>NC_030824.1:28978021-29316021 GCF_001704415.2 Capra hircus
AGAGAGAAACATAGAAGAAGACATTTCAGTTTTATAGTTTAGGATATAACTATCCAAAGAAAAAATGAATTTCCTTGGGTGGTTCTTTGCCACCAGAGTGATCAACATGCTTGACTAGGGACAACACTCAGACCAAGCGTCACTGGGAAGCTTGATTAGACTTTATGAATATAGTATTGTAAAGTAAAATAAAGTAAAAATAAAAATAAAAATAAACTAAAATTAAGCTTCTTCTTGACCTCTTAGAATCCTTTTTGTTTATGTTGTATGTTTTGACAGTTGATTAGATTTAATATTATTACTCTTTATATGATAGCTTCTATTTTCTGACTGAAATGTTTATATTAACTCTAGCTAAATTACAAATACTTGAGATGAGATGTGCACTCTCTCCACTTTCATTATAGTATATACACTTTAACTTAGGAAGCATAAATGAAGCTCTTATGCAAAGAATTTTGATGTAGGCAGAATATATATATATTTAAATATGTATATACTTTATGAAAGTGTATGTGTGTATATGAATAGTTTCTCTAGTTTCTTATATAGAATATAGATATGAATATGTAGTTTCATATGAAATTATATATAGAATTTCATAAATTATATAGTTTCATATTCTGCCTACTTCAGAGTTCTTTGTATTTGAGCTCTGTTTGTATTAATACTTAATAAAATGGAATCAGACAGGTGATGGAGTATATAGAAAAATCATAAGTTAATCATAAATTAATTCAGCGGCTCCCTGGGGCCCTATTTAGAGACCAGCTTGGAACATGTGCCATTTAAATTCCCTCTCTATTTCTGTTTAATCTTGATGGGATGAACACTGTAATTGGAGAGAAGGAGCACTGCTGTATCTCAGAACGGTTGCTGATGGGCTTTATAATTTTCAGTAAGTCATTTAATTTATCTTGGTATCAATTTTCTCATTGCATGGTGAAACAGTTTATCTCAGTAGTCTCCTCATTTCATTTATTTATTCCAGTTCTATCTATTATGATACAATCCTGTTTTATTTATGATTGTTTTGGTACCTTAATATTCAGGGCTATTTTTTTTGTCACAATCTTTTTGTTTTCTGATTTAGAACCAATCAAGCCTAAAAAATGGAAAGAGAATATACAAAATTCTATTTCTTAAGCAAGTTAATTACTAAGGGATATGATTGCAGATTTGACTTAGCAAAATATAGGTATGTAACTGTCCTTCCAAATCAAAGAATGGCATGTGTCCAAGGTGAATAATCAGTGTTCTTAGCTCTATAACGCTTTTTTAAATTTTTTTAATTTTACTTTATTTTACTTTACAATACTGTATTGGTTTTGCCATACATCAACATGAATCCGCCACGGGTGTACACGTGTTCCCAATCCTGAACCCCCCTCCCACCTCCCTCCCCATACCATCCCTCTGGGTCATCCCAGTGCACCAGCCCCAAGCATCATGTATCCTGCATCGAACCTAGACTGGCGGTTCGTTTCTTATATGATATTATACATGTTTCAATGCCATTCTCCCAAATCATCCCACCCTCTCCCTCTCCCACAGAGTCCAAAAGACTGTTCTATACATCTGTGTTTCTTTTGCTGTCTCGCATACAGGGTTATCGTGACCATCTTTCTAAATTCCATATATATGTGTTAATATACTGTATTGGTGTTTTTCTTTCTGGCTTACTTCTCTCTGTATAAATCGGCCCCAGTTTCATCCACCTCATTAGAACGGATTCAAATGTATTCTTTTTAATGGCTGAGTGATACCAATTAGCTCTATAGTTCTTTACAAGTTATAATTATCAAAATGTGGAATTTGACTCACAAACTTATGCCTCGTGTTTGCTTTTTGTTTCTTTTGGGGTTGAATGCTTTCTGTAATGCAGTACAGGAAGCAGTAGCTTTGCAAAAGTTTCCTGTATTCTCCCTACGCTACTGCCTGAGAAAGGCACATCACTGCTGTCCTCCTGAGAACAGAGAACTCTTCATAAATGAGTTCTTCTGGCCCCAACATTTTTATGGAAATTTACATGTAGAATTCATAAAGCAAATTATTCAAATTTATGTACATATAAATAGCTCCTCTGAGAGATGATGTAAATAGGAAATTACATTTCTCAGAGCTCTGATTGGAATAATAGCAAAACACCGATTAAATCACTAATAGACTCTGTTAAAGAATGTGAAATATCTGACCTGTATGAGTCCTCCTATGAGAAGACAGTGGTAGAAATCCATGATGATTCAGGATTCAGGGAAGTTTAGGACTCTGAGCCTGAGAGCAACCAAATAGAATAGGCCCACCTTTAGTGAGTGGATTTGCAGCCTTCTGTGCATCACTGTTCAGCCCTGAGTTACACTGTGAACCTTGCGGCTGAGACACCCCCAAGGTCTTATTGCAACATTCTTTGATATCTCCTAGAGGTTCCAAACTTATTTGATTAGAATGTCTATAATGTTTTTATTTCATTTTCCAAATGTTGCTTGGAATCTCCGTTGGTTTGTTTTGTGTGTTGATCTCGCCTTTTCTGGGTCTTCATTGCGGGGCCTCCACATTTACTTGGCTCTTAGTGGCTCCATTGTTCTCTTTTCCTAACAGCGGTTTCAGTCCTTGATCAACAGCCCTTTCAGTCCTTGCCTACAGTGTGAACTTCAACATTAAAGGAAAAGAAAAAATAGAAGCCACTGGACAGTTGCTCCCCGAACCCCTCCTTCTTCCCTCCAAAGCTGCCCATGCCATCATCCTTTCTCTTCTTGCCTCCTGACCTAGAGGAAGGGTCTTGGATTCCACCCCCCACGCCTCTGAGACTTCCCCATCATTGCACTCGGCTCTACCACGTGTCATCATCTTCTCTTCTTCGACTCTTTTTTCCAAGGGCTTAAAAATACGCTGAAGTTTCGCCTACCTGAAAAAGTGTGTAATTTTTTTTTAACTTTTAATTTTTGTTTGGGTATAGCCAATTAACAATATCATGATATTTTCAGGTGAAAAGCAAAGGGGCTTAATCATACATATACATGTGTCCATTCTCCCCCTGAACTCCCCTCCCGTCCAGACTACCACATAACACTGAGCAGAGTTCCTTGTGCTATACAGTAGATCCTTATTCACTATCCATTTAAAATATTAAAAGTGAGTAGTTTTTATATTCCTGTTTCATCAGCTTTGTTTCTTGCCCTATGTTCATTGTCACGCTTCTTAAACTGACAGCCCACAGCAGCCTCTACTTTCTCAGCTCTGTTGTTGACTTGCCCACTCCAACTCTTTGCAACCTCATGGATGGAAGCACACCAGGTCTCTCTGGCCTCACCATCTCCCAGAGTTTGCCCAAGTTCATGTCCATTGCATTGGTGATGCTGCCCAGCCATCTAATGATCTGATGCCCTCTTCTCCTTCTGCTCTCAATCTTTCTCAGCTTTAGGGACTTTTCCAATCAGTCACCTCTTTGCATTTGGTGATCAAAATACTGGAACTTCAGCTTTAGCATCAGTCCTTCCAATGAGAGTCCAATTTAACCCTTAAGATTAACTGGTTTGATCTCCTTGCTGTCCAGGGGACTCATGACTCTTCTCCAGCACCACTTTGGCATTCTGCCTTCTTTATGATTCAGCTCTCATAGCCGTATGTGACTGCTGGGGAGACTATAGCCTTGACTATATGGTTGGTTCATTGTTGGCGGAGTAAAGTCTCTGCTTTTCAACACACTGTCTAGCTTTGTCACAGCTTTCCTGCCAAGAAGCAATCGTCTTCTGATTTCATGGCTGCAGTCACCATCTGCAATAATTTTAGAACCAAGAAGAGGAAATCTGTCGCTCCATCCACCTTTTCTCCTTCTATTTGCCATGAAGTAATGGGGCCAGGTGCCATCATCTTAGCTTTTTTACTATTTAGTCTTAAGCTAGCTCTTTCACTCTCCTCCTTCATCTTCATCACAAGGCGCTTTTGTTCCTCTTCACCTTCTGGCATTAAAGTGGTATCATCTGCATATCTTGATCTGTTCAGCATCTACTAGGTCTTTACCATTTATGTCCTTTATTGTGCCCATCTTTGGGCAAAATGTTCCCTTGATATTTCCAATTTTCCTGAAGAGATCTCTAGTATCTCCCCTTCTGTTGTTTTCTTCTAATTTTATACACTGTTCATGGAAGAAGGCCTTCTTGTCTCTCCATGCTGTTCTTTAGAAATCTGCATTTAGTTGGGCACACCTTTCCCTTTCTCCCTTGCTTTTCACTCTTCTTCTTTCTTCAGCTATTTGTAAGGCCTCCTCAGATAACCACTTTGCCTTCTTGCTTTTCTTTTTCTCTGGGATGGTTTTGTTTACTACTTCCTGTACAGTATTACAGAGCTCCATTCATAGTTTTTCGGGCACACTTTCTCCAAGTTCTAATCCCTTGAATCTATTCGTTACCTCCACTGCATATTTATAGGGGATTTAACTTAAGTCATATCTAGCTGGCATAGTGATTTTCCCTGCTTTCTTTAGTTTAAGCCTGAATTTTGCTATGAGAAGCTGATGATCTGAGCCACAGTCAGCTCCAGGTCTTGTTTTTGCTAATTGTATACAGCTTTTCCATTTTTGGCTACAAAGAATGTAATCAATTTGATTTTGATATTAACCATTTGGTGATGTCCACATGTAAAGTTGTCTCTTGTGTTGTTGAAAAAAGGTATTTGCTATGACCAATGGCTTCTCTTGGCAGAATTCAGTTAGCCTCTGCCCTGATTCATTTTGTTCTCCAAGGCCAAACTTGTCTGTTACTTCAGGTATCTTTTGAGTTCCTACTGTTGCGCTCCAGTCTCCAATGATGAATAGAATATCTTTTTTTTTTTTTTAATTTGGTGTTAGTTCTAGGACGTCTTCTAGGTCTTCATAGAACTAATGAATTTCAGCTTCTTTGGCATCAGTGATAGGGACATAGACTTGGCTTACTCTGATGTTGAATGGCTCGCCTTGGAAATGAACTGAGATCATTCTGTTATTTTTCAGGTTGCACACAAGTACTGTATTTTATACTCTTTTGTTGATTATGAAGGCTACTCCATTTCTTTTATGGGATTCTCGCCCACTATATATTCTATATATATACTACTGTACTATATGCTATTTCCCTGATGGCTCAGGATAAAGTGTCTGCCTGGAATACAGGAGACTTGGGTTTGATCACTGGGTTGGGAAGATCCCTGGAGAAGGAAATGGCAACCCACTCCAGTACTCTTGCCTGGAGAATCCCATGGAGAGAGGAGCCTGGAGGGCTACAATCCACAGGGTCGCAAAGAGTCGGACACGACTGAGTGACTTCACTTCACTTCATACTATATACTATACTATATAGAATATATGCTACTATATTCTATATAGTAGATATAATGGTCATCTGAAATAAATTCATCCAATCCCATCCATTTTAGTTCATTGACTCCCAAGATTTTGATGTTTATTCTTACCATCTCCTGTTTGACCACATCCAATTCACCTTGATTCAGTAACCTAACATTCCAGGTTCATATGCAATACTGTTCTTTGCAGCATCAGATTTGACTTTCATCACCAGAAATCCTCAAGTGAGCATCGTCTCCGCTTTGGCCCAGCCACTTCATTCTTTCTGGGGCTATTAGTAGTTCTCCTCCATTCTTCCCCAGTAGCATATTGGACACCTTCCAACCTGGGAAGTTGCCGTATCTTTCATTGTCATATCTTTGTCCTTTCATACAGTTTATGAGGTTCTCATGGCAAGTATACCGGGGTGGTTTGCCGTTCCCTCCTTCAGTGGATCACGTTTCGTCAGAACTCTCCACTATGACCCATCCACCTTGGCATGCCTCATAGCTTCATCAAATTACACAAGCCCTTAGCCACAACAAAGCAGTGATCCATGAAGGGGGATCACTGAGATCATTCTCAGTTCTAATTCACTATTTTTTCCTTTTTTTACTTGAATTCCTTTAAATTACAAAAGCTGGACATTACTGTTGTAACAAAGGAAGCAATGCAACCTCAGTAATTCTCCCATTCACGTTGACTCCTGTCACCATTCTCTTTTTTCCTTAATTTATTTATTCATTATTTACTTATTTGTTGTTGTGTGTGAACTTTCTCTAATTGCTTCCTGGTGGCTCAGAGGTTAAAGTGTCTGCCTGCAATGTGGGAGACCTGAGTTCAATCCCTGGGTCAGGAAGATCCCCTGGAAAAGGAAATGGCAACCCACTCCATTATTCTTGACTGGAGAATCCCATGGACGGAGGAGCCTGGTGGGCTAACGTCCACAGGGTTGCAAAGAGTCGGGCACGACTGAACGACTTCACTTTCACTTTCTCTAATTGCAGGGAACAGGGACTAATCTAGTTTCAGTGCTTAGGTTTCTTATTGGGGTGACTTGTTGCAGAACAAGGGCTCTAGGGCGAGGGCTCAGTAGCTGTGGCACACGGGCTTCATTGCCTCGTGGCAAGAGGAATCTTCCTGGACTAGGGATTGAACCCATGACCCCTACACTGGCAGGTGGATTCTCAGCCACTGGACCACCAGGGAAGTCCAGCCATTCTGTTTTTTGATGAAGATATTCATTTTGTCCCTTTAAAGAAAATATGCTAAATTTGTTTTGAGACCTTATAATATTTGATAAGGACTAATGTTTGTCTTCTGTGTCCTGAAATGACCATGTCCCCCACCAGTCCCAATTTGCCTTCCAGCATGTATCTGGTTAGACACCTTCCCTGGCTATTCCTTTATGTCTGTCAAGAAATAGTGGATTTTACCAGATATCCATATCCTCAGTGCTGCTAGAGGTTCATCCTTGGTCCTTTTATTTTCTTAGCACGTTCCTCCTAAGTTCTACTTGTATCTGTGGGTTATGCATACATCCTTATCTCCAGGTGTAGTTATTCTTGTGAATTCCAGTTAATTATGTGTAACTTCCTCTGGATCTCAGAGTTAATGTATCAAGCTGGCTCTGCTCTCAACCTTCCTTAGCTTTGCACCTGGCCTTTCATGAGAAAGGGCTTAAATATCTTCCATTCTGTCCCAGGCATTCACCTTAATCATCTCATCTTTATTAATGTGGATATTAATGTGGACAGATATTAATGTGGAATTAATTGAATTGATACAGAAGAGGAAGAATGGGATTGAAATTCAGAAAAATGGGGTTCTAGTTCACTCTGTCACTAACTTTCTTTGTGTCCTCAGATAAGTTGCTGTGGACCTTAATAGTCTTGATCTGTAAAATGAAAGAACTGCCAAAAGAATTAATGAATTTTTCATAGTCAATGGAAGAGAAGTTTGCTCTGGAGGTTTAATAGGTGGGAACAACGTTGTCTTGAGTACAAAGAGACTATTCTGGGATGGATCACTTAATACATTTGTGACCTTTCTTTTGACCCACCTGTGCTCAGTTCTCTTATCTGTAAAATAGAAATGATGAACTGGTTTACAGTGTTTATCTGACAATATAATTTGGCATTGTGTATGAAATTATCTTTTGAACCCTAAACATTCTGTAAAGTGGACTGCCTGTGTTTGTGATATTGAGTTTCTTTGAAAGAGCTCAAAGGGGTTTTGCATATGTTACATGATTCTAGCTGTTATTCTTCTATTGTGACTTAAGCTAATTTTTAGAGACAGAAAACCTAATTTTACAGCTAAACAATACCTGTGTCACTTTATTGCACATATTCTCCTAACATTCAGGATTTTAGGACTGGGGTGAGTACAACACATGTCCCACCTATCTGTGCCAGGCCAGCACTGTGAGCTATGTGTGAGACTCAGAGCTGGGCAGATTCTCAGATGAGTTGATACAACAGGCAGTGCCACCCTCCCTTTACACATGAGCAACTTGTGGCATGTGTTTCTTAAGATCATAAGATTAGTCAGTGATATTCCAGTGATACTCTCTGGTGGGTATTGTGGCTCATTTTTTTGATCATTGGGTACATGTCATAGTTTATCCTGTTTATCTAGGAGATAAGAATGCTGGGGTCCCAGGAGGTAAGATTTTTTTTTTGCCAAGGGCATAGTCCTGGCCAGGAGCCAGAGGAGAACATAGACTTCTGATTTCCAGTCCAGGTCTTTCCATGAGCTTCCTTACCACCATGTTTGTGGTTTTTTAGTTGTTGCCCTCACCAGTAAGAACACTTTATCTTGATTTCACTTTGTATATTTTTAAGAAGCATTCATTAGGTTTATTGTAGGCTTTTCCTAAGACTTAACACTTATTGAAGTACTTTGTAAATAACAAGGGATGCATTCTTTGTAAATAACAGAATGTGACAAAATTGTTTGTGTGTTATTGTTTTTAAACATTTTTAAAGTGTAATTTGCATATAGAAAGTGCATTTATCTTAAGCACACAGCTTAAGTGTTCAGATGTAACTATGTAACCAGCACCTGGATTTGTAAATAGAATATTGTCAAGTTAGAAGCTGCTTATTGTCTGCCCATTTTTGAAATATGCTAAATGGAATAATCCTATAAATATATGTAAGATTGATCCATAGTGTTAAATGTAGCAAGAGTTCAACCATTTTTCATTGCTGCATAATAGTTCATGATAGAAATCACTGTCTTTTATTTTTCTCTCCTTTTTGTAGACATTTGTGTTGTTTCCAAATAGATAGACACACGCGTGCACACACACACACACAGCCTAATGAAGACTTTTATGGAGAATATATAAGAAACGTTTAGAAATCATTAGGAAAAAGGCAGACAGCATAATTGGATATGCCCAAATGATGGCAGCCAAAAGGCCAGAGCCGTATTTAAAAATGATCGACTGCATTACTCGTCAAGGAAATAGATTAAAATGCCAGTGGGACACTATTCTATCCTCAACAGAGTGGCTAAAGTGGAAGTGAAAGGGAAATACTAGATGTGCATAAGAATGTGAACAGGTACAATTTCATTCTCTGCTGGTGAAAGTCCACATAGGCAGCACCATTTGCTAAGCCACTTGGCAGTGTCTCCCGAAACTGAAAATACATACACCCTATGACTCAGGCATTCTATTCATATATATAGATACTGAGCAGAAACATGTATACATGTTTACCAAAATACAGAACAAAATGTTCATACAAGCACTGTTCGTAATTACCAGAAGTATAATTCATCTTTTTTAGCTTTGTCTATGCTTTTTTGATTCCAGAGGATTCAAAATTTTTCAGACTAAAATAATATTTAACATCACTCACGCTAGGTGACCAGAACTTTAGTAGTACTAAAATAGATTGAGTTGGTTAGAATAAGAATTGTATGAAAAAGGCAAAATTCACCTTTGAAGCTGTAATTAAAATATCCAAGATAAAGACAAACCCCTGTAAGTTATCCCTGGAATTATCATGCATCTTTTTGCTTAGCAAAATTAGATGTGTCTAGGCAGCTCTGAATTATCAATGAAATGGTAATAGTCTTATAGTTAACTCTAAATAAAAGGTACAATCATTAGTACTTTGAGTGCATTTATAATATTCTATTCTGGGATTTCAGAAATCTTAAGCAAACTTCCAACTTAGAGTAAATAGAAAATGATTTCTCTATGACTCATAACTGGCTTGCTGTTTCTAATTTTATTTTTTAAAAAGGGAATTGTTTAACTTATTCAATTACTCTTTTTTCTCTCTCTTTTTTTAAAATAGGAGTTTCTTTTCTTTCTTTTTTTTTTTTTTTAAGTAGGAGTTTAGTTGCTTTACAATGCTGTGTCAGTTTCTACTATACAGAAAAGTGGATCAACTGTATGTATACCTGTGTTCTTGTTTAGTCGCTAAGTGGTACCTGATTCTTTTGCAACTTCATGGCTGTAGCTGGCCAGACTCCTCTGCCCTTGAGATTTAATAGGCAAGAATACTGGAGTGTGTTGCCATTTCCTTCTCCAAGGATTCTTCCAACCCAGGGATCAAACCCACATCTCCTGCTTGGCAGGTGGATTCTTTACCACTGAGCCACTTGGGAAGCTCAGCAATCCCATACATATGTATGCCTATATCCTCTCTTTTTTTGGATTTCCTTCCCATTTAGGTCACCACAGAGTACTACGTAGAGTTCCCTGCGCTGTACAGTATGTTTTCACTCATAATCTATTTTATACATAGTAGTGTATATATGTCAGTCACAGTCTCCCAGTTCATCCCACCCTTTTGCCCTCACCCTTGGTATCCAAAGGTCCTCTATGTCTGTGTCCTCTATGTCTGTGTCTCTGTTTTTGCTTTGACATAAGTTCATCAGTACCGTTTTTCCTACGTTCTACGTATTGAGCTTCTTCACTGTGCACCTGTTAACCTTACCGTTTATTCTGTGCTAAGACACAGATTCAAGGCAAAATACTTTACATACATATAAGTTCCATACACAGCTATAAGAGTCAATATCTTCTGATGGCAGAACATAGCGGTATTTCTTCTAAGCCTCTGTTATAGAAGCACACAGGATCTGTAAAACCTGTGTAGGCATTAAGTGACCGTGCTGTGCAGTGGATTATGGGTGTGGTTCATCGTCCTGTTTCCCTGCATTCCAGGAGATTCGTTTACAGCATTTCAGATTGTTTTCTCTACACATATTTGTCTGTCTGTCTTTGGAGGCCTATTTCTAAGCAATATTGCTCAAATAACCTTTCAAAAGTGTGTAACTTTTTACAGGAAAACCTACTTGAATGGGAATATTAAAATAAGACTTCCTTGTGGATAGCAGAAAATAGCATTGATTACGACATGATTCTCTACTCTCTTTTACATGCTATTGTAAGCGCTTCACATCAGAAATGAAACATTTTTGAAATAGTTTTTATTAGCTCTTTATGTCAAAATGATCAATGGCTCATTCAATTATTAAGTATAATAGAGAATTTGTATTTAATTAAAAAAGCCAACTTATTAAAATTCTAATTGATAATGTTCATAATTCTTAAATCCTACCTCGTGTGAAAATTCTTAAATTTCTACTTTAAAGAGCCTGCATAGCTTATATCATATATTAATAATATCTGCCTATATTAATTCACAGTCACTTGTCACATTAGAAAGTCTTTTGTCCTCAGAGTGTGTCCTGCCAGAATCCAAAATAGACATGATAATTGATTGTTTGTTATTAAGGACCATATTAGTTAATTATATTTAATTATTAAGTAAATAGTACCTTTACTTATGTAACTTATATAAGTAATCTATAATTATATTTTCTTTTGGCAATAACCAGAGGAGGGGAGTTAAAAGTTAGCTCAGTATGTCCGGAATTTGAAGTAGGATTTTTTTCTGCATCAGTTTTAGTGAGGTTCCAAAGGCCAAGAACAAACATGCCTGCATCCTAGAGTTGGGAAACAGACCTCTGATGCAGTCATGTTCGTGGGACCTGCAGCCCACCATCTGCATCCATGGCCCAGCAGAGTTAGAATGGAGAAGACCAGTGGGAGAGCCTCTTTGGAGGAGATTGTGGAGGTGTTGTGGCAGTTCTCATGGTCCCCAGCAGATGGAGAGGATGCTTTTCCTTATCTAGGTGACTCCAGAGGCAGAGTCACCTGTGTCCCCCGAGTGGGGGGGCTCATGGCCACCTGGTCCCTGGACCCCATGGAAGTGAAGGGATGGCTGTAACTGTGGGTGGCAGACAGGAACAGACAGAAGAGGTTGCTGTGAGTGGAACTATGTTAACTATTTGTCAGGAGAAAGAAAGTTTGAGTCCTTCCTGCAACTCAGATGTGGTCCCAGGAGAGAGAGGAAGAAAGTGCAGTGTGAAATTAGCAGTAGAGGAGCTATGCCTGGAGGCCCAGGAGGGTTCTGAAATCCAGGCGTGCAGGCTACAGGATGCTTGGGCGTAGGGTTGGAATCTGATTTGCCAGCTGGAGCAAAGCCCACAGTCATCATACATGGGGAATATAGGCAAAGCAAATTAATTGGGAATGAGGATATTTTTCGTAACATTTCAATAACCGCCTTTTTATAACTGTGGCTGGATAGTGGGTATTTGAAACCATATCAAATGCAAACCTTAGCACTGACTGATATTCTTTTAGGACTGGAAACTGGGGGTTTGGGGATTCCTATCCAGTGATTATACAGTGGAAGTGAGAAATAGATTTAAAGGACTAGATTTGATAGACAGAGTGCCTGATAAACAATGGGCAGAGGTTCATGGCATTGTACAGGAGACAGGGATCAAGACCTTTCCCTGGGAAAAGATATGCAAAAAAGGAAAATGGCTGTCTGAGGAGGCCTTACAAATAGCTGTGAAAAGAAGAGAAGCAAAAAGCGAAGGAGAAAAGAAAAGATATAAGCATCTGAATGCAGAGTTCCAAAGAATAGCAAGAAGCTATAAGAAAGCCTTCCTCAGTGATCAATGCAAAGAAATAGAGGAACAGAATGGGAAAGACTAGAGATCTCTTCAAGAAAATTAGAGATACCAAGGGGACATTTCATGCAAAGATGGGCTCAATAAAGGACAGAAATGGTATGGGCCTAACAGAAGCAGAAGATATTACGAAGAGGTGGCAAGAATACACTGGAGAACTGGACAAAAAAGATCTTCATGACCCAGATAATCACGATGGTGTGATCACTCACCTAGAACCAGACATCCTGGAATGCGAAGTTAAGTGGGCCTTAGAAAACATCACTACGAACAAAGCTAGTGGAGGTGATGGAATTCCAGTTGAGTTATTTCAAATCCTGAAAGATGATGCTGTGAAAGTGCTGCACTCAATATGTAAGCAAATTTGGAAAACTCAGCAGTGGCCACAGGACTGGAAAAGGTCAGTTTTCATTCCAATCCCAAAGAAAGGCAATGCCAAAGAATACTCAAACTGCCGCACAATTGCACTCACCTCACACACTAGTAAAGTAGTGCTCAAAATTCTCCAAGCCAGGCTTCAGCAATACGTGAACCATGAACTTCCAGATGTTCAAGCTGGTTTTAGAAAAGGCAGAGGAACCAGAGATCAAATTGCAACATCCACTGGATCATAGAAAAAGCAACAGTTCCAGAAAAGCATCTATTTCTGCTTTATTGACTATGCCAAAACCTTTGACTGTGTGGATCACAATAAACTGTGGACAATTCTGAAAGAGATGGGAATACCAAACCACCTGACCTGCTTCTTGAGAAACCTATATGCAGGTCAGAAAGCAACAGTTAGAACTAGACATGGAAAAACAGACTGGTTCCAAATAGGAAAAGGAGTATTTCAAAGCTGTATATTGTCAACCTGCTTATTTAACTTCTATGCGGGGTACATCATGAGAAACGCTGGACTGGAAGAAACACAAGCTGGAATCAAGATTGCCGGGAGAAATATCAATCACCTCAGATATGCAGATGACACCACCCTTATGGCAGAGAGTGAAGAGGAACTCAAAAGCCTCTTGATGAAAGTGAAAGAGGAGAGTGAAAAAGTTGGCTTAAAGCTCAACATTCAGAAAATGAAGATCATGGCATCTGGTCCCATCACTTCATGGGAAATAGATGGGGAAACAATGGAAACAGTGTCAGACTTTATTTTTTTGGGCTCCAAAATCACTGCAGATGGTGATTGCAGCCATGAAATTAAGAGACGCTACTCCTTGGAAGGAAAGTTATGACCAACCTAGATAGCATATTGAAAAGCAGAGACATTACTTTGCCGACTAAGGTCCGTCTAGTCAAGGCTATGGTTTTTCCTGTGGTCATGTATGGATGTGAGAGTTGGACTGTGAAGAAAGCTGAGTGGCGAAGGATTGATGCTTTTGAACTGTGGTGTTAGAGAAGACTCTTGTGAGTCCCTTGGACTGCAAGGAGATCCAACCAGTCCATCCTAAAGGAGATCAGTCCTGGGTGTTCATTGGAAGGACTGATGCTAAAGCTGAAACTCCAATACTTTGTTCACCTCATGCAAAGAGTAGACTTATTGGAAAAGTCCCTGATGCTGGGAGTGACTGGGGGCAGGAGGAGAAGGGGACGACAGAGGATGAGATAGCTGGATGGCATCATCAACTCAATGGACATGAGTCTGAGTAAACTCCATGAGTTGGCAATAGACAGGGAGGCCTGGCGTGCTGCGATTCATGAGGCGCAGAGAATTGGACACGGCTGAGCGACTGAACTGAACTGATCCAGTGACGATTACTTCGTGAGTCAGGGATTGAGCTCTGTGAGGACGGTGTGTTTGTATGTTGTTTTGCTTGTGCATTTCCAATGTTTAGGAAAATACTTAGCTGCGGCTGGCTCATTGTGTAATGCTGTGTATGCCGAATTGAAGTTTTGTTTAAGTTTGAGTTCTGTGAGGGAGAATTATTTGCAACTCTTTGAAAATTTGCTTTCAAAGAACACCCCCATCCCCAAAATGTAACAGATATAAGCAACTATAAACCAATTGAAAATAACCATGCTTAGTGAGTCATTTTGCAACAGTCCTAAAGAGTTAATTTCAGAATCAGTTACACTGATGTTTTGCTTACCTTTACTGTTTAAAATTGTTTTAAAATACAATTCAGTGAATTTCATTTATCTTCTAGGTGTTTGTGTGATAACTTAATTATTGGCAGGTAAACAGGAAAACTGTTCTGGATTGCTGTCATGAAGCTTTTGAGGACAGGACGTCTGTCTGACTCGGCTATCCCTAGGCATGTGATCCTGCCTGTGTCCTCTTCTCCCTTCATCTCTTTCAGAGAAGGGGCTCCCTTCATCCAGCCAAGGCTAATTCTCTAAACCATGATGTAGATTTCATTGACTCCTGTTTTTTGGGGGTAATCTGAAATTGAGATTAATGTGTTCAGGTTTATCAACTCAACTGCATCTTTCATTACATACTTGGATTTTGCATCACAGACTAAGGTGAACAGAAATGTCCATGTGTCTCTGAAACCCTTACCTCTTTCTAGTCGCTTGTTCTCCTTTTCTGGAATCAGCAGTCAACGTCTTCTTTGGGGGGGAGGGTGAATTAAAAAGGTAGATTTATTTTATTGATTTTTGAAGTTGAAGTGTTCATGAAATGTATTCAATGATGTTTTGTCCTGCTAATGTTCAGTTTTTTATCTCTTCATGGGCCAGATTTTCCTTAGAAGGAAGCCAGGGCTTTACATTTGGCTTTTAAATATTAGCTATGGAAATAGTTTTAATAATCTATTTGATTTTTAAAAAAGGCAAACTAATAATTTAACTGCTTTTTTCTCTATTAAATTGAGCAGTAACTCAGTTAAAATAAATAAAATTAAAAAAACAAAACAAAACAAAAAAAATAATATATGTATACATGAAGTGTGGATTTTCTTTTGGGGGAAGTTGTTACTGAAAAATTTTTTTGACGACCCTGTATGCAAGTCAGGAAAAAAGACACAGATGTGTATAACGGACTTTTGGACTCAGAGGGAGAGCGAGAGGGTGGGATGATTTGGGAGAATGGCATTCTAACATGTATACTATCATGTAAGAATTGAATCGCCAGTCTATGTCTGACGCAGGATACAGCATGCTTGGGGCTGGTGCATGGGGATGACCCAGAGAGATGTTATGGGGAGGGAGGTGGGAGGGGGGTTCATGTTTGGGAACGCATGTAAGAATTAAAGATTTAAAAAAAAAAATTCATTGTGGCAAGGGCACTTAACATGAGACCTTCCCTTTTTCACCAATTCTTGTGTCCAATACAGCATGGTTGACTGTAGGTAGTTGTACAGGGGATTTCTAGGACTTATTCATCTTCCTTAACTGAAATTTTAAACTTGATGAGTGACTCCAGTTCCCGCCCCCACTCCAGCCAACTCCCATTTTTTCCTTTGCTTATGTTAGTGTCTTTTTTAGGTTTTTCATAGAAGTGGAATCCTGCAGTTTTTGTTCTTTCCCTGGCTTATCTCACTTAGCATCACGCCCTCCAAGTCCATCTGTGTTGTTGCATATGGCAGGATTTCCTTTTCAGGGCTGAGCAATATTCCATTGTATGCATAAACTGCCTTCTTAAAAAATGCATTCATCTGTCAATAGACTTTGGGTTGTTTCCACGTGCTGTCCATAGTGCAGAATGCAGCAGGATTCCAGGGGGTGCAGATATGGGGAGGATCTGGGGTTTCAGAGCCCAACACTGTGTGCTAACGGGGCAGGAAGGTTGCCACCGGTGCCCTTCATTCCAGTCCCAGCTTTGTTCTCAGTGGTCCACAGGGAATGGAGGCTGCCAGCCCCTTCATGGTCCTGAGACTGGAGAGCTAGAAGCCTGTCCCTGGGGTGGTACCTGGGTGAGCTGGGATGCTGGTCCCACTCTTTCCCTGTTCTCAGTGGTCTATATCTGGGAGTGGGTGCTCTTGGGGAGATGGTATCTCCCCTTTTCCTACTGGTGCCATTGGGGCTGGTTAGGTGGAGAAGCCTCTCAGCTAATTTCTGGATTTCTCACAAAGGGAATGGATCTCTGAGATGCTCTTGAGTCAGTGTGTCCACAGGGGAAGGAGAGTACAGCAGTTCTTGCTCTGATTTCTGAAGTCTCTCCAGTCAAGCTCTTCAGTCCTTATCCCTCCCTACCTCTGACCAATCCACCCACTCCAGTGTGGCTTCTATTTCTCCCTCATCTGGAAACACCTCTCCCTTTTGCTGAATCCTTGGAAAGGTCTTTGGTTCTCATCTTACTGACCTCTCAGCAGCCTTGGTCCTGTGAACCAACCCCTCCATCAGATATTTTTTCCTGGATTTCTGTTGATACCACACCTATGGGTTTCCTCTGTCGACTTAAAAAATTCACAATCTTAATGTTGGAGATTATGTTTTATTTGGTGGACAAAACAGAGGATGTAAACCTGGGATGCAGCATCTCACATAGCTCTGAGGGATGGCTCCAAAGAGGCAAAGGGGAACCAGGCTATATAAGAGTTTCCGCAACAAAGATCAGGCAGTCAAAACTTGAAAAATTACTGTTGATTAAGGAAAACGAGATATCTCAAGTTAAGGAATTTAGTGCTTTCTGTGTATGGGAGAATACAAGAGTCTGGGCTCACTGAAGTCATTTCTTTGATGTGTATCTCAGCTGTCTGGGGCCAGCATCCTGTGAGTCTCATCCTAAATCCCCTCGGGGTACATAGCTGGGGCAGTTGCAGCAGCTGACGGCTTGATGGTTGCAGCATTCTTTGCTTACTAATGGGGCAGGTGACATTCGTAGGTCACACCTCCTTCTTGGGCAGCTCATTCTTCGTTTTAATTGTTGGCTTGTGCTCTTCCATCTGCTCCTTAAATGTTGGGGATCCTCATATTACAATCCATGTCTGCTTCTCATGGAGCTTTGTTTTCCAACAAGTGATTTGTCTAACCATTCAGATCATCTGAGAAGCCTTTAAAATCCTGATCCCATGTTGACTCAACCTGAAGGTGGGGTATGGGGCTCAGCACCTGCAGTTTGCTGAGATCCTCAGGTGGGTTCAGTGCAACCAAGCTTAGAATTACTGGACAAGTTCATTTTATGTCAGAATCATCCACATGTGTGTTTGACTCTTCTATGCATAACTGGCACATGGCATGTTGTGAATGCCAAGAGCTTTCTTAAATGAAACCTTTTTAAATTAAATTAAATTAAAGTAGAAGAGACATGTAGCATATTGGTAGTTGCATTACTGGTGAAGCTTGGTGGTTCTTTAAGGAATCTTATTTAGTTTATATCATCAGTTGAATTTTCTCAGAAATAGCCTCTGAGATGAAGATTTCCCTGTAGAAAGAGATTGTTTCTAGAAAAAGACCTCTTGGATCTGAGAGAGGTGGATTCAAACACAGGAACAATGCAGATGAAACTGAGGCTTTAGTTGGTGCTGCGGGAGCTCTGAGACTGGGATGGACTTTCAGAATGGCCGCTAAAGTTAGTAGAGAGGGACTTGGTGCCTTGGTGTCCCCCCCACCACCCCATCAGAGTCTTCAGAGTCAGGTTGCCTCCAGGGCAAGCCACGTCCTGTCAGCTAAAGGCTGTTCCCAGAGTTTTGCAGCTCAGACCTCTGAGCTCTCGGCAGCCTCAGTTCTGCTGGGTGATCTGAGGGGCACAAGGTCTCAGCCTTCATCACAGGGCGATTCGGATTGTAACCTGAAGGATCTTATCAGTCACCTCATTTAAACCTTCATTTAAAGTGCATGGAATACACGAAGGCTCAGAGAGTGTAAGTGATTCACTGCTGTCACATCGGACCCTCACAGCCTGTCTGACACTAGAACACGTGTCCACCCTTAAGGGTTTCTTCAGTGATATTCGCACTTAACTTTATTATGTGACTGTGGGGCTTCTCCTATTACCACTTATATTAAGCCAGACAGGAAATATTTTATATTAATGCTGTGTGTGGGAAAAGCTGAGTGAAGATAAGTCCTGTTCCAGTTGTAATTAGTCTCAGAGTCAGCAGTATTTCTATGGATACCAATCTGCTGGGCTAGGTGGAATACGATTTCTACATAGTATGGAAAATAATTGCACAGGAAACATTATCTTTGGATTGAGGTTTAATTCGTTGTGTCATGAGGCTTCTATCCAAAGGACCGTAGTCTTTGATGAGTTTTGGAAATTGTCAGTATCCAGTATACAGCGCCTCTCAAAGAGGTGTTTCTACTTTGTGAAATATATTTTTCAAAGAGCCATGGATAAGTAATTGCATAATTTAAGATATGAAAGATTTTAAAATGTTTCCATGGAATTCATCAGTTCCTTAAGCCTAACTGGGGTGATAAATAAAACAATTGCTGAGGAACACTGTTGGTAATTACAATTCTTAGCCAATTATAACACAACACACTTTACCACCCACATACACATATACCCATAAACACATTCTTTTCAAATACTATAAACTAATTAAACTGACCTAGTGATGGTAGAGGGTATCACTCCCTGTATGTTTAAACCTTCAATTCATAATTTAATCTGGGAAAACCAAGTGGAAAATAAATACAAACGATTTCAAGAGAAATGATAATAAATTACACTATAGTTAGGCAAATAATAAACAAACTAAAGTACTCTATAATAACCCCAAGATTATCTAGATTCTTGAGATTCTTAAATAACTACTGACCAAATTTATTACCTGGATATAGAAAGTGTTTATCTATCTTTGTATGTCTATCTGATTATCCAACTGAAAATTATTCCATGTGGATGAATAATGGAACCTTCTGGTGAGGCGATATGTACGGACTTGTAGCAGCGGTTTATCATAAGCCGCAGCCTTCACATATGATCATAGTGTCAGTTTTACACGATTTTATACAGAGTTTACAGAGTTATGAAGTAAGAAAGATTTTAGGATAAGAAAGTGTAATTGCCTCTCTTGAATCTTTTAGCTTCTTTCCTGTTCCTTTTTTTTTAAACTTTGCTTTTCTAGAGCTTCTTTAGATTCATAGCAAAATTGAGAGGATGGTACGAGATTTCCCTGGTACCCTGCTCAGCCTCCCACATCATCAACATCCTCCACCAGATGGTACCTTTGTTACAGTCGATGACCCTGCCTCATAATCACTCAAAGTCCATGGCTTACATGAGGATTCACTCTTGGTGTTGTCCAAGTTCTGTGGATTTTGACAAATGTATAATGGTGTTATTCATCCATTACAATATCCATTATCATGACGTCATATGGATTGTTTTCACTGCCCTAAAAATCCTCTGTGCATCATCTGGTCTTCCTTCCTCCAAACTTCCAACCTCTAGGCAACCACTGGTCTTTCTGCTGTCTCTCATAGTTTTGCCTGTTCCAGAATGCTATATAGTTGCAAATGTACAGCCTTTTCATATTGGCTTCTTGTACTTTCATGGCTTGACAGTTTATTTTGTTTTAGTGCTGTTCCACTGTCTGGATGTTTGCCAGTTTGTTTATCCATTCACCTACTGAAGGACATCTTGGTGGCTTCCAGTTTGGACAGTGATGAATAAAGCTGCTGCTGTAAACCTTGTGTGCAGGTTTCTGTGTAAACATGTTTTCATCACCTTTGGGTATACACCAAGGAGTGCTATTGCTGGATCATACTACATAAATAGGTTTCGTTTTGTAAAAATCCACCAAATTGCCTTGCAAAGTGGCTGTACCAGTCTGCTTTCTCACCAGGAATGAATATGTGTTCCTGTTGCTCCATATCCTTGCCAGCATTTGGTATTGTCAGGGCTCTGGATTTTGGCCATTCGAATAGGTGTTCTGTGGTACCTCATTATTGTTTTAATTTGCATTTCCTTGGTGATACAGGATGTGGACCATCTTTTCACATGCTATTTGTCATCTTGCTCACCTTTGCAGAGGTGTTTATTATTATTATTTACCCCCTCTTCTTTTTTTCTCAAATACACTTTGAAAAAGTTATAACAGCTTTAGACTTGACATTTTAAAATGTCAATTCTAGAATTGACAATTTATAGAAAAATTGTCAAAGTGATATAGACTTCCCAATACTCTGTGCCTAGTTTTCTCTATTATTAACATGTTATATTAGTTTAGCACATTTTTTTACAATTCAAGAATGAATATTGGTATACCATCATTAACTAAAATTTATGCTTTATTTATATTTCTTAGTGTTTATTTAATGTCTTTTCTCTGTTCCAGGATCTCATTCAGGTTATAAATTGCATCTAGTCCTCATGTCCCCTCAGGCTCATGTTGGCTGTGACAGTTTCTCCGACTTTGTTTCTTATGACCGTGGCAGCTTTGAGGAACGGTGGTCAGGTAGTTGCAGAACATCCCTCCACGGGGACTTGTCCACTGTTTTTCTCATGGTTATATTGAGGTTATGTGTTCTGCGGAGGAAGAACACATGTTTAGAAATAACATTCTCATCATACTATATTGAAGGTACACAAAATTAGCATGATTTATCATGGGGTTAACAGGTTAAGTTTAATCACCTGGGTAAGGTTGTATTTGTTAGGCTTCACCAGTGTAGAAGTTGCTGTTTTTCTCCCTTTCCATCCTGTGGTCTTTGGAAGGATGTCTCTATGCACAGCTCATACCAAGGAGGGATGTGATGCTATACCAGTTTGAGGACAGAGATCTATGCCAGTTACTTGGAATTTTGCATGGGAGATTTGTCTCTTCTCTACCGTTTATTTATTTATTCAATCAGTCATTTTATTTACATCTTTATGGACTTATGGGTTTTTATTTTGTACTTTGGAGTATAACCCAACTTGATTGTATTTTGTTGCTGAAATCATCCTAGATTTGGCCATAGGAGGCTCTTTCAGTTTGTTCCTGTGTCTTTTTGACAAAGTCCCATCAGAGTCTCATTAAAAAAGAAAAAAATCTTCCATTATCTCACTTTAGGTGAGGATGACAGCACTAGTTTCCATGAAGAATGGTTTCTTTTCTTTCTTTCTCTCTCTCTCTCTTTTTTTTTTCTAGCCATGATCTATGGCATCCCAGATCTTAGTCCCTCGACCAGGGACCAAACTTGTGTCCCCTGCAGTGGAAGTTCAGAGTCCTAATCACTGGATTGCCAGGGAGGTCCTGAACGAGGGTTTCTTAATCTGTGGGGCACAGTCTGGGAAACCTCAGAATTGCAAACTTTGTGGGCAATTTTTAAGGAAAGAACATAACTTTTATCAGATTCTCAGCATGTCTGTGGTGCTAAAAAAGAATGAAACAACCACTGCCTTGTAAAGAGGAAAAATAATAAAACCTACACATTGTGCAAACTTCACTCTTTGCTTGCTGTCCTGTGCTTGTAGGAAACTCTGCAGCTCCCATCTTAAGATGACCCAATCTGGAGAGATCCATGCCACACCCAGGTCTGAGAAGATGTGTGATATTGTTGCTGCATTGTACCTCACCGGAAAAACAAAATGATCCTTTGTCTCAGGTTCCTAGTTTGAGGGAGGACATATAGCCAATATGTCTGTGCACCCCAGTTTTGAAGTGCTGCTGTGCAGTGTGGCCACTAAAGGGTCACGGAAAATAAGAACATTCTGCCGTTAACAGAAAACTGAGCTTCCCCCTTTGGAAAGACATTTCTGGATTTTCCCTTTAGTTCTGGAAAACATTACATCATCCAGCTATACAGCCTGGTCCATTCCATGCATATCTTTATATATTAGTCATGACATCAGTTCAAGTTTAGGCAAGTGAACAAAAGAGGACAGACTGTAAAAAGGCTTTTGGTCCAAGACATTATTTTCTCTAGTCATCTGATCACTTTGCCAGAATAGACTCAATTATTGTCTTAAATTAATATCATATTTCCATGAAATCAATCTTGTTGTATAATAATATCAAAACTGTTGACAGATTGGTTGAAAGAAAATAAAGTGGCTTATATATATATACTTAATGGGTAAATATGACTTTAATGTTGTTTTAGGATTGATGAAGCTGAAAAAAAAAAAAATTCTGTTTTTTTAGATAGGGAAAATGCCCTGGATTCATGTATGTGAAAAGAAACTACATGAGACTTCACTTAAATTTTAAAATATCTTTGAATTTCTAATATAAAGAAAGTGTTAATTAAAGATTCATATCCAGTTGCTTGCAGCAAAGACATGAAAATATGTACTGACACAAATAAGAATAAAGAAAAATACCTATAACATATTTGATATACTCTTGTTTTCATTTCAAGAGATTTTTTTTTGTCAACCAAAACTACTTTTGTGCTTACTAGCAAGTAAGATATTTTAAAGTTTGACTGTGGAGAGAAGTCCAAGTGTCTGAAGATGACTACAGGAAAGAGAGACCCTGGCAAGTTGTAGAAAGGGTAACTTCAGATTGTCAGGATAAATGATTTTGGAAATTGGTAAGATTAACGTCCTCTATCACATAAAGGAGCATATGCTGCTGCTGCTAAGTCGCATCAGTCGTGTCCGACTCTGTGCCGACCCCATAGATGGCAGCCCACTAGGCTTCCCCGTCCTTGGGATTCCCCAGGCAAGAACACTGGAGTGGGTTGCCATTTCCTTCTCCAATGCATGAAAGTGAAAAGTGAAAGTGAAGTTGCTCAGTAGTGCCGAACTCTTAGCGACCCCATGGACTGCAGCCCACCAGGCTCCTCCGTCCATGGGATTTTCCAGGCAAGAGTACTGGATGGACAGTAATAAAAAATAGATAATATTCCATTTTTATTATGGCAAGTTTGTGAAATGATGGGTGGTAGTGGGGGTTACCAGGGTTCATTCTTGACTCTCCCACCTCGGAAAATCTCTTAAGCTTGCTGTGTCCTGGTTTTCATAGATACATACCTTATGGCCCCATTTACTTTGGCCACTTCATGCAATGAGTTGACTCATTGGAAGACTCTGATGCTGGGAGGGATTGGGGGCAGGAGGAGAAGGGGACGACAGAGGATGAGATGGCTGGATGGCATCACTGACTCGATGGACTGGAGTCAGTGAACTCCGGGAGTTGGTGATGGACAGGGAGGCCTGGAGTGCTGCGATTCATGGGGTCGCAAAGAGTCAGACATGACTGAGCGACTGAACTGAACTGAACTGACTCATCTATTGCTCACTCGCTACCTATCTCTTTTTTCCTCTTTCTCTGCTGAAAAACTATTCTCTCTGTGGTTCATGGCCCTCCGATGTAACCAAGTGAGTGAGTGTGATGATCAAGTGAAATCGTGTAAGGGACATGGTGGTTGGTTCTTCAGTATTTGTTCTTTACCAGACTATAGATCTGAGCCAATCATGATTGCTTTTTCCTCCTTACTAGTGATTGGTTCAGGAGTGGCCAATGCTGGGAAGCTTCTGAGAAAAAACAAAAAACAAACAAAAAAAAAAAACCTTTCTCCTAAGAAAATTTCTGAAGAGCAAATGCTCTTCATGTGGAAATGTTGAGCAAAGCTGCTGCCACTATAGTACAGCCCAGCATCCAGAGACTGAAAGTGACGTAGAAAAGCTGGCAGGTGGAGAGTGCCTGGTGTATTATATATTTATTGCCACATGAGTGTAGAGAATTACAAAACACAGAAGCTATGGTTCCCTCAAGAATCAGTCAGTACATTCAATATAATTAGCAATATACACATAGATATGAAAAAAGCTATCAAAAATTCAGTCAGTTCAGTCTCTCAGTCTTGTCCTACTCTTTGAATCCCATGGACTGCAGCATGCCAGGCTTCCCTGTTCATCACCAACACCCAGAGCTTGCTCAAACTCATATCCATTGAG
Organism: Capra hircus; assembly: GCF_001704415.2. Classification (NCBI taxonomy): domain Eukaryota; kingdom Metazoa; phylum Chordata; class Mammalia; order Artiodactyla; family Bovidae; genus Capra; species Capra hircus. The sequence goes on from NC_030824.1 coordinate 29,002,069, forward strand.
TCAGTGATGGCATCCAACCATCTCATCCTCTGCCATCCCCTTCTCCTGCCTTCAGTCTTTCCCAGCATTAGGGTCTTTTTCAATGAGTCAGTTCTTTGCATCAGGTTGCCAAAGTATTGGAGCTTCAGCTTCAGCATCAGTCCTTCCAATGAATACTCAGAACTGATTTCCTTTAGGATTGACTGGTTGGATCTCCGTGCAGTCCAAAGGACGCTCAAGAGTATTCTCCAACACCGCAGTTCAAAAGCATCAATTCTTTGGTGCTCAGCTTTCTTTATGGTCCAACTCTCACATCCATACATGACTCTGGAAAAACCATAGCTTTGACTAGACAGACCTTTGTCGGCCAAGTAATGTCTCTGCTTTTTAATGTGCTGTCTAGGTTTGTCATAGCTTTTCTTCCAAGGAGCTAGTGTCTTTTAATCTCATGGCTGCAGTCACCATCTGCAGTGATTTTGGAGGCCCAAACAATAAAGTCTGTCACTGATTATATTGTTTCCTCATTATTTGCCATGAAGTGATGGGAACAGATACCATGATCTTAGTTTTTTGAATGTTGAGTTTTAAGCCAGTGTTTTCACTCTCCTCTTTCATTTTCATCAAGAGGCTCCTAAGTTCCTCTTCACTTTCTGTCATAAGGGTGGTGTCATCTGCATATCTGAGGTTATTGATATTTCTTCTGGCAATCTGGATTCCAGCTTGTGCTTCATCTAGCCTGGCATTTTGCATGATGTACTCTGCCTTTAAGTTAAATAAGCAGGCTGACAATATACAGCCTTGACGTACTCCTTTCCCAATTTGGAACCAGTTCATTGTTCCATGTCCAGTTCTAAATGTTGCTTCTTGACCTGCATACAGATTTATCAGGAGGCAGGTAAGATGGTCTGGTATTCCTATCTTTTTAAGAATTTTCCACAGTTTGTTGTGATCCACACAGTCAAAGGCTTTGGTGTAGTCAATAAAGCCGAAGTAGATATTTTTCTGGAACTCTGTTGCTTTCTCTATGATCCAATGGATGTTGGCCCGAGTATATTTTTCAGTTTGAGTTTATTAGAGTAAACCAGTATAATTGAAGCGTCATTTTAGAGGGGCAATATTAAAGAACAGTGTAGATTAGTTCAATGATGAGTAGGAATTATGATTTTCCACTAAGGGGGGCTGACAATCGGGAGAAAAATAAAATCTGGTAGTGAGTTGAAAGGGCTAAAAGATGAGTTTGGGTAACTTGACTTACAGCTGTAAGGGAGAAAACATTTCTTTTTCATCCCCATCCCATCCTCAATAGCTGGGTCTGTGAAGTAGTCTGACAACAGGCATGCTAACAGAATAAAAGGTATGCACATTTATTAATTTTTAATGTTATGTGCATATGGGCCAGCATCAGAGAAAAACAAAATTGATTATGGGAGAGAGTGGTGAGTTTTGGGAATTTATATATCATCTTGAAAGAGGGAGGGGAGGAGAATGTGGGCCTCCAGAGGGAGTGGATGACTTTTAGAAAAGATGACTGGTCTGGAGAAGAAGAGATGAAAGAGGTGTGATGTTTGTGACTCAGTTTTCTTGGGTGTGGATCAAGTGTTGGTGTCCTCTCCCGTGATGAGTCATCTTATTCAGTTGATGAAACCTCTGGGAAGGGGATTGAAGACAAGAGGGTTCCTTTTACAGAAACTCTTTCTCTGTTTTTTTTTTTTTTTTTTGAACTTTTTATTTTTTATTGGGGGTATAGCTGATTAATAATATTGTCATAGTTTCAGGTGAACAGCGAAGGGACTTAGCCATGCATCTACCTGTATCCATTCTTCTCCAAACTCCCTTCCCATCCAGGCTGCCACATAGCATTGAAAAGAGCTCCACATGCTCTACAGTAGGTTCTTGGTTATCGATTTTAAATATAGCAGTATGTCTGACTGTAGGCAGATAAGAATTCAGAGAAATCTTGCCCCTCTGTTTGCTTTTCTTCAAGTGCTTTTGGTTCAAAATAATTTTTATGCTGAAGAGGTATAGATTGTGGGGTGTTGTATTCTGCCTCCCTTCACAGCTAGGGAAAAAAAAATTCAGGCTGAAAAGTTCTCTACCACAAAATTATTGTGAGACTTGGCTGATATTTAGGACTCCACACTTCCAATGCAGGGGGCATGGATTTGAGCCCTGGTTGGGGAACTAATCCTCCATGGCATGGCCAAAAAAATAAATAGATAAATTATTATTTATTGTCTTTATGATGTCTGGTTCTTCCATTACTTAGAAGAAACAGACTTTTGAAAGATTTTACTTTGAGAGATAACAATAACAGTTCTTAATTGAGCCTATTCAAGTGTAGTTTGTAATCCATCAATTCTATCTTCCTTCCTTGAATGAGAAAACCTGGAAGATGAGTTTGGACACTAATTTGCATCCTAATATCCAATTTTCTGAAATAGCCTCATTTTCTTTGAAGTTTTCTACCTTTTGCTTAGGAATGACAGTTGGCTCTAAGAAGGTTACAATTTCCCTTGCAATGAAATGGAAAAATCTCACTACCAGTCCCCCAAATCTGCAACTAGGTAGGATGTGAGAGCTGATAAAGTCAAGAGATACAACTTAAACCTACTTAATCTCCTGCTCTTTGGGGAGATTTGACTAATTGGTTTTCACTTTATTTCTCCAATGTTTTGGATTCTTTCTGATAGCTACTTGAAAAGTTTATCTGTATCAACTCATGGTATTTTTAGATTTTTTTTTGAATGCTAGTTAATGTCATATTTCACCTATAGTGGTTATATATTACCAGCACATAGTAGCATAATTAACAAAGAACAAAATTGCCTGATACATCAGAGCTGGGATCTCAAAACAAAGCAAGTGTATTACATTATTTGCTTCCTATAAATTAATGTCAGTTATGAAATTGACACTTTTACCATCTCAATGGGGTTTCCCAGGTGGCTCAGTGGGTAAAGAATTTGCCTGCAATACAGGAGACGTAGGTTCAGTCCTTGGGTCAGGAAGATACTCTGGAGGAGGACATGGCAACCCACCCCAGTATTCTTGCCTGGAGGATTCCATGGACAGAGGAGCCTGGCAGGCTACAATTCATGGGGTTGCAAAAGAGTCAGACAGGACTGAAGAGACTGAGCCACAGGGGCGCATCATATTAATACAGAATAGACAATGCTGGGTGCTCAAGTGTAGTTTTAATCTTCCTTGTGATTTTCATGGATATTATTTTTGGACTGTGGTATTGGAGAAGACTCTTGAGAGTCCCTTGGACTGCAAGGAGATCCAACCAGTCAATCCTAAAGGAAATCAGTCCTGAATATTCATTGGAAGGACTGATGTTGAAGTTGAAACGCCAATTCTTTGGCCACTTGATGCAAAGAACTGACTAATTTGAAAAGACCCTGATGCTGGGAAAGATTGAAGGCAGGAGAAGGGGACAATAGAGGATGAGATGGTTGGATGGCATCACCGACTCAATAGACATGAGTTTGAGTAAACGGGAGTTGGCAATAGACAGTGAGGCCTGAAGTACTGCACTTTATAGAGTCGCAAAGAGTCAGACACAATTGAGCAACTGAACTGAACTGAACTGATTTTTGGATGGGGAAAATGATTATATGATAAGATTTTATAGGTGGTAATAGATCCCAAACAAACAGTAGACAACAGAACAGTTTTCAAAGACCTCCAAGGAAGAGTTTAAGTGCTCCCAAGCAGCTACCAATTTAGTCAAGATTCATTGTTCAAAGTTAATTACAAAAGAAAAATATGGCAGTTTTTTCTCTTTTTGATAGTTGATAGCAAATATGTACATATATTGAATAAAAGAAAAAGGCAGCTGTATCTCAGACCTCTATACTTTCCTTAATTTAGTTGCTCTGATAGTAAAGGAGCTGCTTTTACCAATCCAGAGTTAATGGCTTCCCTGATGACTCAGTGGTAAAAAATCCACCTGCCAATGCATGAGACTAGGGGTTGATCGCTGGGTCCGAAAGATCCCCTGGAGTAGGAAACAGCAACCCACTCCAGTATTGTTGACTGCAAAATCCCATGGACACAGGAGCCTGGCAGGCTGCAGTCCATGGAATCACATAAGGGTCAAACACGACTTACCAACTAAACAACAACGAACTCCAGAGAGAGCGTTCATTGCATGTTTCTTACACAGTATCATTTTATAAGTGTCAGATGACTTTTATAAATTTTATAAATTCTTGTACTGTCTCTTTGTCCATATCATCTTGTAGTCTTCACATACATTTTTGCTTAGATAGAAGGTTAACATTATATATTATTCAAAAACTATCTCTTTTTTCTCTTAACTCCTTGTCTGCCCTTCCTTTGTGCTTGTCTAGATTTTGATTGCATACTGCTTCAGGACAAGTAAGAGGTCTGCTTAATTTTATTTAAAAGAAAGAAACATGGATTATCTGGGGCAGTGTTTTATGCATTTGTTAAAATTAAATGCTGCATTACTTTTCTGTTTTTTTTTTTTTTTAATGACAGATATCTTTGGGGCTTCTGATAATATCTATTACTTTTCACTTCTGTTTGGAAAAGACATGCTATATATTTGTCTCAAAAAGCAAAGTCTTTCCTCTAGTGAAAATCAGCCATGCCTGTTGCTTGCTGTTTCTAAATACTTACCAGGGTTTTGTTTTTTCTCTCATAGGCAACAGTCAGCAGAGGACCTAGCCCGAGTACCCGCCAACTCCACCAGCAATATCTTGAACAGGCTGCTGGTCAGTTATGATCCCAGGATAAGACCAAATTTCAAAGGTTTGTCTCCCCCCCATCAATATCTCCATTCTTTGCAGTTTAAAACCTAATTTTATCTGTGTAAAATCATTTGTTTTGGATATTCAAAACAGTAATAACTGTTCTGTAATGTTCTTATGTCTGAGCAATTAAATGCAAAAAATGTTTAAAGATAAGCAAAACCTTACTTGTAATAGTTGTATATGGTTCTAGGGTTTAAAAGAAAAAGGTATATTGTGAATCAATAGGCTAATCCAAGTGACGGGTTTTCTATTGTGAATTAATAGGCTAACCCATGTGATGGGTTTTCTAAGTACTTTGTATTCTTAACCTTAATAATTTAAATTTAGGCTCTGGCTCTCATTCAGACACCAAAGTTCTACTTTGTAGGAGAACAGCCATATACTCATTTCAGAAGAGAGAAAGCTCTGATAGGCATTTACATTATTTTTTTACTCTTTGTTAGTTTTTTACATTGATTAAAAAAAAAAAAACCCTCTATGTTTTGGCTGAAAAAGAAGCCATATGGTTTTTAAAAACATGTTAACTTTGTGAATAAACGTAACTATATTTTTACTCAAGTAAAATATTACCACCTGTCACACCATTTAAAAACCGAAACTGTACTTGCAGTAAAAGTTGTGGGAAGATTGTATACGTTTGCCTGCCTTTCTTTCTGCCTTCCCTCCTTTCTTTCTTTCTTACTTTCCCTCTTACTTTCTTCCTCTTGCTGAGTTAGGAAGTTATACGAACATATCTCTGGAAAACTGCCATCTTTGTTGCTGGCTAAGGACAGGTATTAATGTAGATCACATTAACATTAAGAGGCTTTTTTTTTTTTTTTTCCTTTACAAGGAAAAAAAACAAAAAACAAAAAAACAAAAGTAAAGCCTGCAGCTGCTTCTAGTCAACTGAAGTTATACAACGATGTTGTAAAAACAGAGTTTTTTGTTCATTACCAGAACCTACTCTGTTACTTTCAACAGCGCCATGGTCTGGGTTGTCACATGTCTACCATGTATTGATTGGACACCTGTTTTTCATCAGTCAGAGGTTATGTGGCCAAAAGGCTAACTTCACATTTTCCCTTTGTTAGCCCAAGCAGCAACCCACAATGAGTGAAAAAAAAAAAAAAGAAAGCAAAAAAGAAATTGGCAACATTATACCTTAGTTCTCACTCTATGAACTCTAAAATTATTTTCCAACAGGTCAGGCAAAAATCTTTATAATAATTCTGTTGTATGTCTGATTGTTTACATTTTCATGGATTAAAAATCAAAATATAGTAATTGTTGTATTCTGCTTGCCATTTAAGCTAAAAATTTGAAAGACTATAAAATGAAAAACATAAATCATATTTTAGGTAATGTTTAAAAAATAATTTATAATATCTTAAAGTAAATGCATCAGCTCAGTTGAAAAATTTTTAAGGTAAATGTATTTTCCCAGAGTCCCTACAATTTAAGAGAGAAATATTTCTGAATAAATAATGCTATGAAGAACAACATAACTAATTTTTTGTTTGTGTGTTGATCCCTATTTAGAAGAATAAGTTAATAGCAATTGTGAACATGTATCTTGAAACCATAGGTTTATACATCTGTGTAGATTGGAGAAAATATAACAATCAACTGTATAAACCATAAAAATATGAAGATTCTGACAAGGTTTTTACAGCCACTAAACTATATCCTTAATTTTTACTGACAGGCATTCCTGTTGATGTAGTAGTCAACATTTTTATCAACAGCTTTGGATCTATTCAAGAGACAACAATGGTAAGATTAAAACTCATTTCGTATTTTTAGTTGTGAATAGTTTAACTGGAAAATATTAGAAGAAATTATAACTGAAAAATAAGGAGTAATTTCCAGGAAAAAGAAAATGCATGCTCTTTCCTAGTATAAATATTCAAATTTCAGGGTTTTGTTGAATTAGTGATTTCAATGCCTTTGTATTTTTGCAGTTCACATTTAGTCTTTATACTGCATTGAAACTTACAGAATTGGGAGAATTAACATTTTCACTCTGAACAACTAAGTGGATGCCACCTGGGAAAGGAATTTGTGCAATTAATATTCTGGTGCAACATTGTTTCCTAAGACACTTTCGTGTATGAACATTAAAAAATATTTGTGTTCATGGTCTTTTTTGTCTTCTAGTCTCCTGAGGATAATCTTTGTTTTCTCTCTTGTACTAATTTTGTGATATGTGAAGTAGAGAACTGTAAAAAGCAAATTTGATTTTCCTGAAGTAGAGCAACAGAGCTCCCTGAAAAGATTATGTTATAGGAAGAAAGAACAAGGAAAGGCCCAGGAAGAAAAGGAAGAACAGGAAAGAGAGGCTTGGGATGGGGCTGCTGACTGGCATGAGTTGGGTGTTAGGGACAAAGAAGCTTGTGAAGGATGATTTGTGGATTCCCTGAGTGACGTGTGGTTCAATTACCCTTCAGCTTCTCAAAGACATTCAGGAAAGTCCACTTGCTTATTAATGTTTTAAAATACTAATATACCCTTTCTGAAAACCACATGCTGAAATGGTATTTCAGGTGGGAGGAAGAAGGCTTAAAAGTTTTGTTTTTGGCATCATTTTTTGAGATACTTATATGTTTCTTAAGTAATAATATAAGGTGTAGATTAAAAGCTTAATAGTAATGATTAGAACACAGTGTATCTTTTCAGGGAATATCTCAGACCAGAAAAAGAATGTATTCCTGTATTCCTAGGAGCAGCATAGTATGTTATAAGATTGTATGTTGCATTTAAATTATGACACATTTTTATATTAATTAATATCATAGTAAAATATATTGTGATGAGAATGTTATTTATTCTTCATACAAGCATGTCTTTAACTCTGAATACTTAATTTTTTTAGAGAGTGTGTAGTTTGAATAATTCGTTATTTTGAAATCAAGTCCAAAATTCACTCCAGTGACTTTTAGTTAACCTAAATGGCTGTATATCTAGTATATTATAGATCAAGAAAGCTCTTAAACAATGTAAAGACAAATATGTATCACTGAGGAGACAAGAGTTGCATTCATCATTTGAAAATATGACTAGTTTAAGCACTTCCCATAAGAAGAGTGAGAAATGTAATTCTCTCAAGGTGAAACTTCTAGGAAATTTATTTGGTATCTGTGCTTTTCCCTGTACCCTGTTTTATCTTTCATGGCACCACTATACTACCCCTAAAACACCATGATTGAGCTGTTACATCCTGTTGGAAACATCCCCAATACTATCCCACATTTTAGGACAACTAATACAGGTTTTTTTTTTTTTTCTCATTTGCACAAGAGCAACACATGTGTCCTAGCTCATTAAGTACCATTAATGTATCTATTCTTTAATAAATATTGAATGCCTTCCAGTTAACAGACACTGCACTTCTTTTGGTCCCATCAGTCCATCTTTGATTGTATCAAGCTGAAAATACCTGGGGTAAAAGGCTGACAGAAAAGGGGTAGGAACTTTCTCACAGGTTATTTGAGGATCATAATATAATAGTGCATGGTTTCTCAATATGATCTTCTCTCATCCTTCTGCTCACTCTTCACAGTAGTGAACCCAGAGAACCAATTGCTGGGGCCAGATTCCACCGGTTTTCAGCCTGCACTCTTACCTCTGACCTCCATCTCTTGTCTGAGCAGAGCCTCTTACTCTGAGCTACACTCACTCACTCTCTGCCGCCTTTTCCATCCATGTCTTTCATCTCTATCATTTATTTGTTTGTTAAACTGTTCACTTCTTGACTGTAATTCAGCTCTTTTTGTGTGTTTTAATTTTGTTCTCTGATGGAGTATTAATCTCTCAAAGTCAGAAACAGTGCGTTCTGCTTCTTCATTTTCCATAAAATACAGAAGACAGTAGGCCCTCAATGAGTGAGCCCATAAATAATGCCGTATTATTAACTAATATTGATTAAATAAATTAATAAATTCTGCTTTTGCCTAGCAAAAAGTGAGCCCAGGTCACCGTAAAAGTATTGGCAGAGCAAACTTTAAAAATAGACTCGTGTTGAATGTGTGCATGTGTACGTGCCAAGTGCTGCAGCCATGTCCAACTCTTTGCAACTCCATGGACTGCAGCCCACCAGGCTCCTCTGTCCATGCCCTCCTCCAGGGGATCTTCCTGACCCGGGAATTGAACCCGAGTCTCTTACATCTACTGCATTGGCAGGTGGGTTCTTTCTACTAGCGCCACCTGGGAAGCCCATGTTGAATTTATTGATTAAATAACAGAGTAAAGAATGCTGTTACAGTAGAGTGTTAGTTTTGTCAATTTAGAGCCCTTTATGCAGGGGAGCCAAATTATTTATATTTGCTATTTCTTTTCAGGAAATAACCAATCTTTCCCTTTGTGTTGTGCAGATATAGCCTACAGGTTCAGAATTGAAACAATGCTCATCAAATAGACTTAAATAATCTACTTTATTGTAATGATTATTTTTTTGGTTTTGGCAATGTTTATTTCATACTTCTAAGACAGATTTTTACAGATGTCTCTTTCAGGGCTGTGATATTTTATAGATTTGCTCACTTTTTCCAAAAAACAAACTCTTTAATACCTTGTTGTGTAATAGTTAGGAAAGGTACAAGCTATTATCCGTATAGATGTGACACTATATGTCTTCTAAGGGGAAAAATGTGTTGAAGACAAAGCTTGTTCTTCATGACTTGTTACAGATAACAATTGGAAATCGTAGCGATGACTCAGGAGGGTAACTAAGAAGATACACAGGTGTGGAGAGCAGTTATATTATAAGCAAGTATTTCTTTCTTTTTCCTCCTAGTCACCAAGAGTGGGCTTATTTACTTTTCAGCTTTACTGAGGTATAACTGACAGGTGAAATTGTAAGAAAGTTAAGACGTGTGTGATGATTTGATATGCTTCTACATTGTGAAAGGATTTCCCCCATCGTGGTAATTAATACATCTATCATCTCGTGTCTATTTTTTTTCTTCTATAAGAACATTTAAGTTCTGTTCTCTTAGCAAATTTCAAGTACACAATAGTGTTAACAACTGTGGTCCCCATGTTACACCCTAGATCCTCAAACCTTATTCATCTTATAACCGTACATTTATACCTTTTACCAACCTCTCCCTGTTTCTCATACTCCAAATTCTTGGCAATCACTTTTCAACTCTTCATTTCTATGGATTTGACTTTTTTTTTTTTTTTAATTCGACATATAAGTGATACCATGGTGTATTTGTCTTTCTCTGTCTGGTTTGTTTTACTTAGCATGATGCTCTTCAGGTTCATCCATGTTGTTGTGAATGATAGTATTTTCCTTCTTTTCTTAAGGCTGGATAATATTCAACTTTATATGTATGTATATGTCCGTGTGTGTACCGCATTTTCCTTGTCCATTCATTCATTGATGGGTGTCTAGGTTGTTTCCGTACTCTAGCCATTGTAAATAATACTGTAGTGAACATGGAAATGCAAGCATCTCTTCTAGATGTCTCGTTTCCTTTGGGCATATACCCAGAGATGGGATTGCTGGACCTTATGATAGTTCTATCTATAGTTTCTTGAAGAATCTCCATCCTATTTTCAATAGTAGCTTTACTGGTTTGAATTTCCACTAATAGTGTATAATCTCTTCACATTCTAAACAGAACTTGTTACTGCTTCTCATTAAAAAGAAATTATTATCATATAGTTGATTTACAAAGTTCTGTTAGATCTCGTCTTTTTTTGGTAATAGCCAATTGCAGATGGTGACTGCAGCCATGAAATTAAAAGACGCTTACTCCTTGGAAGAAAAGTTATGACCAACCTAGATAGTATATTCAAAAGCAGAGATATTACCTTGCCAACAAAGGTCCATCTAGTCAAGGCTATGGTTTTTCCAGTGGTCATGTATGGATGTGAGAGTTGGACTGTGAAGAAAGCTGAGCGCCGAAGAATTGATGCTTTTGAACTGTGGTGTTGGAGAAGACTCTTGAGAGTCCCTTGGACTGCAAGGAGATCCAACCAGTCCATTCTGAAGGAGATCAGCCCTGGGATTTCTTTGGAGGGAATGATGCTAAAGCTGAAACTCCAGTACTTTGGCCACCTCATGCGAAGAGTTGACTCATTGGAAAAGACTCTGATGCTGGGAGGAATTGGGGGCAGGAGGAGAAGGGGATGGCCGAGGATGAGATGGCTGGATGGCATCACTGACTCGATGGACATGAGTCTGAGTGAACTCCGGGAGTTGGTGATGGACAGGGAGTCCCGGCGTGCTGCGATTCATTGGGTCGCAAAGAGTTGGACATGACTGAGCGACTAAACTAAACTGAACTGAAGGAGCATATATCTTTAAAAACAAAAGAAAGTAAGCAAAAAGATATCTCCAGAACAAAAGGCTGGAAAAGTAGAGCGACTTAGATTTGTCTAAATACAGAATATATGTTCATGGAAATAGTATGCTGAACAGTATTATATGGTAATAGTTCATGGTAATAGTATGCTGAACAGAGAGGCTTGTGCTTGAATCTTTTGTGTACTTGATGTGTTACACCCTAAAGTGAGTGAAAAAACTACAGAAATTAAGGAACAATATTTTTTCTGGCATCGCCACCCTAAAGGACATTGACTGTAGGGTTGTGATGCATCTGCAAGTTAATGTCATATTTTACAGTAGAATCTCATCCTAAAGAAAATGAACCATTTGTTAGTAACTCTGTTGTACAGTTGAGGTTTTGTTTATTAATATCCCCTTAGAAATTTCCCTACAAAGGTCTGCTGAAATAAAGGAAGTCCCAAAATTTGGAAGCTTCAATATTGGCCAGAGCTTTCGTCTGTAGTTCAAGCCTTTCTGCTTTAACTCCAGAGCCTGGTGGTGGATGCAGCATTAAGAGCTGCAGACAGAGGTGGAGCAACTTTTGAAGGAAGGGGGCAGCCCTTTTCCCCAGTGTATAAAGTTCATTATCTAACAAAGAATCCATTGAAGTGATGGGCATTAACACTATAATGATATTTTAGCCAATTCTGTTTGTAAAACATTCCTTCCTGCTTATTTGTCTTTTAATTCAGATGCTAAATGTCAGTGGCTAAACAGAATGCAGTTTCACATTTATTCACAATCTGTAACTGTGTAGTAGAAGAAAAATCACAGCCATATGAATACTCCTGAAACTCTCCAACCTCCAGGGCTACGTGCTTCTTCAGCTTGTTTTCGCATCTCAGTTTTTAGCTTTATGGTTCCTATTTCTCATGTCTGTGTCTTCATCTACATTCTGCTGCCTTCCATTTCTGTAAGGTCTCATTATTAATGCTGTAATTCCCTGGTGGCTCAGATGGTAAAGCGTCTGCCTGCAGTGCGGGAGACCCGGGTTCAATCCCTGGGTTGGGAAGATCCAATGGAGAAGAAAATGGCAACCTACTCCAGTACTCTTGCCTGGAAAATTCCATGGACTGAGGAGCCTGGTAGGCTACAGTCCATGGGGTCGCAAAGAGTCAGACATGACCGAGTGATTTCACTTTCACTTTCACCAAAATCATCAAATAAATGTAATCATCCTCTTTTGAAGTTGTTACAACAGTCATTTATTATATCAGTTTATATGCTGGTGACAACTGAACTAAGACCCTCAAATCAGTGAGAATATAGGTTTGTTAGAGGCAAAGTGGCATCTGCTCTACGGTTATGCTGAAAATATTTGTTGATTTCTCCATTCGATTCCTACCTTTGGCTGAAATCTGTGGGTTTTTATAATAGAAAATGTAAACTTTTATACTCATGGGAGACAGTTAAGTATTATGATATATTATAACAATCTATATACATATTTTGCCTTGTCAGAAATACATAAGAACTCTTTCATGGAAATAAAGCCTGTTTATAAAATCCATTTTCTTTAGTGTAGATATGCTTTGTAATTATATCGAATTATTGTTACACTACAATCCATGATCCTGCCAAACTTTCTATGCCTTTCCGCTGCATGAGTTTTCTGTGTGTTTTAATAGTAGGCTGCCGGGGTCCAGCCCTGTGGATCCAGGGTGATTCAAAGGTGGGGGGACGGCGTTGGCGTCTTTGGAAAAATACATATTTAATTACAGATATAGAAAGAGATTAGAAACGGATAGTGTAGTAGGAAGATTAGTGGAGAAAAGGAAGCTGAATAACTTGGATTACGTGGAATAGCATCCATGCTCCAGATGGGAATTCGGCCAGGAAAACGAGGAGCAAGAAAGAACGACATGGGGGAATCAGTCTTTCCAGAAACTGATCCAATTTCTTTATTTTGGGGTTTGCTTATATACCTTTTGTTATACATAGGGATGAATACAGAGCCATGCGGGAGTCAGCAGTCCTGACCTTTATCGAAGGTGCTTCACATAAATGTATAAAAAAGGTACATCATCTTCTGGCCATGAGTGAGACCTGCTGACATTTTATGATCCTTTCTTTCTGATAACCAAAAAACTTATTTCTTCCAAGGGTGTTTTTTCTTAAACGAGACACCACCCTCCAAATAAAGTTACATTCCTATAGGGTGAGGGTGTAGTGAGTTACAGTCAAGAAAGGAATTTATTTAACCCAAGGTTAACATGATTAGTCTTAAAGGTTAATACTTATTTCTCCTATATGCTTAAATGTTAATACTTATTTCTTCCTATATGCTAGTTATATTCATTATAAGGGCAGGGAACATGGAGATTTAGCAGCAAACATCAGCCCAACAAATGAAAATCCTTTCACCAATGCTCCCCTTAAGATCTATTTAGTCTTAAGATAGTGATAAAGTTACATTTTTACATAGCAAGAACACAGTGATTTATAACAAAGTACAGTGATCTATTACAAAAGAGAAAATTCATTAACTCAAAAAGTCTAGTAATGCTAACATCAAGAGCTACTATATTTCCTTTTCTATATTCCAAATACATTGATTAATATATTCCCAGGTGCCTAAGGATATGGAGGCCTGGCGGCAATCATTGACTCAACAAGAAGAAAAAGCCCTGTGCTAATTAAGACTCTCAAAATACTCCAAAACTCTCTGTGCTGTTTATGGTTGAGAGGTAGTAAACAATCATGTGCCTAGTGGCAGCAGTATGGATAATCCTGTCACACAAGCTAGTCTGTCAGCAGAGAAGTTTGACCTGAAACATCCTTGTCCCACCCAGAGCAGGGAATTAGCAGCAATTATTGACACAACAAATGAAAAACCCTTCACCAATATAATTCCTAACCAACCCACTATACTAATAATTTCTAACTCCCCATAAGAATTTGCCTTTAGTAAGTCTAAAACACCTCGTGCCTCTCAGGTTGGGAGGCTGTAAACAATCACATGTGGCCAGACGAACCTATACAGGTGGGCTAGATAACCTTCAGAGGAGTTCGTAAGCTGAAACACTCTTGTTACGCCCAAGAATTTTTATTGCCTTGGAGCTTCACGTTTACTCCTTCTCCAAGAAAAACGGTTATGGAGGAGAGCATAAAACAGACTCTGGTTTTGGGGTTTGATGCTCGGGAACAGGGAGTTTCCTGAGGCTTGATCACGCCTTTGCATATGCCAAGCCTCCTTCCTCATGACCTTTGCCATGGGCAGAGTTCCTCACGCTGGCTCCCGGCAGTAGGCTTCATTTCTGTTTGGGCAACACAGTTGTACCTGACAAGAAAAAACTCATATTTGGGTTCAGCTAAAACAGCAGTGGCCACAGGGCTGGTAAAGGTCAGTTTTCATTCCAATCCCAAAGAAAGGCAATGCCAAAGAATACTCAAACTACTGCACAATTGCACTCATCTCACACACTAGTAAAGTAATGCTCAAAATTCTCCAAGCCAGGCTTCAGCAATACCTGAACCGTGCACTTCCAGATATTCAGGCTGGTTTTAGAAATGGCAGAGGAACCAGAGATCAAATTGCCAACATCCACTGGATCATGGAAAAAGCAAGAGAGTTCCAGAAAAAGTTCTATTTCTGCTTTATTGACTATGCCAAAGCCTTTGACTGTGTGGATCACAAAAAACTGTGGGAAATTCTGAAAGAGATGGGAATACCAGAACACCTGACCTGCCTCTTGAGAAACCTGTATGCAGGTCAGGAAGCAACAGTTACAACTAGACATGGAACAACAGACTGGTTCCAAATAGGAAAAGGAATATGTCAAGGCTGCATGTTGTCACTCTGCTTATTTAACTTCTATGCAGAGTACATCATGAGGAATGCTGGGCTGGAATAAGCACAAGCTGGAATTAAGATTGCCAGGAGAAATATCAATCACCTCGGATATGCAGATGACACCACCCTTATGGCAGAAAGTGAAGAGGAACTCAAAAGCCTCTTGATGAAAGTGAAAGTAGAGAGTGGAAAAGTTGGCTTAAAGCTCAATATTCAGAAAACGAAGATCATGGCATCCAGTCCCATCACTTCATGGGAAATAGATGGGGAAACAGTGTCAGACTTTTTCTTTTTGGGCTCCAAAATCACTGCAGATGGTGATTGCAGCCATGAAACTAAAAGACGCTTACTCCTTGGAAGAAAAGTTATGACCAACCTAGATAGCATATTCAAAAGCAGAGACATTACTTTGCCGACTAAGGTCCGTCTAGTGAAGGCTATGGTTTTTCCTGTGGTCATGTATGGATGTAAGAGTTGGGCTGTGAAGAAAGTTGAGCGCCGAAGAATTGATGCTTTTGAACTGTGGTGCTGGAGAAGACTCTTGAGAGTCCCTTGGACTGCAAGGAGACCCAACCAGTCCATTCTAAAGATCAGCCCTGGGTGTTCTTTGGATTGAATGATGCTAAAGCTGAAACTCCAGTACTCTGGCCACCTCATGCAAAGAGTTGACTCATTGGAAAAGACTCTGATGCTGGGAGCGATTGGGGGCAGGAGAAGGGGACAACAGAGGATGAGGTGGTTGGATGGCATCACTGACTTGATGTACATGAGTTTGAGTGAACTCCAGGAGATGGTGATGGACAGGGAGGCCTGGCGTGCTGTGCGATTCATGGGGTCGCAAAGAGTCAGAGACGACTGAGTGACTGAAATGAACTGAAAAGAGCTTGATTCTGGTTCTTGGAAATTACTTATCTTTGTTGTTTTAAAACAATTTTATTTTATATATTTTCTCCTATATGTAAATTTAAATTTCTTTTCTTAAAACTTGTCTTAGTTTACTATTCTTTTTGCTTTTTGCTTAATTTTTCTCAATATGACATTTTAAAAAGTTTTATTAAATACTGTTCTGTTACACTGTATGACTATCTAAATTTTTCTTATTGCTTTTGTTATTAACTTTCCAATGTTGTTTCATTTATTATAGGATAATATTGACATGCTTGCCCCATTTTTTTTTGTCTACTTTGCATCTTAGATACTCGAATCTTAAAATATTTAATTTCTTCTCTTGCTATTCATCTTCAGGGCTTGTGCCCTGTGCTAGGCTAAATAGTTGTCCCCTAAAGAGGACCTTTTCCTGATCTTTGGAACCTGTGAATATGTTATTTTACACAGTGAAAGAGACTTTGCATCTGTGATTAAATTAAAAGTCTTGCAATGCAGATTATCCTGATCATCAAGTGGGCCCAGTATAATCACCAGGGTCCTTAGGAGAGGAGACAGGAAGGGAGAGTCAGTAACAGGAGATGTGATGTAACCAGTGCTGTGGAGGTGACATGAAGAGGATCCAGGTGAAGGGATGCAGACAGCCTTGCCATGGTGGGCAAAGCAAGGGATCAGACTGGCTGCTCAGACCTCTAGAGGGAACCAGCCTGGACCTCAGCTCAGTGACTCTGATTCTGATGTTCTGAACTCCAGACCTAGAAGGTCAAGATTGGTCTTGCTTTAAGCCACTGACTGTTGGTAATAGTTTTAGCAGCATTCAGGAACTGATACACATGCTGGTGGACACTAGTTAATAATTTTTTTCCTCCCAAATTCTCTTGGAGAATTATCTGATTACATATGACTTTCTCCCAAATGCTGCTAGAGGGCTATCTGATTACGTACATTACTGTTTCCATATATGGAAATGCCAAAATAGCCAGTCATTTTTTGTGCAGTGATTATTAAAAGTCTTACTCACTCAAGTTAATCATCAAAAGGACATAACCAGAAAGAGAAGCTATGTTTTTATTAGTTATTATATACTGTATTTCTGTGTCTTTTCCTTGTCAGTTACTTTTTAGTGGATTTACCTCAAAATGATGGTAAATCCTTTTTACTCTATTTCTTCTAGCTGTTTCGTTCAGAAGCTTTGGTGATTCAACATCATAAGTCATAGTATTATGCAGTTGGCTCTTGAACAACACGAGTTTGAACTGTATGGGTCCGCTTTTACCGTTTTCACCATAGTACTATCTGTGTATGAGGTATGGCTGTTTGGTTGGCTTAATCCATGGATACAGAGGGCCAACAATAAAGTTACATGTGGATTTTTAGCTGCATGGTGGGTAAGCACTACTAACGCAGTGTTGTGCAAAAGTCACCTGTCTTAGACAATCAGGAAAGATGAGAAACACCCCAGTTTTGTTTTCCCTTCCTGTAATTTGTCACTATCAACTGATAAAGAAAATTTGCACCATTACATAAGTGGTGTAAATAATGCTGGACCAATCTCCTAATCTGTTGAAATGTCATGGAAATTACTTCTTCACTACTGTGTTTAACAGAAATATATTGAGAACTTTCTGTGTATCTGATCTGGCAGATGGCAACGTTTATGGAGGTTATAGTTAAAGTGGCCACATTGCACCACATAGCAGGCACCCCCAATCAAAATGGAATATTGGCATAGATCTAGAAAAATTTAGATAGTCATATGGTGTTACAGAACAGTATTTAATAAAACTTTTTAAAATGTCATATTGAGAAAAATAAAGTGTAACCTAAGAATTTTTACTGACGTTTGGTTAGCTTGCAGTTCTTGCATGAAATGTCTAACCTCACCAAGGATTAAATTTAAATCCTTTTCAAACCAGGCTTGGTTGAAAAACAAGCTCTGTTGCTAGAACTTTAAATGTAATCCTGCCGGATACCATGAGATTTGATCTTCTTTGTTTCCATGAACACCATTTTTTATCATAAAGAAAATAAAAGAGTAAAAATTGCATATATAAGTGTTAGGTAAAAATTACAAGTAACCGTGCTAGCTATCCTAATGATAACACAAGATATAAAACAGTTCTTAAAACTAAAATATCATTAATGAAACAAACTAGTTTTAATGTCTTCTTGTGAAATTTTTATTGCCTTGAGAAGTAGCTTAATTTGGGTGTTAATTGGTACTGAAAATCTTGGAGAACATCCATTTTCCAGATCATGACTGTTAGTGTGCTATTTGTGATGAACAATGATAGTATTTGTCACCAAGTTCTTTCAAAACAATTAAGTAATTTTCCAGTGATAAAAGAAGTCTTTCCGATGGGAATTTCTTCATTGCAAAATAATATGATAGAGTTTTAAATATAGTGATTGAGTAATTGAAAATGAAAATAAATAGGTTTCCAAATTAGTTATCTTAACATAGAGCATTTGAAATGCCAGTAACTAGCAATTATTTAGAAATGCTCATTAAAAAATGAACGAAAGCATCCTAACTAATAAGCTTTTATCTTCTAATGAATGTGGAGCCAAAGCTATTAATTTAAATTGTAAAAATTTTAAACACCCCTTATATAAACTTGCAACAACTTGTATTCACTATAATAATATGTAGCTACGTAGCTAATAGAAAAGCATCTTGGGAGGACTTTAATAATGAGATAATAAATTGTAATGACCAAGAATAATACAATGAAGTAACTGATTTCCAGTTTTTCAGTGATGCTCATTCTAAAACAACTCTGGAGTTCTATTAAGAAATAAAATTTGATACAGGATTATAGTAGAGAGCCCAAACTAATAGTGTTTTGAGCTTATCCCAGTGCAGCTAGAAGCAAGAATTTCAGTAGATGCTCAAGGCACAGTTTCAAGATTTGTGACCTTAGAAGGGGATTACTATTTAGTGCAATTGTAGGTCAGTTGGCACAGTACTGAGCAAACCCAATGAATTACAGTATAGGCAGGATTTTTTTTTAAGCAAAAAGCCTATTAACCACTATTAGCAACATTATAAAAGAATAGCAACATAATGAGTATGTCCCAATAAAACAAAATGCTTGCTTAGCACATAATATAGTCAGGTGAAGTTCATGTACTTTACGTATGTTTTCCCATTTATTCCGTATGAAAACCCTGTAATGTGGGTGTGTTATTTTATCTCCATCTGATAGATAGGAATCTTTGTTCACCTCTTAACCCTCTGCCATCTTCTTTCGTTATATGCCACTCTGCTGTGGGTAGTCACTCAGTCGTGTCTGACTCTTTGTGATTCCATAGACTATAGCCCACCAGGCTCCTCTGTCCTTCCATGAGGGTTTTTGCTGAAATTGTCAGTGGCTTCCTCATTTGCTCAAGGTATTCAGTTTGATTCTATTTGACCTTTGATGGTGTTTGCTCTGTTGACCATCTTAAAGCTTTTGACTCTAGTTTGGTGAAATCACATTCCCAGGGTTTCCTACCTTTTCTCAGACTTCTAGCCAGCCCTTTAAATGCTTTTCTTCCCCAGGGTTAGCTTTGCCTTTGTATCCCTGCTCTAAGTAGTAATACTAGGCAAATTCTTCCTTAGTCCTGATTTTTAGGGGTTAATGTTTTCAAGAGTCATTCATGCTGTAACATGTAACCCAATTTCTTTCCTTTTTATGGCAGAGTAATAATCCATGATGTATATGTGTGTGCAACACTTGGTTTATCCATTCATCTGTTGATGACACTTGCACTGTTTCACCTTTTCACTATTATAATTAGCACTGCTATGAAAAAGGGTGTACAAATATCAGTTGTCGTCTCTTCTTTTAATTTTTAGGGGCACGTGCCTAAGAGTGGAATTGCTGGGTCATATGATACTTTTGTGTTTTGCTTTTTGAGAACAAAGCACAATTTTTAAAAGGTTGAAACAACTACATTTTGTGAGGACATGTCAGTGATTCATTTAACGCATTAAAAAGGGAATCAGCATCCCGATTTTAGCAGCTACACTGGCAAAGTTGCCTGGGAGCCATGCCTAAATAATGCTGAAAGACTCTTGTCAGTATGTGGCAATTTCTCAACAGTTACTTCACTTTTATCCAGCCCTGTTTCTAGAGGTGATTTGTGGTATCTAATAATAACAAAAATACGATGAAGTAATTGAAATAGTACTAAATGTTCAGCAGCCATACAATAATACTCATATCAGGAAGTGAGCTATGCATTAATTCAATTGGCTATAACAAGGATCCCTAAATCCCCAGGCTGGGAACCAGTACCAGTACTTGTTAGGAAATGGGCTGCACAGCAGAAGGTGAACAGCTGGTGGGGGGGGGCGAGTGAAGCTTTATCTGCCACTCCCCATTGCTCACCTTACGCCTGAACCACCCCACCCCCTACCACATTCATGGAAAAATTGTCTTCTAGGAAACCAGTTCCTGATGCCAAAAAGGTTGGGGACTGCTGGGCTCTATGGCTTAGCTTTTAGTTCCCTGAATGCCAGACAAAAAGGAAAACATGATGATAGGCTTACATTGTATTTCCCAGTAATAGGAAGCATATACAAAGATCTTTTGTAAGGCACTTAGATCAAATATGCCTAGCACACAGTAAATACCTGTATAATGATATTATAGTTTTATATGGATTAAACAAGTGAAAAATTAAATCATCTTCAAAATTTTCATGTCATGATCACTGACCGAAATAAGATAACATGGCTTTAATAACAGGCTTATAAAAGATACATCAGCACTGTTATCTGACCCTTAAATATAAGTTTAGGACATGGTATTTTATCATAATACCACAAATGCATATTTGAGATACTGAGGATTAAAGATGCAGTTTTTGATGATTTGATAAGACATAGTAGTTATGTTGTTGTTTACGTGGCTAAGTTGTGTCTGACTCTTTTGTGACCCCATGGACTATAGCCTGACAGGCTCCTCTGGGATTTTCCATGGGAAATTCCAGTCCATGAGATTTCCCAGGCAAGAATACTGGAGTAGGTTGCCATTTCCTTCTCCAGGGGATCTTCCTGACTCACGAGTCTAACCCATGTCTCCTGACTTGGCAGGCAGATTCTTTACTGTCTGAGCCACCAAGGAAACCCTCCACAGCAGTTAGAGGAGGTAATAAAATAGCTTTTAGTGTGTATACTTTTGGAATACCAATCATTCTGACTGATTATTCAGTGCAGTTCAGTTGCCTAGTCATGTCTGACTCTGCGACCCCATGGACAGAAGCAGGCCAGGCTTCCCTGTCCATCACCAACTCCTGGAGCTTACTCAAACTCATGTCCATTGAGTTGATAATGCCATCCAACCAACTCATCCTCTGTTTTCCCTTGCCCTGCCTTCAATCTTTCTAAGAATCAGGGTCTTTTCAGATGAGTCACTTCTTCACATCAAGTGGCCAAAGTATTGGAGTTTCAGCTTCAGCATCAGTCTTTCCAAAGAATATTTGGGACTGATTTCATTTAAGATGCACTGGTTGGATCTCCTTGCTGTCCAAGGGATTCTCAAATAGTCTTCTCCAAGAACAGAGTTCAAAAGCATCAATTCTTCTGTGCTCAGCTTTCTTTAGGAGAAGGCA
Source organism: Capra hircus (assembly GCF_001704415.2). NCBI lineage: Eukaryota > Metazoa > Chordata > Mammalia > Artiodactyla > Bovidae > Capra > Capra hircus. The sequence goes on from NC_030824.1 coordinate 29,023,427, forward strand.
ATGGTACCCCACTCCAGTACTCTTGCCTGGAAAATCCCATGGACAGAGGAGCCTGGTAGGCTGTGGTCGATGGCATTGCCAAGAGTCAGACATGACTGAGCGACTTCACTTTCACTTTTCACTTTCATGCATTGAAGAAAGAAATGGCAACCCACTCCAGTGTTCTTGCCTGGAGAATCTCAGGGATGGGGGAGCCTGGTGGGCTTCCATCTATGGGGTCTCGCAGAGTCAGACACGACTGAAGTGACTTAGCAGCAGCAGCAGCAGCAGCAGCTTTCTTTATAGTCCAACACTCACATCCATACATGACTACTGGAAAAACTATAGCTTTGACTAGATGGACCTTTGTTGGCAAAGTGATGTCTCTGCATTTTACTATGCTGTCTATGTTGGTCATAACTTTCCTTCCAGGCAGCAAGTGTCTTTTAATTTTATGGCTGCAGTCACCATCTGAAGTGATTTTGGAGCCAAAAAAAACAAAAGTCTGTCACTATTTTCCACTATTTCCCTATCTATTTGCCATGAAGTGATAGGACAGATGCCGTGATCTTAGTTTTTATGAATGTTGAGCTTTAAGCCAACTTTTTCCACTCTCCTCTTTCACTGTTGTCAAGAGACTATTTATTTCCTCTTCGCTTTCTGCCATCCTTATGGGATGGTGTCATCTGTATATCTGAGGTGATTGATACTTCTGGCAGACTTGATTCCAGCTTGTGCTTCATCCAGTACAGGCATTTCTCATGATGTGCTCTGCATAGAAGTTAAATAACCAGGGGTGACAATATACAGCCTTGATGTACTCCTTTCCCAGTTTGGAAACAGTCTATTGTTCCATGTCCAGTTCTAACTGTCACTTCTTGACCTGCATACAGATTTCTCAGGAGACAGGTCCGGTGGTCTCATAGTCCCATTTCTTGAAGAATTTTCCAGTTTGTTGTGATCCACCTAGTCAAAGGCTTTGGGTGTTCTGGAACTCTCTTGCTTTTCCCATGATCCTGCAGATGTTGGCAATTTGATCTCTGGTTCTTCTGAAGTTTCTAAATTTAGCTTGAACATCTGGAAGTTCACGGTTCATGTACTGTTGAAGCCTGGCTTGGAGAATTTTGAGTATTACTTTACTAGCGTGTGAGATGAGTGCAATTGTGCAGTAGTTAGCATTCTTTGGCATTGCCTTTCTTTGGAATTGGAATGAAAACTGAGCTTTTCCAGTCCTGTGGCCACTGCTGAGTTTTCCAAATTTGGTGGCATATTGAGTACAACACTTTCACAGCATCATCTTTTAGGATTTGAAATAGTTCAACTGGAATTCCATTACCTCCATTAGCTTTGTTCATAGTGATACTTCCTAAGGCCCACTTGACCTCACATTCCAGGATATCTGGCTCTAGGTGAGTGATCACCACTATTGTGATTATCTGGGTCTGAAGATCTTTTTTGGTATAGTTCTGTGTATTCTTGCCAACTTTTCTTAATATCTTCTGCTTCTGTTAGGTCCATACCATTTCTGTCCTTTATTGAGCCCATGTTTGCATGAAATGTTCCCTTGGTGTTTCTAATTTTCTTGAAGAGATCTAGTCTTTCCCATTCTATTATTTTCCTCTATTTCTTTTCATTGATCACTGTGGAAGGCTTTCTTATCTCTCCTTGCTATTCTTTGAAACTCTGCATTCAAATGGGTATATCTTTCCTTTTCTCCATTGCTTTTTTTTATTTTAAATATACTTTTTTTTTTTTAATTTTAAAATCTTTAATTCTTACATGCGTTCCCAAACATGAACCCCCCCTCCCACCTACCTCCCCATAACATCTCTCTGGGTCATTTGTTTCTCCTCTTTTCACAGGTATTTGTAAGGCCTCCTCAGACAGCCATTTTTGCTTTTTTGCAATTGTTTTTATTGTAGATGGTCTTGCTATTTTTCTTCCATTCCTGTCCATTTTAGTTCGCTGATTCCTAGAATGTGGATGTTCACTCTTACCATCTCCTGTTTGACTACTTCCAATTTGTCTTTATTCATGGACCTAACTTTCCAGGTTCCTATGCAGTATTGCTCTTTACAGCATCAGACCTTGCCTCCATCACCTGTCACATCCACAACTGGGTGTTGTTTTTGCTTTGGCTCCATCCCTTCATTCTTTCTGGAGTTATTTCTTCACTGATTTCCAGTGGCATATTGGGCACCTACCGACCTGGGGAGTTCATCTTTCAGTATCCTATCTTTTTGCCTTTTCATACTGCTCATGGGGTTTTCAAGGCAGGAATGCTGAAATGGTTTGCCATTCCCTTCCTCTAGTGGACCACATTTTTCAGAACTTTCCACCATGACCCGTCCATCTTGGGTGGCCCTACACAGCATGGCTCATAGTTTCATTGAGTTAGACAAGGCCGTGGTCCATGTGATTAGATTGGTTAGTTTTCTGAGATTTTGGTTTTCATTCTGTCTGCCCTCTGATGGAGAAGGATAGAGGCTTATGGAAGCTTCCTGATGGGAGAGACTGACTGAGGGGGAAACTAGGTCTTGTTCTGATGGGCATGGCCATGCTCAGTAAATCTTTAATCCAAATTTCTGTTGATGGTGGAGCTCTTTCTCACTTCTAATAGTAATATTAGATCTTATTATTTAATAAAAGATAAGCTATTATCTCTTCCTGTTTAAATATTTACATTTTGATTTGAAATGATGATCTGTTTCATTTTTATCATATCAAAAGGCTATGGATAGGTAATATTTTCTGAATTTTGATAACTTGAAAATAAGGATGCTTAAGTCAAAGTGGTTTACACCTTGGACATTTTTGTGGCGTATTCTCAGTTCAGCATCTAAAATTAAAAAAGACCTGAGCATGATGCCACAATGCTGAGTTTGAGTTTATATATTAACAAGCCAATGTGTGTCAGAATGCCATTTCACTGGCAAATAAATGTATTAAGGTGTTAAAATATGTTTCTAGGGTCATATCTTCTTAGAATCTCTGTGTCTTGATATAATTCAAGTTTTACAAAGTTGTAAAATTAAAACTTTAGAGAGAGGCAAAAAACTGAGTAAGCAGCTATTTAGTGGATTTCCAAACCTTTTTCTACTATTGTTGAATATAGCATCACATGTGCAAATTTTGTACATACTTTTGTGCATACTTTCTACTCTTTTGCATAATCCAAATCTTATTTGAATACCTCTCTAATCATTTACTTATATGAGTTATTGAGGATAATTTTTCTTTTCTTTCTCAAATATATATATAATCCAGTGTTATATATAGTTTTATTTTTATTTATTTCACTTTTATTGAAATATAGTTGATTTGTACTGTTAATTCTGCTGTACAGCAAAGTGATTCAGTTATACATAGGCATAGTCTTTTTTCATATTCTTTTTCATTATGGTTTATCACTAGATATTGAATATAGTTCCCCATGTGCTGTACAGTAGGTCCTTACTGTTTATTCATTCTATATATATAGTTGCATCTGCTAATCCCAAACTCCCACTTCATGCCTCCACCACCACCCTTGTAGTTTTATACACATATAAATTATTTTTGTAATTTGCTGTTGAGTAAAAGACAAGTGAAATATTTTCTCTTGGCTTCTTATTTATTTTTAACTAAAATTTATCCTACTTTGGTGGGAAGAATAATGGTAACATTTAGCAGTCCATATGCTTTTATGGCAATACAACTAACCCCCTGGTATAATTAGTGTTTGTGTTAGGGTAAAGCAATTATTGGTAAAGTACTGTGATGGCGTTTGAACTTGCAAGTGCTAAGAGGATAGCTTGTAGAGTCATTAGAAAGACACAAACGATACCTGAGCTATTGTGATCCTAGTTGATGTTAGACAAGCAAGCATGTTTGTGCTGCTAATCTTTGAACCCTTTTTTATTCTGGTGCTGAACGTGTTCTTAAAAATAGCAGTAAACACACACATGCACGCATATTTTTTTCCAGGATTATAGAGTCAACATCTTCCTGAGCAAAAATGGAACGATCCCAGGTTGAAGCTCCCTAGTGATTTCCGGGGCTCAGATGCCCTGACCGTGGACCCCACAATGTACAAATGTCTGTGGAAACCTGATTTATTTTTTGCAAAACGATTTTTTTTTTTTTTTTTTTTTTTTTTTTTTTTTTTTTTTTTCACCCAAATCAAGGACTATCTGTGTATGAGGTATGGCTGTGTTGGCTTAATCGCATGATACAGAGGCCAACAATAAAGTTACATGTGGATTTTTAGGCTGGCATGGTGCGGTAAGCACTACAGGACGGAGTGGTTGTTGCAAAAGTCACCTGTCTTAAGACAATCAGGAAAGATGAGAAACACCCAGTTTTGTTTTCCCTTCCTGTAATTTTGTCACTATCAACGTGATAAAGAAAATTTGCACCATTACATAAGTGGTGTAAATATGCTGGACCAATCTCCTAATCTGTTGAAATGTCATGGAAATTACTTCTCACTACTGTGTTTAACAGAAAAGATTGGAGAACTTCTGTGTATCTGATCTGTTGCAGAATGCAACGTTTATGGAGGTATAGTTAAAGTGGCCACATTGCACCCACATAGCAGGCACCCCCAATCAAATGGAATATTGGCATAGATCTAGAAAAATTTAGATAGTCATATGGTGTTATAGAAACAGTATTTAATAAACTTTTTAAAATGTCATATTGAGAAAAATAAAGTGTAACCTAAGAATTTTACTGACGTTTTGTTAGCTTGCAGTTCTGCATGAAATGTCTAACCTCACCAAGGAATTAAATTTAAATCCTTTCAAACAGGCTTGGTTGAAAACAAGCTCTGTTGCTAGAACTTTAAATGTAATCCTGCGGTATACATGAGATTTGATCTTCTTTGTTTCATGAACACCATTTTTTTATCATAAGAAAAATAAAGAGTAAAAATATATAAGTGTTAGGTAAAAAATTCAGTAACCGTGCTAGCTATCCTAATGATAACACAAAGTATAAAACAGTTCTTAAAACTAAAATATCATTAAGTGAAACAACTATTTTAATGTCTTCTTGTGAGAATATTTTATTGCTTGAGAAGTAGCTAAATTGGGTGTATTGAATGAAACTTGGAGAAATCTTTCAGATCATGACTTGTTTAGGTTGTGCACGTTTGTGATGAACAGTGATAGGATTTGTCACCAAGTTCTTTCAAAACAATTAAGTAATTTCCCAGTGATTAAAAGAAGTTTTTCGATGAAAGTTTTTCATTGCAAAATAATTGATATAGAGTTTTTAAATATAGTGGATTGAGTAATTGAAAATGAAATAATAAAGTTCCAAATTAGTTATCTTTAACATAGAGCATTTGAAATGCCAGTAACTAGCAATTATTAGAATGCTCATTAATGAACGAAAGGCATCAACTATAAGCTTTTAATCTTTAATGAATGTGGAGCCAAAGCTATTAATTTAAATTGTAAAATTTTGAAACACCCCTTATTATAAATTGCAAACAACTTGAATTCACTATAATAATATGAGCTACGTAAGCTAATAGAAAAGATCTGTGGGACTTTTAAAATGAGATATAAATTGTAAGAACCAAGAATAATTACAAGAAGTAAGATTTCCAGTTTTTCAGTGATGCTCATTCTAAAACAACTCTGGAGTTCTATTAAGAAATAAATTGATACAGGATTAAGTAGAGAGCCCAACACAATAGTGTTTTGAGCTTAATCAGTGCAGCTAGAAGCAAGAATTTCAGTAGATGCTCAAGGCACAGTTTCAAAATTTGTGACCTTAGAAGGGGATTACTATTTAGTGCAATTGTAGGTCAGTTGGGCACGTACTGGAACAACCCAATGAATTACAGTAATAGGCAGGATTTTTTTTTAAGCAAAAAGCCTATAACCACTATTAGCAACATTATAAAAGAATAGCAACAAATATATGTCCACATAAAACAAATGCTTGCTTAGCACATAATATAGTCAGGTGAAGTTATGTACTTTAACGTATGTTTCCCATTTATTCGTATGAAAACCCTGTAATGTGGGTGTGTTATTTATCTCCATCTGATAGTATAGGATCTTGTTCACCTCTTTAACCCTCTGCCATCTTCTTTCGTTATATGCCCTCTGCTGTGGGTATCACTCAGTGTCGTGTCTGACTCTTTGTGATTCCATAGACTATAGCCCACCAGGCTCCTCTGTCCTTCCATGAGGGTTTTTGCTGAAATTGTCAGTGGCTTCCTCATTTGCTCAAAGGTATTCAGTTTGATTTCTATTTGACCTTTGATGGTGTTTGCTCTGTTGACCATCTTAAAGCTTTTGACTGCTAGTTTGGTGAAATCAAATTCCCCAGGGTTTCCTACTTTCTCAGACTTCTAGCCAGCCCTTTAAAATGCTTTTCTTCCCAGGGTTAGCTTGCCTTGTATCCCTGCTCTAAGTAGTAATACTAGGCAAATTCTTCCTTAGTCTGATTTTTAGGGTTAATGTTTTCAAGAGTCATTCATTGCTGAAATGTAACCAATTTCTTTCCTTTTTTATGGCAGACGTAAAACCATGATTGTATATGTGTGTGCAACACTTGGTTTATCCTTCATTCGTTGATGACACTTGCACTGTTTCACCTTTTACTATTATAATTAGAACTGCATGAAAAAGGGTGTACAAATATCAGTTGTCGTCTCTTCTTTTAATTTTTAGGGGCACGTGCCTAAGAGTGGAATTGCTGGTTCATATGATACTTTTGTGTTTTGGCTTTTGAGAACAAAGCACAATTTTTAAAAGGTTGAAACAACTACATTGGAGTGGAATGTCAGTGATTCATTTAAAACCATAAAAAGGGAATCAGCATCCCGATTTTAGCAGCTACACTGGCAAAGTTGCCTGGGACCATGCTAAATAATGCTGAAAGACTCTTGTCAGTATGTGGCAATTTCTCAACAGTTACTATTTTATCCAGCCTTGTTTTAGAGTTGATTGTGGTATCTAATAATAACAAAAATACGATGAAGTAATTGAAATAGTACTAAATGTCACAGCCATACAATAATACTCAATCAGAGTGAGCTATGCATTAATTCAATGGCAACAAGGATCCCTAAATCCCCAGGCTGGGAACCAGTACCAAGTACTTGTTAGGAAATGGGCTGCACAGCAGAAGGTGAAACAGCTGGTGGGGGGGGGGGAGTGAAGGCTTTATCGCCACTCCCCATTGCTCACCTTACGCCTGAACCACCCACCCCCCTACCACATTCATGGAAATTGTCTTCTAGGAAACCAGTTCCTGATGCCAAAAAGGTGGGGACTGCTGGGCTCTATGGCTTAGCTTTTAGTTCCCTGAATGCCAGACAAAAGGAAAACATGAATGATAGGCTTACATTGTATTTCCCAGTAATAGGAAGCATATACAAAGATCTTTTGTAAGGCACTTAGATCAAATATGCCTAGCACACAGTAAATACCTGTATAACATGATATTATAGTTTTATATGGATTAAACAAGTGAAAAATTAATCATCTTCAAATTTTCATGTCATGATCACTGACCGAAATAGAAACATGGCTTTTAATAACAGGCTTATAAAAGATACATCAGCACTTGTTATCTGACCCTTAAATAAAGTTTAGGACATGGTATTTTATCATAAAACACAAATGCATATTTGAGATACTGAGGATTAAAGATGCGTTTTTGATGATTTGATAAGACATAGTAGTTTATGTGTTGGTTTACGGTGGCTAAGTTGTGTCTGACTCTTTTGTGACCCAATGGACTATAGCCTGACAGGCTCCTCTGGGATTTTCCATGGGAATTCCAGTCCATGAGTATTACCCAGGCAGAATAACTGGAGTAGGTTGCCATTTTCCTTCTCAGGGGATCTTCCTGACTCAGAGTCTAACCCATGTCTCCTGACTTGGCAGGCAGATTCTTTACTGTCTGAAGCCACCAAGGAAACCTCCACAGCAGTTAGAGGAGGTAATAAAAAGCTTTTAGTGTGTAATCTTTGGAATACCAATCATTCTGACTGTTATCAGTGCAGTTCAGTTGCCTAGTCATGTCTGACTCTGCGACCCATGGACAGAAGCAGGCCAGGCTCCCTGTCCATCACCAACTCCTGGAGCTTAACTCAACTCATTCCATGTAGTTTGATAATGCCATCCCACAACTCATCCTCCTGTTTTCCCTTGCCCTGCCTTCAATCTTTCTAAGAATCAGGGTCTTTTCAGATGAGTCACTTCTTCAACTCAAGTGGCCAAAGTATTGGAGTTTCAGCTTCAGCATCAGTCTTCCAAAGAATATTTGGGACTGATTTCATTTAAGATGCACTGGTTGGTCTCCTTGCTGTCCAAGGGATTCTCCAATAGTCTTCTCCAAGAACAGAGTTCAAAAAGCATCAATTCTTCTGTGCTCAGCTTTTCTTTAGGAGAAGGCAATGGTACCCCACTCCAGTACTCTTGCCTTGGAAACTCCATGGACAGAGGAGCCTGGTAGGCTGTGGTCGATGGCATTGCCAAGAGTCAGACATGACTGAGCGACTTCACTTTCACTTTTCACTTTCATGCATTGAAAGAAAGAAATGGCAACCACTCCAGTGTTCTTGCTGGAGAATCTCAGGGATGGGGGAGCCTGGTGGGCTCCATCTATGGGGTTCTCGCAGAGTCAGACACGACTGAAGTGATTAGCAGCAGCACAGCAAGCAGCGGAACTTCTTTATAGTCCAACACTCACGATCCATACATGACTAACTGGAAAAACTATAGCTTTGACTAGATGGACCTTTGTTGGCAAAGTGATGTCTCTGCATTTTACTATGCTGTCTATGTTGGTGCATAACTTTCCTTCCAGGCAGCAAGTGTCTTTTAATTTTATGGCTGCAGTCACGCATCTGAAGTGATTTTTGGAGCGCAAAAAAAACAAAGTCTGTCACTATTTCCAACTATTTCCTATCTATTTGCCATGAAGTGATAGGACACGATGCCGTGATCTTAGTTTTATGAATGTTGAGCTTTTAAGCCAACTTTCCAATCTCCTCCTTTCACTGTTGTCAAGAGACTTTATTTCCTCTTCGCTTTTCCTGCATCTTTATGGGATGGTGTCATCTGTATATCTGAGGTTGATTGATATCTTCTGGCAGACTTGATTCCAAGCTTGTGCTAACCAGTCAGCATTTTCATGATGGCTCTGCATAGGAATTAAATTAACCAGGGTGACAATATACAGCCTTGATGTCTCCTTTCCAGTTTGGAAAACGTCCTAATTGTTCATGCGTTCTACTGTCACTCTCTTGACCCTGCAACAGATTTCTCAGGAGACAGGTCCGGGTGTCTCATGTCCATTTCTTGAAGAATTTTCCAGTTTGTTGTGATCCACCTAGTCAAAGGCCCTTTGACGGTGTTTCTGGAACTCTCTTTGCTTCCATGATCCTGCAGATGTTGGCAATTTGATCTCTGGTTCTTCTGAAGTTTAAATTTAGCTTGAACATCGGAAGTTCACGTTCATGTACTGTTGAAGCCTGGCTTGGAGAATTTGAGTATTACTTTACTAGGTGTGAGATGAGTGCAATTGTGCAGTAGTTTAGCATTCTTTGGCATTGCCTTTCTTTGGATTGGAATGAAAATGAGCTTTTCCCAGTCTGTGGCCACTGCTGAGTTTTCCAAATTTGTGGCCCATATTGAGTACAACACTTTCACAGCATCATCTTTTAGGATTTGAATGATAGTCAACTGGAATTCTTAACCCTCATTACTCTTGTTCATAGTGATACTTCTAAGCCACTTGACCTCAACATTCAGGATATCTGGCTCTAGTGAGTGATCACACTATTGTGATTATCTTGGTCTGAAGATCTTTTTTGAATAGTTCTGTTATTTGCCAACTTTGCTTAATATCTTTCTGCTTCTGTTAGGTCCATACCATTTCTGTCGCTTTATTGAGCCACTGTTGCATGAAATGTTCCCTTCGGTGTTTTAATTTTCTTGAAGAGAATACTACACAATTGCACTCTCTCACATGCTAGTAAAGTAATGCCAAAATCTCCAGAGCTTCAGCAATATGAACGTGAACTTCCAGCTAATGCCAAAGATCTTGCGCTGGAAAAAGCAGAGAGTTCCAGAAAACATCTATTTCTTGCTTTATTGACTATGCCAAAGCCTTTGACTGTGTGGAATCACAATAAACTGTGGGAAAATTCTGAAAGAGATGGGAATACCAGACACCTGACCTGCCTCTTGAGAAACCTGTATGCAGGTCAGGAAGCAACAGTTAGAACTGGACATGGAACAACAGACTGGTTCCAAATAGGAAAAGGAGTATGTCAAGGCTGTATATTGTCACTCCTGCTTATTTAACTTCTATGCAGAGTACATCATGAGAAACGCTGGACTGGAAGAAGCACAAGCTGGAATCAAGATTGCCGGGAGAAATATCAATAACCTCAGATATGCAGATGACACCACCTTATGGCAGAAAGTGAAGAGGAACTAAAAGCCTCTTGATGAAAGTGAAAGAGAGAGTGAAAAAGTTGGCTTAAAGCTCAACATTCAGAAAACGAAGATCATGGCATCTGTCCCATCACTTCATGGGAAATAGATGGGGAAACAGTGTCAGACTTTTTTTTTGGGCTCCAAAATCACTGCAGATGGTGATTGCAGCCATGAAATAAAAAGACGCTTACTCCTTGGAAGAAAAAGTTATGACCAACCTAGATAGCATATTCAAAAGCAGAGACATTACTTTGCCGACTAAGGTCCGTCTAGTGAAGGCTATGGTTTTCCTGTGGTCATGTATGGATGTAAGAGTTGGACTGTGAAGAAGTTGAGCGCCGAAGAATTGATGCTTTTGAACTGTGGTGTGGAGAAGACTCTTGAGAGTCCCTTGGACTGCAAGGAGACCCAACCAGTCCATTCTAAAGATCAGCCCTGGGTGTTCTTTGGAAGAATGATGCTAAAGCTGAAACTCCAGTACTCTGGCCACCTCATGCAAAGAGTTGACTCATTGGAAAAGACTCTGATGCTGGGAGCGATTGGGGGCAGGAGAAGGGGACAACAGAGGATGAGGTGGTTGGATGGCATCACTGACTTGATGTACATGAGTTTGAGTGAACTCCAGGAGATGGTGATGGACAGGGAGGCCTGGCGTGCTGTGCGATTCATGGGGGTCGCAAAGAGTCAGAGACGACTGAGTGACTGAAATGAACTGAAAAGAGCTTGATTCTGGTTCTTGGAAATTACTTATCTTTGTTGTTTTAAAACAATTTTATTTTATATATTTTCTCCTATATGTAAATTTAAATTTCTTTTCTTAAAACTTGTCTTAGTTTACTATTCTTTTTGCTTTTTGCTTAATTTTTCTCAATATGACATTTTAAAAAGTTTTATTAAATACTGTTCTGTTACACTGTATGACTATCTAAATTTTTCTTATTGCTTTTGTTATTAACTTTCCAATGTTGTTTCATTTATTATAGGATAATATTGACATGCTTGCCCCATTTTTTTTTGTCTACTTTGCATCTTAGATACTCGAATCTTAAAATATTTAATTTCTTCTCTTGCTATTCATCTTCAGGGCTTGTGCCCTGTGCTAGGCTAAATAGTTGTCCCCTAAAGAGGACCTTTTCCTGATCTTTGGAACCTGTGAATATGTTATTTTACACAGTGAAAGAGACTTTGCATCTGTGATTAAATTAAAAGTCTTGCAATGCAGATTATCCTGATCATCAAGTGGGCCCAGTATAATCACCAGGGTCCTTAGGAGAGGAGACAGGAAGGGAGAGTCAGTAACAGGAGATGTGATGTAACCAGTGCTGTGGAGGTGACATGAAGAGGATCCAGGTGAAGGGATGCAGACAGCCTTGCCATGGTGGGCAAAGCAAGGGATCAGACTGGCTGCTCAGACCTCTAGAGGGAACCAGCCTGGACCTCAGCTCAGTGACTCTGATTCTGATGTTCTGAACTCCAGACCTAGAAGGTCAAGATTGGTCTTGCTTTAAGCCACTGACTGTTGGTAATAGTTTTAGCAGCATTCAGGAACTGATACACATGCTGGTGGACACTAGTTAATAATTTTTTTTCCTCCCAAATTCTCTTGGAGAATTATCTGATTACATATGACTTTCTCCCAAATGCTGCTAGAGGGCTATCTGATTACGTACATTACTGTTTCCATATATGGAAATGCCAAATAGCCAAAACCAGTGTGCAGTGATTATTAAAAGTCTTACTCACTCAAGTTAATCATCAAAAGGACATAACCAGAAAGAGAAGCTATGTTTTTATTAGTTATTATATACTGTATTTCTGTGTCTTTTCCTTGTCAGTTACTTTTTAGTGGATTTACCTCAAAATGATGGTAAATCCTTTTTACTCTATTTCTTCTAGCTGTTTCGTTCAGAAGCTTTGGTGATTCAACATCATAAGTCATAGTATTATGCAGTTGGCTCTTGAACAACACGAGTTTGAACTGTATGGGTCCGCTTTTACCGTTTTCACCATAGTACTATCTGTGTATGAGGTATGGCTGGTTGGCTTAATCCATGGATACAGAGGGCCAACAATAAAGTTACATGTGGATTTTTAGCTGCATGGTGGGTAAGCACTACTAACGCAGTGTTGTGCAAAAGTCACCTGTCTTAGACAATCAGGAAAGATGAGAAACACCCCAGTTTTGTTTTCCCTTCCTGTAATTTGTCACTATCAACTGATAAAGAAAATTTGCACCATTACATAAGTGGTGTAAATAATGCTGGACCAATCTCCTAATCTGTTGAAATGTCATGGAAATTACTTCTTCACTACTGTGTTTAACAGAAATATATTGAGAACTTTCTGTGTATCTGATCTGGCAGATGGCAACGTTTATGGAGGTTATAGTTAAAGTGGCCACATTGCACCACATAGCAGGCACCCCCAATCAAAATGGAATATTGGCATAGATCTAGAAAAATTTAGATAGTCATATGGTGTTACAGAACAGTATTTAATAAAACTTTTTAAAATGTCATATTGAGAAAAATAAAGTGTAACTAAGAATTTTTACTGACGTTTGGTTAGCTTGCAGTTCTTGCATGAAATGTCTAACCTCACCAAGGATTAAATTTAAATCCTTTTCAAACCAGGCTTGGTTGAAAAACAAGCTCTGTTGCTAGAACTTTAAATGTAATCCTGCCGGATACCATGAGATTTGATCTTCTTTGTTTCCATGAACACCATTTTTTATCATAAAGAAAATAAAAGAGTAAAAATTGCATATATAAGTGTTAGGTAAAAATTACAAGTAACCGTGCTAGCTATCCTAATGATAACACAAGATATAAAACAGTTCTTAAAACTAAAATATCATTAATGAAACAAACTAGTTTTAATGTCTTCTTGTGAAATTTTTATTGCCTTGAGAAGTAGCTTAATTTGGGTGTTAATTGGTACTGAAAATCTTGGAGAACATCCATTTTCCAGATCATGACTGTTAGTGTGCTATTTGTGATGAACAATGATAGTATTTGTCACCAAGTTCTTTCAAAACAATTAAGTAATTTTCCAGTGATAAAAGAAGTCTTTCCGATGGGAATTTCTTCATTGCAAAATAATATGATAGAGTTTTAAATATAGTGATTGAGTAATTGAAAATGAAAATAAATAGGTTTCCAAATTAGTTATCTTAACATAGAGCATTTGAAATGCCAGTAACTAGCAATTATTTAGAAATGCTCATTAAAAAATGAACGAAAGCATCCTAACTAATAAGCTTTTATCTTCTAATGAATGTGGAGCCAAAGCTATTAATTTAAATTGTAAAAATTTTAAACACCCCCTTATATAAACTTGCAACAACTTGTATTCACTATAATAATATGTAGCTACGTAGCTAATAGAAAAGCATCTTGGGAGGACTTTAATAATGAGATAATAAATTGTAATGACCAAGAATAATACAATGAAGTAACTGATTTCCAGTTTTTCAGTGATGCTCATTCTAAAACAACTCTGGAGTTCTATTAAGAAATAAAATTTTTGATACAGGATTATAGTAGAGAGCCCAAACTAATAGTGTTTTGAGCTTATCCCAGTGCAGCTAGAAGCAAGAATTTCAGTAGATGCTCAAGGCACAGTTTCAAGATTTGTGACCTTAGAAGGGGATTACTATTTAGTGCAATTGTAGGTCAGTTGGCACAGTACTGAGCAAACCCAATGAATTACAGTATAGGCAGGATTTTTTTTTAAGCAAAAAGCCTATTAACCACTATTAGCAACATTATAAAAGAATAGCAACATAATGAGTATGTCCCAATAAAACAAAATGCTTGCTTAGCACATAATATAGTCAGGTGAAGTTCATGTACTTTACGTATGTTTTCCCATTTATTCCGTATGAAAACCCTGTAATGTGGGTGTGTTATTTTATCTCCATCTGATAGATAGGAATCTTTGTTCACCTCTTAACCCTCTGCCATCTTCTTTCGTTATATGCCACTCTGCTGTGGGTAGTCACTCAGTCGTGTCTGACTCTTTGTGATTCCATAGACTATAGCCCACCAGGCTCCTCTGTCCTTCCATGAGGGTTTTTGCTGAAATTGTCAGTGGCTTCCTCATTTGCTCAAGGTATTCAGTTTGATTCTATTTGACCTTTGATGGTGTTTGCTCTGTTGACCATCTTAAAGCTTTTGACTCTAGTTTGGTGAAATCACATTCCCAGGGTTTCCTACCTTTTCTCAGACTTCTAGCCAGCCCTTTAAATGCTTTTCTTCCCCAGGGTTAGCTTTGCCTTTGTATCCCTGCTCTAAGTAGTAATACTAGGCAAATTCTTCCTTAGTCCTGATTTTTAGGGGTTAATGTTTTCAAGAGTCATTCATGCTGTAACATGTAACCCAATTTCTTTCCTTTTTATGGCAGAGTAATAATCCATGATGTATATGTGTGTGCAACACTTGGTTTATCCATTCATCTGTTGATGACACTTTGCACTGTTTCACCTTTTCACTATTATAATTAGCACTGCTATGAAAAAGGGTGTACAAATATCAGTTGTCGTCTCTTCTTTTAATTTTTAGGGGCACGTGCCTAAGAGTGGAATTGCTGGGTCATATGATACTTTTGTGTTTTGCTTTTGAGAACAAAGCACAATTTTTAAAAGGTTGAAACAACTACATTTTGTGAGGACATGTCAGTGATTCATTAACGCATTAAAAAGGGAATCAGCATCCCGATTTTAGCAGCTACACTGGCAAAGTTGCCTGGGAGCCATGCCTAAATAATGCTGAAAGACTCTTGTCAGTATGTGGCAATTTCTCAACAGTTACTTCACTTTTATCCAGCCCTGTTTCTAGAGGTGATTTGTGGTATCTAATAATAACAAAAATACGATGAAGTAATTGAAATAGTACTAAATGTTCAGCAGCCATACAATAATACTCATATCAGGAAGTGAGCTATGCATTAATTCAATTGGCTATAACAAGGATCCCTAAATCCCCAGGCTGGGAACCAGTACCAGTACTTGTTAGGAAATGGGCTGCACAGCAGAAGGTGAACAGCTGGTGGGGGGGGGCGAGTGAAGCTTTATCTGCCACTCCCCATTGCTCACCTTACGCCTGAACCACCCCACCCCCTACCACATTCATGGAAAAATTGTCTTCTAGGAAACCAGTTCCTGATGCCAAAAAGGTTGGGGACTGCTGGGCTCTATGGCTTAGCTTTTAGTTCCCTGAATGCCAGACAAAAAGGAAAACATGATGATAGGCTTACATTGTATTTCCCAGTAATAGGAAGCATATACAAAGATCTTTTGTAAGGCACTTAGATCAAATATGCCTAGCACACAGTAAATACCTGGTATAATGATATTATAGTTTTATATGGATTAAACAAGTGAAAAATTAAATCATCTTCAAAATTTTCATGTCATGATCACTGACCGAAATAAGATAACATGGCTTTAATAACAGGCTTATAAAAGATACATCAGCACTGTTATCTGACCCTTAAATATAAGTTTAGGACATGGTATTTTATCATAATACCACAAATGCATATTTGAGATACTGAGGATTAAAGATGCAGTTTTTGATGATTTGATAAGACATAGTAGTTATGTTGTTGTTTACGTGGCTAAGTTGTGTCTGACTCTTTTGTGACCCCATGGACTATAGCCTGACAGGCTCCTCTGGGATTTTCCATGGGAAATTCCAGTCCATGAGATTTCCCAGGCAAGAATACTGGAGTAGGTTGCCATTTCCTTCTCCAGGGGATCTTCCTGACTCACGAGTCTAACCCATGTCTCCTGACTTGGCAGGCAGATTCTTTACTGTCTGAGCCACCAAGGAAACCCTCCACAGCAGTTAGAGGAGGTAATAAAATAGCTTTTAGTGTGTATACTTTTGGAATACCAATCATTCTGACTGATTATTCAGTGCAGTTCAGTTGCCTAGTCATGTCTGACTCTGCGACCCCATGGACAGAAGCAGGCCAGGCTTCCCTGTCCATCACCAACTCCTGGAGCTTACTCAAACTCATGTCCATTGAGTTGATAATGCCATCCAACCAACTCATCCTCTGTTTTCCCCTTGCCCTGCCTTCAATCTTTCTAAGAATCAGGGTCTTTTCAGATGAGTCACTTCTTCACATCAAGTGGCCAAAGTATTGGAGTTTCAGCTTCAGCATCAGTCTTTCCAAAGAATATTTGGGACTGATTTCATTTAAGATGCACTGGTTGGATCTCCTTGCTGTCCAAGGGATTCTCAAATAGTCTTCTCCAAGAACAGAGTTCAAAAGCATCAATTCTTCTGTGCTCAGCTTTCTTTAGGAGAAGGCAATGGTACCCCACTCCAGTACTCTTGCCTGGAAAATCCCATGGACAGAGGAGCCTGGTAGGCTGTGGTCGATGGCATTGCCAAGAGTCAGACATGACTGAGCGACTTCACTTTCACTTTTCACTTTCATGCATTGAAGAAAGAAATGGCAACCCACTCCAGTGTTCTTGCCTGGAGAATCTCAGGGATGGGGGAGCCTGGTGGGCTTCCATCTATGGGGTCTCGCAGAGTCAGACACGACTGAAGTGACTTAGCAGCAGCAGCAGCAGCAGCAGCTTTCTTTATAGTCCAACACTCACATCCATACATGACTACTGGAAAAACTATAGCTTTGACTAGATGGACCTTTGTTGGCAAAGTGATGTCTCTGCATTTTACTATGCTGTCTATGTTGGTCATAACTTTCCTTCCAGGCAGCAAGTGTCTTTTAATTTTATGGCTGCAGTCACCATCTGAAGTGATTTTGGAGCCAAAAAAAACAAAAGTCTGTCACTATTTCCACTATTTCCCTATCTATTTGCCATGAAGTGATAGGACAGATGCCGTGATCTTAGTTTTATGAATGTTGAGCTTTAAGCCAACTTTTTCCACTCTCCTCTTTCACTGTTGTCAAGAGACTATTTATTTCCTCTTCGCTTTCTGCCATCCTTATGGGATGGTGTCATCTGTATATCTGAGGTGATTGATACTTCTGGCAGACTTGATTCCAGCTTGTGCTTCATCCAGTACAGCATTTCTCATGATGTGCTCTGCATAGAAGTTAAATAACCAGGGTGACAATATACAGCCTTGATGTACTCCTTTCCCAGTTTGGAAACAGTCTATTGTTCCATGTCCAGTTCTAACTGTCACTTCTTGACCTGCATACAGATTTCTCAGGAGACAGGTCCGGTGGTCTCATAGTCCCATTTCTTGAAGAATTTTCCAGTTTGTTGTGATCCACCTAGTCAAAGGCTTTGGGTGTTCTGGAACTCTCTTGCTTTTCCCATGATCCTGCAGATGTTGGCAATTTGATCTCTGGTTCTTCTGAAGTTTCTAAATTTAGCTTGAACATCTGGAAGTTCACGGTTCATGTACTGTTGAAGCCTGGCTTGGAGAATTTTGAGTATTACTTTACTAGCGTGTGAGATGAGTGCAATTGTGCAGTAGTTAGCATTCTTTGGCATTGCCTTTCTTTGGAATTGGAATGAAAACTGAGCTTTTCCAGTCCTGTGGCCACTGCTGAGTTTTCCAAATTTGGTGGCATATTGAGTACAACACTTTCACAGCATCATCTTTTAGGATTTGAAATAGTTCAACTGGAATTCCATTACCTCCATTAGCTTTGTTCATAGTGATACTTCCTAAGGCCCACTTGACCTCACATTCCAGGATATCTGGCTCTAGGTGAGTGATCACACTATTGTGATTATCTGGGTCTGAAGATCTTTTTTGTATAGTTCTGTGTATTCTTGCCAACTTTTCTTAATATCTTCTGCTTCTGTTAGGTCCATACCATTTCTGTCCTTTATTGAGCCCATGTTTGCATGAAATGTTCCCTTGGTGTTTCTAATTTTCTTGAAGAGATCTAGTCTTTCCCATTCTATTATTTTCCTCTATTTCTTTTCATTGATCACTGTGGAAGGCTTTCTTATCTCTCCTTGCTATTCTTTGAAACTCTGCATTCAAATGGGTATATCTTTCCTTTTCTCCATTGCTTTTTTTTTATTTTAAATATACTTTTTTTTTTTTAATTTTAAAATCTTTAATTCTTACATGCGTTCCCAAACATGAACCCCCCTCCCACCTACCTCCCCATAACATCTCTCTGGGTCATTTGTTTCTCCTCTTTTCACAGGTATTTTGTAAGGCCTCCTCAGACAGCCATTTTGCTTTTTTGCAATTGTTTTTATTGTAGATGGTCTTGCTATTTTTCTTCCATTCCTGTCCATTTTAGTTCGCTGATTCCTAGAATGTGGATGTTCACTCTTACCATCTCCTGTTTGACTACTTCCAATTTGTCTTTATTCATGGACCTAACTTTCCAGGTTCCTATGCAGTATTGCTCTTTACAGCATCAGACCTTGCCTCCATCACCTGTCACATCCACAACTGGGTGTTGTTTTTGCTTTGGCTCCATCCCTTCATTCTTTCTGGAGTTATTTCTTCACTGATTTCCAGTGGCATATTGGGCACCTACCGACCTGGGGAGTTCATCTTTCAGTATCCTATCTTTTTGCCTTTTCATACTGCTCATGGGGTTTTCAAGGCAGGAATGCTGAAATGGTTTGCCATTCCCTTCTCTAGTGGACCACATTTTTCAGAACTTTCCACCATGACCCGTCCATCTTGGGTGGCCCTACACAGCATGGCTCATAGTTTCATTGAGTTAGACAAGGCCGTGGTCCATGTGATTAGATTGGTTAGTTTTCTGAGATTTTGGTTTTCATTCTGTCTGCCCTCTGATGGAGAAGGATAGAGGCTTATGGAAGCTTCCTGATGGGAGAGACTGACTGAGGGGGAAACTAGGTCTTGTTCTGATGGGCATGGCCATGCTCAGTAAATCTTTAATCCAAATTTCTGTTGATGGGTGGAGCTCTTTCTCACTTCTAATAGTAATATTAGATCTTATTATTTAATAAAAGATAAGCTATTATCTCTTCCTGTTTAAATATTTACATTTTGATTTGAAAATGATGATCTGTTTCATTTTTATCATATCAAAAGGCTATGGATAGGTAATATTTTCTGAATTTTGATAACTTGAAAATAAGGATGCTTAAGTCAAAGTGGTTTACACCTTGGACATTTTTGTGCGTATTCTCAGTTCAGCATCTAAAATTAAAAAAGACCTGAGCATGATGCCACAATGCTGAGTTTGAGTTTATATATTAACAAGCCAATGTGTGTCAGAATGCCATTTCACTGGCAAATAAATGTATTAAGGTGTTAAATATGTTTCTAGGGTCATATCTTCTTAGAATCTCTGTGTCTTGATATAATTCAAGTTTTACAAAGTTGTAAAATTAAAACTTTAGAGAGAGGCAAAAAACTGAGGTAAGCAGCTATTTAGTGGATTTCCAAACCTTTTTCTACTATTGTTGAATATAGCATCACATGTGCAAATTTTGTACATACTTTTGTGCATACTTTCTACTCTTTTGCATAATCCAAATCTTATTTGAATACCTCTCTAATCATTTACTTATATGAGTTATTGAGGATAATTTTTCTTTTCTTTCTCAAATATATATATAATCCAGTGTTATATATAGTTTTATTTTTATTTATTTCACTTTTATTGAAATATAGTTGATTTGTACTGTTAATTTCTGCTGTACAGCAAAGTGATTCAGTTATACATAGGCATAGTCTTTTTTCATATTCTTTTTCATTATGGTTTATCACTAGATATTGAATATAGTTCCCCATGTGCTGTACAGTAGGTCCTTACTGTTTATTCATTCTATATATAATAGTTGCATCTGCTAATCCCAAACTCCCACTTCATGCCTCCACCACCACCCTTGTAGTTTTATACACATATAAATTATTTTTGTAATTTGCTGTTGAGTAAAAGACAAGTGAAATATTTTCTCTTGGCTTCTTATTTATTTTTAACTAAAATTTATCCTACTTTGGTGGGAAGAATAATGGTAACATTTAGCAGTCCATATGCTTTTATGGCAATACCAACTAACCCCCTGGTATAATTAGTGTTTGTGTTAGGGTAAAGCAATTATTGGTAAAGTACTGTGATGGCGTTTGAACTTGCAAGTGCTAAGAGGATAGCTGTAGAGTCATTAGAAAGACACAAACGATACCTGAGCTATTGTGATCCTAGTTGATGTTAGACAAGCAAGCATGTTTGTGCTGCTAATCTTTGAACCCTTTTTATTCTGGTGCTGAACGTGTTCTTAAAAATAGCAGTAAACACACACATGCACGCATATTTTTTTCCAGGATTATAGAGTCAACATCTTCCTGAGGCAAAAATGGAACGATCCCAGGTTGAAGCTCCCTAGTGATTTCCGGGGCTCAGATGCCCTGACCGTGGACCCCACAATGTACAAATGTCTGTGGAAACCTGATTTATTTTTTGCAAATGAAAAAAGTGCCAATTTTCATGATGTCACCCAGGAAAACATCCTTCTCTTCATTTTTCGAGATGGAGATGTCCTTGTCAGTATGAGGTACTCTTTTTATGGCTTATATTTGTGGATTTATATTTTTCTTTAAAAATCAATGTGTCACTGAGGCATGTGTTAAATGAGTTCTAAGACCTCTGCTTCTGCTTTCAGGTTATCTATTACTCTTTCCTGCCCTTTGGACTTGACCTTGTTTCCCATGGATACACAGCGTTGCAAGATGCAACTTGAGAGCTGTATGTAAATGAGACCCTAAGTGACTATAGGAATAAAATGCTTAAAATTTCGAGACAATACGTGCTACTAATATCATAGATAACAATGCTGAAACTAATGCTTTTGATTGTAAATAGGCATTAGAATTGGAGAAGGGAAAGGCTACCCACTCCAGTATTCTGGCCTGCAGAATTCCATGGACTGTATAGTCCAAGGGGTCGCAAAGAGTCGGTCAAGACTGAGTGACTTTCACTTCACTTCATTTCAGGCATTAGAATGGTAGCTCAGAAGGTAAAGAATCCACCTACAATGTGGGAGACCTGGGTTTGATCTCTGGATTTGGAAGATACCCTGGAGAAGGGAACGGCTACTCACTCCTGTTTTCTTTGCCTGGAGAATTCCATGGACAGAAGAGCCTGCCAGGCTACAGTCCATGGAGTCCCAAAGAGTCGTACATGACTGAGTGACTTTCAGATCACTTCAGGCAGTAGAGTAATTTATGTAGGGAAATTATAAATTTTATATTTAAAATATTTTATATTTTATTAGAATTATGTTTTACTATATAATTTGTACTAAGATAATCTTTTTGCTATTTTGTTTTGGCATTTTATTAGTTTTTTTAAAATTTCAGTTGAGTTGTTTAGGTGTAGTTTTACAGTTCTAACTTATTCCAATTGCCATCTTGATCTGAATTAGTAATATAGACAATGTAAAGGAGAAAATGATGTCTGTCCTAATAACTTTTCTAATGTTAAAACTATATTTATCACAGCAAAAAATTTGGAAAACCCTGAAAAAATATTAACTAAATTTTACCAGGCATTCACTTTCTATGGATCTATAAAAATATTGTTTACAAAATTGGATTTTGTATTTTCTTTGCTTCTGTGATCATGTATTTTTCAGTTTCTGAAAGATATATGTCTTCACCAAAAAGACTAGCTCTAAAATAAGGTAAATTGCTATGAATCTTGTCATGTGAAAATAAAAGTAGGTAATAAAACATGAAAAAATAACACTAGTGTAAGGAGTCTTCAGCCTGAATACCCATATTCTGTGTCCTATTTCTACAGAGAATAACCTTATAAAATGTATTGTATGTACTTGATGATACACTTTACAGTTACTTAGTGGTTATTTGTTGTTGTTGCTATTTATTTTTAATTTACTGAAGCTGGATCCTAAATTTGAGCAATATTTATTGCTTTCTGACTATAATTTGAGATTTTGCAGATGGAAGTATATGTATGTACTTTGTGAATGTGTTGTATATGTGTGTCTGTGAATCAGTATATATTTGTATAAATTTCAAATGTGTATATATATTCACTTCTGTTACTGTATACACTAAAGTATGGCTTTTAAAAATACAGGCATGTAAGAGTTGAATGGTAGGCTATTACATACCATAAACCCATGGGCCCTTGCATTATAGCCAGGTTACCTAAGCCCACAGTGTGGGCTCCCAGAGGCACTAGTGATGGAGTGATGTCCCTCTGAGGAGCTGTTTTACTGTTTTTCTGAGGCCATGCAACTTCTTTAGGGAAGTTGGTAGTTAATTCTTCCAGAAAATTTGTTTTGGTGCTTAAGTTTCTCTAAAAATTTCCAGGTAGCATATGGGCATGGTTTGTCAATGTTTACATTCAGGAAGCTAGTATCACTTATTTCTTACTATTTTATTGATGACAGTTCAGAATTCTGACAAAGACAAATGTACTACCATTTTTGACACCCTGGGATTTTAACCATTTGCCATATGCCGATTACTTTAGTTTGTCATTTCCTTAAGCCAATTATCTGTAACTTTTGTATGAATACTTGCATTAGTGGCCATAGATTTTTACCTCTTTACATTTCTAACAGAAGTTTCATGTAAGAATGGCCTATTGTTTTACCATTTCTATATTTAATATTTGGATGTTTCAATATTGAAAAAGTGTTAATGTTATATCCCAAGCTAGTATTTTGTTTATTTTTGTTTATAGTTGGTTACACAACTGATGACTTAAGATTTATCTGGCAGTCGGGGGATCCTGTCCAGTTAGAAAAAATTGCCTTGCCTCAATTTGATATTAAAAAGGAAGATATTGAATATGGTAACTGCACAAAATACTATAAAGGCACTGGTAAGTAATGTCCTTTAAATTAAACAAAATGAAGTCTTATTCCAAAGATTCATTTCAATACTGTATATGCTAAGGACAGAATAGAGTAAACTAGTTAAAAAGTTCAAAATTTATAGATGGTTCATACTGATATATTTAAATCTTTCATAAAATTACATTCAGTAAAGTTAAACATTTTTTTTACTCAGTAGATAGTTCTGCTTTTCTTTATGTAATTACAAGTAAAAGAGTTTTAAATTTTTTTTTATTTTATATTTTATTTTCCAGGCAGTGATATTCTTAGATGTTGCCAAGAAAGTCTGCTTTGGGAAGGGCAGACATTATGGATGTGAACCTTGTAACCCATTTATAGTCATCTGTTGTCATTAGGGCAGTTTTTTGATGTTAGTTGACTGCATATTCTTGATTTTCAAAAGCATTCATGTGTATACTCTGCAGGAAATAATTAGCACATGAGGTAATTGGGCATTGGTAAATAGTCACTACATAATATTCTCAGCCTAGGTTATGGAGCAGCCAATTGTGAAATCTCAACAAATTAATCTTATTCATTAAATTACATCAAGCTTTGCAGAAGTGAAAATGCAGTACTCACTGATCAATACTTTCATAATATGATTAGTATTCAAACCTTTGTGTCTCCTATGGTAGTTATAGGTTATTGAGGACGTTAGATATTAAATATAGTTAAAATCTTAAAGTTTAAGATTTTGCAACATTTATGTTGACTTTGCAAAAATAAAAATATATAGTATGATTGTGGAAAATTTACAGAGATCAAATGTTTCCACTAAAATTCTGCCATTGTGACATCATTAAGCAAGGACAAGATATGACTTAAAACATTCCTATCTGACACTAGAATAGAAGCGTGAACAGTTGCATATCTGCATCATTGTAATAAACACATGACAGAGGCCAGGTCGGAAATAAAGTTAGTTTAAGCATCTGTTATCACTGACCTTCAAATAAATTAACAGATTATATAACATTTATATATAAAGAGTCCCTTCTCTTGTAGAGTTTATAGTATTTTAGGACAAGAAGCAAAATAAGCAAATACACTACTGAAAGAATTGCCGATTTTTTTTTACTGGAAAAAAGGAGCACTCTTAAAAATCTGACCGTCAGTGTACTCAATGAAGAAATCATAGATTTCAATGATTGTCGGATATGGACATGATCTTTTTGCTTATTCTGAGCCAGCTCCTGTATTGAACACATAAAATAACTAAAACACACAGCGAATGACTTACTGAATGTCAGGGGACAAGTCATTGTCAGCTGTGACCTGGGCACAGTGTTCTTTCTCCTCTCTCTGCTCCTCACTCAAATTATAGAGCCTGACTACAGTTTTTAGGGATTTTTACAAATCAACTGAAAAAATGAACTTGAAAGCCGAGAGAGGTATTTTTGGGAGGATTGTTGTATAGAAACACATTTAGTAGATGGCTTTTTGAGTTATTGCTGTAAGGCATTGTTTTAAGTGCTTTGTAGGAATTCCATAATTTAATCCTCACAGGAATGTTACGAGTTCAGTGAGTGTTATTTTACTTGGAAAATAGTTACCCACATCCAGATTATATGCTTCACATTTTAAAATGAATAATCTCTAAATTGTTTTGAGAAGCTTGAAATATCTTTTATTGAAGTTTTAAACTTCATCTAGAGATGAAAATAAAATTAGTAATTTTATATCTAATTTTATGTAGTATAAGATTATGTAAAAGCATTGAAAACTCTGGTGTTATTCATTTTTTCACCTTTAAGCTCTGCATTTAAAAGTTGTCATTTGGGGATTCAGCAGAAAATTAAGGATAGACCCCTGCTCCTTTATAGATCCAATGGCAAACAAATAAATGAAATATAATCCCTTTTAGTTCGAAGAAGGAACTAGGGTGTGCTGTGGTGGAGAGTATTTGGGGAAATACTCAAGATTTATGATTAGCAAATCTTTCCTAGATTTTTGTGTATGGTATTTTTTTGATTTATCATAAATGAGTCAATTATATCTCATTATTTACAGAAAATAACAAAAACTCATGGCTAAGAGAGTAATAATTGAAACTATATTTCAGTAAACATGCTTTATCAACATTTATATGAATCATTGTATGTCTATAAGAAACATTTTAGTGTTTGGATAATACTTAGAAATGTATGTAGAAAAATAGAACATTCAAAATATATGGAATGCTTAACAGTGTAGAATAGTAGATAAGACAGAGGGCAGCATGTACAAAAAGGATGGCCAATATTTTCTTTAATTTGTATAAAATCATCCAAAAATCATGATTTGGCTTTAACTGTATTAAAAATTACTGTTTTGTAATTATAGAAATTACACAGATGGAGAAAAATACAGGTATGCAAGTATAATTCCAACTTCAATTTCTATACTTACATTGGAAGCCTGAGTGAATAATAATCAAATAAAGCCTCATAGGAAATAGTAAATTGAATTTGCCAATGAACATTTATATCAATTAGCTGCCCACCTGCCTCTAATAAATTTAACAGTACCACGAAAACATCAAAAAAAGATCAAGAAATGTTTCTGATAAAAGCTTATGGAACAATTCACTGTTATATCCAAGCATGTATTTCTCTGCCAAATGCATCCAAGTCCTGGGAAGTTCCCCCAGGGGTTGCCTTCAGATGAAGGACTTAAGTTTCTAGGCTGTCATCTAAATGTGAGGGGATAGGATACAAAATACATTTGACTGTATTTTGTTGGCTGCTCACATATGTGAGCACACATATAAACACATATGTGTCCTTCCCTACTTCATAGGCACTAGGTGGATGTGAAATTACCTTGAACAAGTAATGCTCTTATAGAAAATTATTATGATATTTGTGACAACCTAGGCTCCTCAGTTCAGTTCAGTCACTCAGTCGTCTCCGACTCTTTGTGACCCTATGAATCGCAGCACACCAGGCCTCCCTGTCCATCACCATCTCCCGGAGTTCACTCAAACTCACGTCCATTGAGTCAGTGATGCCATCCAGCCATCTCATCCTCGGTCGTCCCCTTTTCCTCCTGCCTCCAATGCCTCCCAGCATCAGAGTCTTTTCTAATAAGTCAACTTTTCGCATGAGGTGGCCAAAGTACTGGAGTTTCAGCTTTAGCATCATTCAATCCAAAGAACACCCAGGGCTGATCTTTAGAATGGACTAGTTGGATCTCCTTGCAGTCCAAGGGATTCTCAAGAGTCTTCTCCAACACCACAGTTTAAAAGCATCAATTCTTTAGTGCTCAGCTTTCTTCACATCCATACATGTCCAACTCTCACATCCATACATGACCACAGGAAAAACCATAGCCTTGACTAGACGGACCTTTGTTGGCAAAGTAATGTCTCTGCTTTTCAATATGCTGTCTAGGTTGGTCATAACTTTTCTTCCAAGGAGTAAGCATCTTTTAATTTCATGGCTGCAGTCACCATCTGCCGTGATTTTGGAGCCCCCAAAATAAAGTCGGACACTGTTTCCACTGTTTCCCCATCTATTTCCCATGAAGTGGTGGGACCAGATGCCATGATCTTCGTTTTCTGA
This sequence comes from Capra hircus, assembly GCF_001704415.2. NCBI lineage: Eukaryota > Metazoa > Chordata > Mammalia > Artiodactyla > Bovidae > Capra > Capra hircus. Next base: position 29,050,210 of record NC_030824.1, read on the forward strand.
ATGTTGAGCTTTAATCCAACTTTTTCACTCTCCTCTTTAACTTTCATCAAGAGGCTTTTTAGTTCCTCTTCATTTCTGCCATAAGGGTGGTGTCATCTGCGTATCCGAGGTGATTGATATTTCTCCCAGCAGTCTTGATTCCAGCTTGTGTTTCTTCCAGCCCAGTGTTTCTCATGATGTACTCTGCATAGAAGTTAAATAAGCAGAGTGACAATATACAGCCTTGACATACTCCTTTTCCTATTTGGAACCAGGCTCCTAAAGATACATAATAAACACATGTGTGTCCTTCCCTACTTCATAGGCACTAGGTGGATGTGAAATTACCTTGAAAAAGTGATGCTCTTACAAACCAAGGTACTTCAGAACCGCTCATAGAAAACACTGTGGGCCTTCTTGATCACAGCAAATAGACTTGTAAAAGATGACTTTTTGGAAGTTTTGAACATGATTGTTAGTTGGAAGCTTTTGTTCTTATTTGTCCAGGAAAGAGGCTGAAATAAGAGATGGGCATTGAAAAAGGAGAGGAAGTTTCCATCGGTTTGCCTTTCATGTCTTTTTAGAACCTGTGCACGATTTTCACAAATTGCTTAGTTTTAATGAAATTAAAGGGAATGGCAACCCACTCCAGTATTTTTGCCTGGATGATTGCATGGACAGAGGAGCTTGGCAGGCTACAGTCCATGGGGTCGCAAAGAGTCGAACACACTGAGCAGCCAACACTTTCACTTTCAGTGAAATTAAAATTTAAAAAAGACAAACACTGTACATTGCTTTTATTGATATAATATGGAAACATTTGGCATAATTAGAATTTACTTCAGTTCAAATCAGCTCTTTATATTTGTTGCATATTAGCCCTAATATCTTTCTAATCTCTCCGAGGTATCAATCATTATAATTCACATTAGGAAAAGGATAGATTTCTAATCTAAGCTATTTGATAAAAGGATAAGAATAGCCATTCTTTTATTCAACAGTTTTTAAGATGTGGATTGTGTGCCATTACTAATCTAGATACTACTAACGAATAAAAATGACATGACAATTATTCTAGCATCTGAAGTATATGTCTTCTTTCCAACTAGAAAAAAGAGATAAATACAACTTTTTAAACTAAAGCATAGTAAAAAGTAATATTGCCTTTTGCCCCATAATTATTTTATTTATTCACTGTTCATTCATTTGTTTTGACATTTGAAAATAACTTTGTACAGTTTAAGCTGAGCACAGCTGAGAATATTTTAACTTTTTGAAGTTCATACATAACCTTCCTTTTGTTGAATGGGAAATGACATTTTTATCTAAAGTAAGCATTAAAAGAAATCATCTCAGACATCTGGAAATGTCTCTTCTATGCAAGTGCTGCGAGAATATTTGTGTCACTTATTTTCTTTCTCCAGTCAGCAAAGGTTTTTATGAGGCTGGCCATAATTTGTGATTAATTTGGGAGACTAGTTGATATCATGGTAGCTCTAGAATGATGTTGTAAAGTGGTGTCTGCTTTAGTCTATGTCTGTGAAAGTGAAATCCTTTCCCTCAATTAGGGAACATTCCAGGTCCTGGAGTGGAGCCAGGGGAGGCTGGGGAGAGATATCAGATGTCTGCTGTCTGTCACCTTTCATCTCCATGGACTGGGGACATTCATTTGTTATCCTTGCTAATGTTTACCTCTAACACTGTCTTCAGGGTTAAGGTATAAATATGCATATGAGCAAAGGAAAGATGTAAGCATCTGAATGCAGAGTTCCAAAGAATAGCAAGAAGAAATAAGAAAGCCTTCTTCAGCGATCAATGCAAATAGAGGAAAACAACAGAATGGGAAAGACTAGAGGTTTCTTTAAAAAAATTAGAGATACCAAGGGAACATTTCATGCAAAGATGGGCTCGATAAAGGACAGAAATGGTATGGACCTAACAGAAGCAGAAGATATTAAGAAGAGGTGGCAAGAATACACAGAAGAACTGTACGAAAAAGATCTTCATGATCCAGATAATCATGATGATGTGATCACTAATCTAGAGCCAGACATCCTGGAATGTGAAGTCAAGTGGGCCTTAGAAAGCATCACTACGAACAAAGCTAGTGGAGGTGATGGAATTCCAGTTGAGCTGTTTCAAATCCTGAAAGATGATGCTGTGAAAGTGCTGCACTCAATATGCCAGCAAATTTGGAAGACTCAGCAGTGGCCACAGGACTGGAAAATGTCAGTTTTCATTCCAAATACAAAGGAAGGCAATGCCAAAGAATGCTCAAACTACCGCACAATTGCACTCATCTCACATGCTAGTAAAGTAGTGCTCAAAATTCTCCAAGCCAGGCTTCAGCAGTACATGAGCCATGAACTCCCTGATGTTCAAGCTGGTTTTAGAAAAGGCAGAGGAACCAGAGATCAAATTGCCAACATCCACTGGATCATGGAAAAAGCAAGAGAGTTCCAGAAAAACATCTATTTCTGCTTTATTGACAATGCCAAAGCCTTTGACTGTGTGGATCACAATAAACTGTGGACAATTCTGAAAGAGATGGGAATACCAGACCACCTGACCTGCCTCTTGAGAAACCTGTATGCAGATCAGGAAGCAACAGTTAGAACTAGACATGGACCAACAGACTGGTTCCAAATAGGAAAAGGAGTACGTCAAGGCTGTATATTGTCACCCTGCTTATTTAACTTCTATGCAGAGTACATCATGAGAAACGCTGGGCTGGAAGAAACACAAGCTGGAATCAAGATTGCTGGGAGAAATATCAATCACCTCAGATATGCAGATGACACCACCCTTATGGCAGAAAGTGAAGAGGAGCTAAAAAGCCTCTTGATGAAAGTGAAAGGGGAGAGCAAAAGAGTTGGCTTAAAGCTCAACATTCAGAAAACGAAGATCATGGCATCTGGTCCCATCACTTCATGGGAAATAGATGGCGAAACAATGGAAACAGTGTCAGACTTTATTTTTTTGGGCTCCAAAATCACGGCAGATGGTGACTGCAGCCATGAAATTAAAAGACGCTTACTCCTTGGAAGAAGAGTTGTGAACAACCTAAATAGTATATTCAAAAGCAGAGACATTACTTTGCCGACTAAGGTCCATCTAGTCAAGGTTATGGTTTTTCCAGTGGTCAGGTATGGATGTGAGAGCTGGACTGTGAAGAAGGCTGAGCACCGAAGAGTTGATGCTTTTGAACTGTGGTGTTGGAGAAGACTCTTGAGAGTCCCTTGGACTGCAAAGAGATCCAACCAGTCCATTCTGAAGGAGATCCACCCTGGGATTTCTTTGGAAGGAATGATGCTAAAGCTGAAACTCCAGTACTTTGGCCATCTCATGCGAAGCATTGATTCTTTGGAAAAGACTCTGATTCTGGGAGGGATTGGGGGCAGGAGGAGAAGGGGACGACCAAGGATGAGATGGCTGGATGGCATCATGGACTCGATGGACGTGAGTCTGGGTGAACTCCGGGAGATGGTGATGGACAGGGAGGCCTGGCGTGCTGCAATTCATGGGGTTGCAAAGATTCAGACACGACTGAGCGAGTGAACTGAACTGATGCATATGAGCTACTGTAGCTATCTGGCCAGTCCTCCCAGATAAGAAGTGGTTCACAGGGCTGAAAGTTATGTTAACAATGCATAATCCAGGAGTGTTTCTTTGTAGATTTGCGCTGCTTTGATTTGCTATTCCCAGTGGCTCTCAGAGTACCCAAGGATAATAAAAAGTTTGTCATTGAAAAATCTCTGAACAAAGACTTAAAATTTGAGACTGGGTATCACAGAGCAGCATGGATGTCTGCTTCTCAATCTCACAATGGAGTTGCGAAAGGTTGGGTGAAACAGGTCCCATAATTCCATCCTCTTAGATCACATAAATGATGTATATCTACAGAAAAAAATACTCCATTTTTGGTGGAGGTCACTTTGTGAAACTGCCTCAAGCAGAAATGACTCCTAATTTATGTGCACACTGATTTTGCAGTCGGATGTGTCAGGAACCTCACTCCTGTCTGCCTCTGTGTCTGGCAGGGTACTACACGTGCGTGGAAGTCATCTTCACCCTGAGGAGGCAGGTGGGCTTCTACATGATGGGCGTCTATGCCCCGACCCTGCTCATCGTGGTTCTCTCCTGGCTTTCCTTCTGGATCAACCCCGATGCCAGTGCTGCCAGAGTGCCCCTGGGTAAAGTGTCTCTCTCGGGGGGTCAGGAGCGTGCTTGCATCTTTATAGAAGTGACTGCATAATTTTGAATTCATACTAAATCATTTAGAAACAATGAGTCTTGGAATGGTTTGTGACTTCCTCAGACTTTCTCCAATCCTTGACATTGAACTAGATTTTCACTCTGTTTATGCATTCTATAATTAAACCAAGTTTTCTATTTTTGTGTCCTTGGGGTACTTTAAGCAGTTAATCCATGCTAAATTGATGCTCATGAAATAATTATTAATAAGCGATTTTCATGGATAATGGAAGCCTAAAATCCCCAGTAGTGCCAAGCTTGAAAATGAATGACTATTTGGGTAGAAATCTTTCTAAATCATTTTATATACTATCTCATACTTTTCATCAGGAAATGTGTAATAACATTTATCATTTTAAAAATGACTTGGCATCATTTTCCTGAACACTAATTATTGTGTGGGTACCATCAGGAGAGCTAGAGAAAATAGAATCTGGCGATCCTATAGATATATATCAAGCCTGTTTGTTATTTTTAATGCTCTGTGACATAGAAACACCAATTGCCAGAGTTGGAAATTATATCTGTATTAAGGCTTAAATAGTCTCTGGTTGGGAAAATAATTGAGAGTCTTTATTATGGGTAAAGTGAATAAACTTCAAAGTAAGAGCATCGTAACAACACATTTTGATTGCGTGGAGAGTTTTAAAATTTTTCGCTCATGTGTATGTGTGTGTGTTTTCTGAACATCACATGGAACTTATATAGGTAAGTCTATGAAATATCTGACCTCTCAGCAACCTGATTAGTTTCAGCATTTTTTTTTTCTATCATCAAAAAGGCCTTGTGCAAGCCTTCCTCCTGACTTACTGGAGGAATTAAATGAAATACAGATATTAAAGAATAAGAAATCAGGAAAGAGCCAATGAAAATGACAATTTTATCCAGATAAGAAATTTGGTGATTTTTCTCTAATAAAAACCACAGAGACCAGATCTATATCTTAATAAGCAAAAAAAGTGAGAAATTTCATTCTAAGAATTGTGTATCTCTAATGAAGACAATACAATTGATAGATTAATCCTGTGGAAAGTAGAATTAACTTTGTAGATATTGTACTGGGACTAAAACACCTCAAAACTTGATTTAAAGTCTTGTGCTTGTCAAAAATATCATGCTTTTCCCTTAAATTGCTGAGAGTTCTCTTACTCTCATGCAGTGATATAAATGGAAATGTCAGCCTTCCAAGGATGCTGTGGAGACATCCCAATCTCTGACTTGTTTTTGGAGGAAACTCTCTGTAAGCCCTCATCTCTTATAGGACTTCTGATTATAAAATTCTTGAGCTATCACTTAGCATCCAGCAGACACACTACTCAGAAAGAAGTTAATGGTTAAATATCAATCTCTAGAATCAAACCAGGTCTGAATTCCAGCTCTGTGCCTACCAGTTGTAACAACTAGCCATCAGATCCAGCCTCTATGAACATACTCTTGGACATCAACAGGGATGGAAAAGTACTGCAGGGACTTTTGGAAGTTTGGGAAAAAAAGTGAGTGTTAAGCCCATTCATGAGTTCATAATGTGCCTCATTTACATATTACTTTACAAAGCACTTAGACACATTCTAGTTTATTCAGGAGATACCTATGGAGTACTGACTATGGGCTAGGTACTATGCAAAATGATGGGGATGTGGTTAAAGAGTAAGTAGTGAATAAATAGTTTATAAAATAGATTTTAAAAAGCACAACTCAGCCTCAGTTAATTTATGCTCTCTTGGGAAGAAAGAGACACCAAATAAGTACAGCATATATGTAAGATGGAGACACAGAATGGAAAGTTGAGGGCAGCAGCCTGCTTGTGGAGAATTGCCTCAATGAGAAAGTGATGTTGAGAAGAGCAGGAAGGAGGGGAGTGAGTGGACCACTGTGGATTTCTAGGAAGGGAGTGTGACTGGTCAGTGATCAGGGCAGCATCCTTGAGGCAGAAGCCTCCCTAGGACACTAAGGAGTCCAGTGAGAGAAGGGGGAATCAGTAGATGAGATCAGAAAATTAACAGTGGTGAGAGATGGGCTATGGAACATTTCATAAGGAATTCTGGTGACTTTGGCTTTTATTCAGAGTGAAATGTGAAGGCCCTGAGGGCTTTTGAGTATGATCTGATTGAAACTGTAACTGTATCTATTTACTCCTTTGTTTAGAATAGGCTGAAAGGCAGCAAGCGGCAAAAATAGAAGCAAGGACAGCAGGTAGGAAGCCTGAAATAATCTCTGGTGTGAGCCAGGAAGTGTTAGTGGAGGTATTTATGAATATTCAATGATGGATGTGGTAGAGAGAGATTTGTAGATGTGTTGCATGTGGGATTTAAGAAAGTAGAATAAACTTAAGAGATGAAATTGCCATTAACAGAGGTGAGTAAAGCTTCAGGTAGAGTAGTTTTGAGAATGTAGGGAGGTTCTGGATGTACTGACTTTGAGATATCTGTTAGGTGGAGATAGCAGGTAGGCAGTAGGCTGTACAAGTCTAGGGTGTCTTGGAGAAAACAAAATTGGAGATACGAATTTGAGATTTCTCAGGATTTAGATGGTATTTAGAGGGATGAGTGGAATGGAGGTAGCAGAGTCTCAGGGCTAAATCCTTGAGATTGAGAAGATGAGAAACAAACCATGTGATGTGGTTTCCTAGAATCCTGCCAAGTGGATAATTATGTGTTTTCAGGGAAGGAGAGTGACCAGTCAGTGCCTGTAGGTCAAGGCCAGGGCTAAAGATTGCCGTTGGCTTTAGCAGCCTGGGGAGTCGCTGGCGTGCAGGACAAAGAGTGTCCATGGAGTGAGGAGAAGGAGAAAGCCTGGTGGGAGTGACTTCAGGAGAGCATAGGAGGGGGACGTGGAGATGGGCAGTGTGAACAACTTGCTGGACACTGTTAGGTGCCAAAAGTAAAAGAAGATGGGTAAATGGTAGGGGTGGGAATGGGAGTCAAGAAGGTTTCTTGGTTTTTTTTTTTTTTTTTTTTTTTTTAAAGGCAGACTATCAGTGCATGGTTATTTTCGGTGGAAAATAATCAGTAGGAAAGGAAAAACTTAGCAGTGGAAGAAATGCAGCAGTAGTGAGGGAGGATGAGTGGTAGGGAAGGGAGAGACTGGCCTTTGCTAGATCAAAGTCAGTTTTTCCCTGGGGTCGGCAAACTCCTTCTGTAACAGACTGGAGAGTAAACATTTTAGGTTTCTGTTGAGACCCCCCAATCTTCTGTCATAGTGCTAAAGCAGCCTTAGACAATACATAGCTGAAGAAATGAGGATGTATCCCAATAAAACTTGATTTATAGAAATAAGCGGTGAGTTACATTTGCCCTGTGCATTGAGATGACTGACCCTAGTCTGTAGGATCAGGAGAGAGGGCAGAGCAAGTGGGCACAGAGAACGTGGACAAATGTGGTCGTGGGGCTTGCCATTGAGTTTGGTTTCTTAATAAAGGAGTAAGAAAAATCATGAGTTGCAGGTGTGGTATGAGAAAGTGTTGTGGGTTTGAAGGGAGAGAGAAAGTAGTAAAGGAACAGAGGAAATACACCCTGACTACCTGGTAGGATCCTGGACTTCTTGAGGTCAATGATCATAAATTTAAACTGGGATCAGTCAATATGTTGGTAGCATATGTCATAGCTGGGCTTCCCTGGTGACTCAGACGATAAAGAATCCACCTGCAATGCAGGAGACCTGGGTTTGATCCCTGGGTCAGGAAGATCCCCTGGAGAAGGAAATGGCTACCCACTCCAGTATTCTTGCCTGGAAAATCCTATGGATAGAGGAGCTGGCGGGCTGCAGTCCATGGAGTCGTGTCACAAAGAGTCAGACAGGACTAAGCTAAGTGCACATGTCACGGCTACAGTCTGGTAATCGTGTAGTTAACTTCTCCGCCTGGTGGGGGTTTCAACATCTCCATGACGGCTCACAAGATATGACTCAGAATATTATCTCTAGCTTCTGAGAAGGAACTAAAGATTCTTGTGCATGCATGCACACATGCTTAGTCATGTCTGACTCTTTGTGACCACATGTACTGTAGCCCACCAGGCTCCTCTGTTTACAGGATTTTTCCAGCAAAAGTACTGGAACGGGTTGCCATTTCCTCCTCCAGGGGATCTCCCCAACTCAGGGATAGAACCTGCATCTCCTGAGTCTCTTGTGTTGCTGGAGGATTCTTTACCACTGAGCCACTCGGGAAGCCAAAGGTTTTTGACGATGCTTAACGACTAAACTATTATTATTTGGTGTCCTTTGTTTTCTTTTGTTTCTGCATTTTCTCACTTCTCTGATTAAACTTATTCCTTGGCTTAAGTTTTTCCACAGACAGACGGCAGACAGAAGACATGAGGGACAAAGACCATAGGGTCCTGCTCCACTTCAACAGTAGGCTTTCCTGTTAAACAGTTGTTGGAGATTTGGGTTGTTTCCAGTTTTGGAGTATTACAAATGATGCTAGGAATAATTATGTGCAAGCCTCTGTGTGGGCATATGTTTTCATTACTTTTAGATAAACACCTAGAAATGAGATTTCTTCATTTTATGGGGAAAGTATGTCTTACTTTTCTAAAATAGTGTTTATCAATGTAATGATACCGTTTTGCTTGTTTTATATACTCCTCTGTCACATACTCCCCAAACACTTAACTTTTCTGTCTTCTTGTGGTGCCTCTAGTACAGTGTTGAATAGAATTGTGAGAGTTGTTTATTCCTGACCCTGGGTAGCAATAGTTGAAGCATTCACTGTTGTGTATAATACCGGCTCTCTATTCCAACTTGCAAAGAGTCAGACACAACTGAGCAACTGAACTGAACTGAACTGATCATGACTGTTGAATTTTGCCAGTTGCTTTCTCTGTGTATGTTTAAATGTTTATGTTGTTTCCCTTTATTTGATGAATTTTACCAATTGATTCCTAGGTGATAGATGAGTTGGAAAAAATTATTAGCACAAACATGTTCATAATATTGATTTTTTCCTTTTAATGTCTAGCTGTAGCAATATGTTCATTCCTATATATTCCTGATATTGTTAACTGGTGAGGTTTTTTTTACTGCTCTAGCTAAAGTCTTATTCCATTTTCTTGGTATTTTCAAAACATCAGCTTTGATTTCATTCATTTTTTCTATTTGTTTTTCTTTTTCATTGATTTTAGCTCTTTATTCTTTCTTTTCACTTAGTTTAGATTTTTAATTTTTTAAAATTAATTTGTTAGGAGCAATAATTTTTATTGCAGCATAGTTGATTCATAACGTTGTGTTAGTGTCTGCTGCACAGCAAAGTGAATCAGCCATACAGAAATATACACCTACTCTCTTTTAGATTCTAATAGATTTTATTTGATCTTTTTTTTGATGCTTTAAGTAGAAACTCAGTTCATTTTAGGTCTTCTTTCTATTTTAATTTTAGCACTTAAAGTTACAAATTTCCTTTATAAGCCCTCCTTTAGCTAAAGTGCACAAATGTTGATATATTTTTACCTTCTTTCATTAAATTTTTTTTCTTATTTACATTATGATTTCTTATTGGGCCCATGGATTTTTTTAGATAATGTGTAGTTTGGTTTCCAAATATTTAGGATTTTCATAAGTACTTGAATACGATTTGTTTTTAATTTTATCAGGGAGCAAACTTTATGGTTTCAATACTTTTATGTTTACTGAGCCTTCTTAATGGCCCAGCCTAGCATGTTTCCTAGCATCATCCCAGGTACACTTGCAGTGCTTGTTTGTCATTGTTGGTGTGGTATTCATAAATAAGAATGCAGTCAAGTTAGTTGATAGTACTTTTAAAATCTTTCCTGTCTTTTGTCTAGGTCATAGTTATTGATGAGGGTATTGTTAAAATCTCCAACTCTAATTATGGAATTATGCTTCAGGTATTTTGAAGCTCTGATATTAGACTTACACATATTTATAATTTTACCCAAAAAGAAAAATGAAATCATGTTACTGACTTAGATTAAATTTCAGGATATTCTGTCAATATGGCTATTTTGCCCCAGTGTATATTTCCTTTCTCTATTTTTTCCCTACATTGTTTCAAAAGATTACAAAATTAATTTTCCAATCTTTTCCTAGGATGGCTCATATTATTTTTCAAAATTTAGGAGAAAAACATGTATCATTTACCCTAGATTCATTTTGCTTTTTTAAAGCGGTTTTGTATTCTAGCTTTATTTTTCTTCCTGTCTTTTTGATTTACATTCTTTACTGTTAACAAAAATCAAAGCTTCTGTGAATTTTACGTAGGCTTTGTCTCTAGCTATTTCTTTAACTATAAAAGTGATTGTCGCAGGAATGTCTTATACTTTTTACTCTAAGTAAGCTTTAACATTTTTTTCCCTGGTAGATAAAATGCTTTCGTTGCTGCTAAAAAAGGATTTTTAAAAATAAATAATTTTAATCATAAATGTAAAAAGATGAGTAACTCAGGTCACAATTCAGATCTCTAGCAGGCCACGTATAGTACCTTTCTTGATTCTTATAGTCTTTTCTTATCATCTGGAGCATGATTCAAGATCTTTTTGATTGTAAGAAACTCCTTCAAAAATTTCAAAAGTATTTTTTGGATTTGCACATGGTAGCAACTGTAGTTTTGCTTTTAACTGTCCTTTGGTTAGAGTGATGTGAAATGATAACATGCTGATACAATAATTTAGCAGTATTTCTAAATGAATTTTCATGTTATTAATAACAACTACATACATAGGAATTTAGAGAGTATTGTAATTCATTTCAGTGTGGGATAAAAAAGGTTTTAGGTTTAGATAGTAGCTGCTATGCACAATTTCTCCTAAACTCGCTCTGTTGGTTCTATTTGTTGTGAATAGAACTCCCTTTCTTTTCCTTTCCATTCTTCACACTTTTCCTTTTTTTCTTCTTTTCCTTTTTTGGTCTTCTAGTTTTGGGTATTTCTCTTTAATTAAGTGCATTCCTAGCATACATGCTATTAAAGAATCATCCTACAGATGTTTCCTCTGAGATTGGCCGAATGAGAACTCTCTGGACATCCCGCAGTCAATCAGAGTTCACTATAAAATAGTGGTCCTGTAAGGATTTTATCACTGTAGTATTTTCTTTATACTGATGAGCTAAACAACTTTCTCTTCACCCTGAATTCTTTATAAACGTTTTTGTCCAAGTCAATTCTTCATGTAATTTATTATTGCTTCAATTTATATTATTTGTCAGCCGTAACATTTAATATATGTAGACCTCCACATCTATTTATCAGAATTGATATAAATGTTATGGCATATTCCCTGATTTGAAGTCTAGACTTGATTTGTTTTCACACTGCTGCTGCTGCTGCTGCTGTCGCTTCAGTCGTGTCCGACTCTGTGCGACCCCATAGAAGGCAGCCCAGTCCCTGGGATTCCCGTCCCTGGGATTCTCCAGGCAAGAACACTGGAGTGGGTTGCCATTTCGCACTAGGAAGAGAAAACTAACAAATGACAAATAAGGACTATATATTTTAAACATTTTTAGAAATATTAAACCAAGAAGTCCTGACATTTATTAGAGAGGTGCTCCATTAAATAGGGATATTTTATTAACAATACAATATTAAAATTATAAAAATCCACATTTGTATGAATGATGGGCTTCACGTTTCTTTTTATTGGTTCATAATATAGTAACATTCAGGCAAATTTTCACGATGGATTAGTTAGAAGTGAAGTAATCCCATCTGACAGCTGTCTTAAGAAAATACTGAATTATTTGTCTAGAGAAATGTTATTTTCTCAAATTTCTTATTTTAGGATAAAAGAGCAAATGGACGTTTCCTATTTTAATGATTTCCTATAAACAAGGTACACAGTCATGTCCCTCAGTCCATCTCCATTTCCATTCCTGCTTCTTCAAAATGGTACAAATCTTAGTGGAATTGGCCACCATGGTTTTTATTAACTTAACACCTGGGACTTTAAATACCTCTCAAATGTCCATTAATATTCTATTCCTCCTAATGCTTCTCTGCTCCTTTGATCCCCTGTTTCTGACGCCCGAGCATCCCTTCCTGAGTCCCTCCCCTTTTCACCATGACGCCCCTGAATGATACTGACTGACCAGTTTGTCCTTTCACAAGTTCCCAGGTGCCCGGTGCTGAGTGGTGGTTACCAGTTTTTTGTTTCTAGACCCTTATCTGACCTAACTAGGTATTTTCCTTTCAAAGTCACATCTTTTCTATGGCCTCCTACTCCTATCATGTATTTCGTGCTTCCCCAGTCGTTCTGTCCAGAGATTTGCCTCAGTCTACCTTCTTTCTTTAATCAGTAACCAAGTTTTAAAAAATGTTTCCTCCAAAATCCCTCTTTCTACATCAATCCTATCATTCATTTTGTTATTCTTTGTTTCTGCAGCTCCTGTTTTCTCTTTCTTAGTCTATTTCTATATCCCTACTAGAGGGGCATTGCTGAAACATTCTTTTGATAATATCATTTCTCTACCAAATACAATTAGAGATCCACACTAGGACTTTCAAGACCTTCTATAATCTGGCACTATTCTCCATTTCATTCATAAGGTTGCTAATATGTCAAGATAAAAGTTAAGGTATGCTATGAAACTTGCTACAATGTGATACATTCTGTTATTGATGAGAATGAAATGCTATGAAAACACAGAATGGTCAGTATAGTCTATCTCAAGGCCCCTTTTTACTTAAGTTGACATAACATTTGATTAAAAATTAAGAAAAAATGATTTGGAAAAATGACTTACCTAATGAGTGCCCATAAGTATAACTAACTGAGGTTAGGGCAATGATTGAGAAGATCTTGGATTTTTATGCTACTTTTCACTTCCAGGTTAGAAAACATTAAAACTTATGTTAACTTTTAAAATATAGTGCTGTTACACAATTAGTTTTCATCAGGATGAAGGATAGTTACTATAATAGCAAATGAGATGTTTAGCAAGCCTAAATATATATGTAATATTATTATATACATGTACATATGTAATATTGTTATATATGTACATGTATATACTTAATATTGTTTCTATCTGCAGAAGTTATATTTTACAAAAAGTCTCTCTTTCTGGGAGTCTCTTAGCTCTTCTTCAATATAAAAAATCTCTACACCTCTCAGGAGCCTCTGAAATGACGCAACTGGTGGAATATATATTTTTCAATGTTTTAGCTGATTATTGATCCTAGTATAGTACTTACTGTATTCCCAGTACAAGAGCAAAGACAGCCAAGTACATCTTTCATCATTAGGGTAATACATTCACTGGCTCTCAGAAGTGGTCACATCTAGGAAGAGAAAGGTGCACACAGCCCCATAATTGAAATTCACTCTCAGAGCCAAGGTAAAACCCGCTCCTGCTTGACTTAGGGTGAGGCTTCCTTGACTTTCCCTGAGGCTTCAGCCCAGTATGTGGTGGTGATTTTCCCAACAAGTCAGGCTTCCCAGCCCCTCTTCTGAAAATACCGAGGAAGGAAGACCCGGGGAAAGCTTAGGAGTGTGGCAGGAGGGGAGAGAAAGAGGGAGGTGAATTATTGCTATTCTCCTTTGAGATTTTATACTTATTTGTCTTAAATTGATACACAAATAGTTAGCATCCCACGAAAGTTAATAAAACATATAGGAAGATTTCATGTTTTCCTTAAAAAACTAGAATCATTTGTTTTCCCTGAAATAATCCAGGATGTTCTTTGCTCTGTCTTTTCTATTAGATTTTTAAAAATTTTGAACCTTATCAGAAAATTGCTTTATATGTTCTATTCTTGTTCTGACTTAGTAGTTCAGGGAGCAAAACTCAGCACTATAAATGTTTAGAGTAAAGCTAAGAAGTGAAATAACTTCTCTAATCAGAGAGCTCTGTGGCTTCCTTAGAGATACTATGGAAGAGTTTTAGATATCTTTAATATTTAGATAAGGTCCAAATGGTGGGTTTTATACCTTGGTTTACATTTATATTTATTTTTTAAAACATGTTAGGTGTTTACATGCATCCTCACTCACATTAAATAATTCGTTCATAAAAATTATATACATAGTATTTCTTGTACTCTTTTTGCTTTAAAGGAACTTGAGTGGCAGTGGGTTATTGGAGAGGTGGTGGTGGTTTAGTCTCTAAGTCATATCTGACTCTTGTGACCTGAATGGATTGTAGCCCACCAGGCTTCTCCATCCATGGGATTTCCCAGGCAAGAATACCAGAGTGGGTTGCCATTTCCTTCTCCAGTTACTGGAGACAGATTTCATCAAAGAGCAGTGATTGTACAACATTTCATGGGAGTAAGAAGCATCTTGGAGAAGGAAATGGCAACCCACTCCAGTATTCTTGCCTGGAGAATCTCGTGGAGAGAGGAGCCTGGTGGGCTGCTGTCCATGGAGTCACACAGAGTCAGACACGACTGAAGCAACTTATCATACATGCATGCATTGGAGAAGGAAATAGCAACCCACTCCAGTATTCATGCCTGGCGAATCCCAGGGACAGAGGTGCCTGGTGGGCTGCCATCTATGGGTTCGCACAGAGTCAGACACAACTGAAGCGACTTAGCAGCAGCAGCAGCAACAAGACGCATCTTGAATTCTGGTCTCTGTCCTGCAGGAATCTTCTCAGTACTGAGCTTGGCCTCTGAGTGCACAACCCTGGCTGCAGAACTTCCCAAGGTGTCCTACGTGAAGGCGCTGGACGTGTGGCTCATCGCATGTCTCCTCTTCGGCTTTGCGTCCCTGGTGGAGTATGCAGTCGTCCAGGTGATGCTCAATAACCCCAAGCGAGTTGAAGCAGAAAAAGCCAGAATTGCCAAGGCTGAGCAAGCAGATGGGAAGGGGGGAAATGTGGCTAAAAAGAGCACTGTGAATGGCGCAGGCACACCTGTTCACATCAGCACCTTGCAGGTAAGGATGGCGTCTGACGTTGGCCAGTGAAATGCGTTCTGTGGGTGTAAAGGTTTGTAGAATTGATTCACACTCATTTCTTGCTCACAGATGAGAAGGGATTAAGCTCAATCTACTTTTTTGGAAAAGAACAGAACACTTAGCGAATCAACCATCAAATTGATAGATGACTTCCGTGGAATTCAAGGATGCTTAAATTCCTTCAGTATCATGTTCACAATCAAATGTGGAGGTCTTGCCCAAACTCTAGACCCCAAACTCCAGTCTTTCCTACAGTTTCTTATGTGCCAATCCTTCATGAACAGCCAGGGGGCTGTCAGGGGAGCGCTGAAAGCATAGGGAGTCCATGTTCTTAATTCAATCTCCCACCTCTTCCTCATCAAGTTGGAGGGCTTCACAAAGCACATGTCAGGCAGGCTACTTCTTTATTGGATGCCTGGCCCATAGGGAAACTATGCCCATGGTTTGGTATATGTCCAGTGCAGGGTGAGTAGCTGGAGAAGAACTGAAAAAACATAACCTCGCCTTGTCGCTTGGTGATCGGCTAAGAATAGTGAACAATGCCTCCAGATTCAGGAAATGATAAGTCCTTGAGCCACAGGCAATGTCATGGGTTAAGGACACCTGTCCACTTATGCCATTATGCCTACTTGATATCCTCAAGTCGAGAAGACCCTTATCCAGGGGACCAATTCCATGGAACTTAGCATGGGAAGTTCCACAAGAGACTAACAGGTCCAGACCATTCTGCAGCTGGGAAAGCTTGCCTGCCTGCCTACCCTGGCCCCGGACCATGTCCATTTGCTCACCACCGCCACCACCAGTGAACCCTAGAGTTTTAGACACACTTTTAGATACAGAGGCCAGTAAACTGTGCTCAGGTGGTTCTGCCTGCAGCTCTTTTTTTGTTTTTCTGTCAAGTCATCAACTCATTTTCTGGGCCTTCAGTCAAGTCTGCTTGCAAATTCTTCATTGCTACCTTATAGGGAGGTTCCTCAGGCCCTAGAGCTCTTTATACCCTATTCCTCTTCATGAAGAATAAGTATAAAATATCCATTAATGTGGAGTTATCATGGCCTTAACGAAATCGTGTCTTTAACATATCTCTTTCCATCCTTTTCCATGCATCATGTCTATATCATTCTATGTGAAGTGAGTTTCTTGTGGGCAACATATGGTTGACTGATGGCTTTTAATCTTCTTTGCCATGGTTGTGTTTTAATTTTTATGTTTAGATCATTTAAATTTAATGAATTTATTGATATGTCAGGGCTTCAGTCTATTTTAAATTTTATTTCCTGTGTATTCTATATTTTTTAAATCTTTCTTTTTTTCCCGGTTGTGTGGATTGCTTGTACAGTTTCTAGCATGACATTTTGAGTTTCCCATATTGTTTGTAAGTGTATCACTACCTTGCTTGATCATTGTTCTAGGTGTTACATTATATATATACATGACTTCTTCACACTCTTAATGTCATTATGTTACAAATTTGTGTGATGTTACCTCTCTTAACACCTTTTATTTTCCTCTCTATATGACAGAATTATTGAAAATATTCCTTAGAACCTAATTAGAAAGTGTCATAATTTTTGCTGTGCCATCAAAAATAATTTGGAAAACTCAAAGGGAGAAGGAAATTTTTTTGTATTTGTGGATACTTTTCATTTCTTTGATCTTTCTTTTTTTGTAATTTTGCAAGTTCTTTTATTATTTTCTTTCCTTTTAGAGAATTTCCTTTATCCATTATTTTAGATAGCTCTTCTGGTGACAGGTCCTTCTAGTTTTCTTTCATCTGGGAATGTCTTGGTTTCCATTCATTCCCAAAGGATGCTTCCACTGGGAATAGGATTCCTGGTTGATGATTCTTTTATTTCAGCACCAAAAAAATACTGTGTTCCTTCCTTCTGGCCTCCGTGACTTCTGAGAACTCTGTTTCATTCACATTGTTTTTCTTCTTTAGGTAAAGTCATTTTTCTCTGTATGCTTTTAAGACTTTTTTTTTTGTCTTTACTGTTGAGAAGTTTAATTATATATTTTGATGCAGTTTTCTTAGGGTTCATCCTGTTTGGGGTTTGTTCAGCTTGTTAAAAATGCAGGCTTTACTGTATAGCACATGGAACTCTGTTTAATGTTATGTGGCAGCCTGGATGGGAGGGAAGTTTGAGGGACAATGGGTACATGCATATGTATAGCTGGGTCCCTTCGCTGTTCACCTGAAACTATTAAATCGTTAATTGACTATGCTGCTGCTGCTGCTAAGTCACTTCAGTCATGTCTGACTCTGTGCAACCCCCTAGACGGCAGCCCACCAGGCTCCCCCGTCCCTGGGATTCTCCAGGCAAGAACACTGGAGTGGGTTGCCATTTCCTTCTCCAATCCATGAAAGTGAAAAGTGAAAGTGAAGTCGCTCAGTCGTGTCCGACTCTTCGAGACCTCATGGACTGCAGCCTACCAGGCTCCTCTGTCCATGGGATTTTCCAGGCCCCAATATAAAATAAAAAAGTTTAAAATAAAAAGATGCAGGCTGTACATAAGTTCCCGTGGCAGATTCATGTTGATGTATGGCAAAACCAATACAGTATTGTAAAGCAAAAAAAAAAAAAAAAAAATTTAAACTGTATAGGTAAAAAAAAACCCACTGCAATATTATAAAGTAATTAGCCTCCAATTAAATTAATTTTTAAAAAAGAAAAAAAGATGCAGGCTTAGGCTTCTTGCCAAATGGGAACATTTTTCAGTGATTATTTCTTTGAGTACCTTTACCTAGTCCTTTCAGGACTGTGATGCCAGAAATGTTAGATGCTCTGTTATGGGCCCATATGTCACCAATGCTCAGCTCATCATCCTAGGCAGTTCTTTGCCTTTTGTTCAGACCCAGTAATTTCTCCTGTTATATCTTTAGTTTATGGATTCTTTACTCCACCCTTCATCTTCCTGTTGAGCCTATCCACTGATATTGATATTTTGGTTTAACATGTTTTTCAGTTATAAAATTTCCATTTGTTTTTTTTTTTCTTTCTTTCTTTCCATTCCTTCTTTTCTTTTCTGTCTGTCTTTTCAGGGATTTTGTACTTCTTTTCTCAGGCTCCCCATTTCTCATTTGTTCCAAGCATGTTCATAATTGCTGATTGATGCATTTTTGTCATGCATGCTTTAAAACCTTTCTCAGATAATTCTAACATGTTTCACCTTGGTGTTAATCTCTACTGGTTGTATTTTTTTTTATTTCAATTTTATATCTTCTCCTGCTGTTTGTATGATGAGTGATTTTTCTGTTGCAACTTGGACATTTCATATTATGTGATAAGGTTCTGCCTCTGTAAACTTTCTGTTGTTGCTGCCTTCCCCTGAGTGTTCTTCCAGGAGAAGGAAGACTGCTTTTCCTTGCTGCTAGATGGGCCCCTCACAGTTAGGTGAGAGGTCCCATTGCTGTCTGGTGGCATTGGGCATTTTTTTCTTCCCGGTGTAGCCTCCTGACACTGGGGTACCTCCGTATGCCTGGCCATGGGGAGAGCCCTTCCTCCTAGGACAATGACCCAGGGGAAGGGGAGAAGCAATGTGGTGCTTGCTGCTGGGTGGGGAGGCAGCCCTGCCTGCACCATCCCCTCCAACACCCACCGCTCCCCAGGGAGCAGGGCCTGTTACTGGTCCAGGTGGAATGAGGGCCAGCTCCCTGCTTGGCCTACTGCAGTACCCTCCAGGGAGGGCTGGGCACCTGTCACAGCATCTGGAAGGCAGAATGCTGCTACCTGCCTGGTCCTTGCTGGTGTGAATAGGGGTGGGGCCACAGCTGTTTCTGTGACGCTGGGCTCCAGTAGAGAGGTTATTGTATCAAAGATTTCTGTCTCCCTAAGCTGCCCCTTCCTTTGTCCTCTGTCTAGAAGGAGGGGCTGTTATTGGGGCTATTTCTGTCTATACCCATTGGCATTTTCAGTTCCTAATCTAGGACATCTGAAGCAAAAAAGAAATGCAAGAACTCACCACCGTGTCCTTCTTTGGCCCCCAAGGTCTCCAGTTGACCTGCTTCCTTTTCTCTACCTCCGCAGCCTTATGTTAGCTTTTTATAATGTCCAGGGTGTGCCCCCTCAACCTTCCTGGGGCAGAAGGGCCCCATGTTCTTTCGAGGGCCCTCAGCATTCCTTGTAACTGTACCTTGCCTCCTTCATTCTCGTGAATAGAGAGGTATCATTGGGCTGCTCTTAAGCATCTGTTCATGTTGCAACCCTCCTATCTACTAATCCAGTTCAGACCTACTCCCTTCATGCATCAGGAACACACCTTCTCAAAGAAATCACGGTTCTCTTTCCCAGGATTTTACTTTTTTCTCTGTTACCACCAGTGCCACCCAGTGGTACCTAAAAGAGCCAATGACTGATGAAAGGCTCGTGTTGGCACATCAAAGAACTGGCATTTCTTTATGAGAAGCTTAGATTTCCTTCTGAAACATACATGTGTTTCTCCAGGGCACTAACAGAAGGAGGGATCCCTGAGGCCCTTACACCCCAGGGTGATGTTCACTCTTTGGGTTTTTGACTCTGTCAACCACTCCATTCATGTCTCCCTGTCTTTTCCCACTTCCTCATGTTTCCAGCCCACTGATCCCCCAATGCACTGACCTGAACCCTGGTCAAGAGATCTGGATTCACACAGTGAAGCTGTGCTGAAGAATAGGTGTCCGATCTCCAGCAGTGTCAGAGTCAGCTGCGTTGTCTGAAATGTCCTGGAACCTGACTAACTGCAGAAATTCCCAATCACAGAGAATGTCCCATGAACTTGGAATCTTAACATATTCTGCTGACTGGAGAAAAATGCACAAACTAAAAGTTGAGATTTATGTTCTATTTGGGGGGTATTCTTAGGACTTCAGTCCTGGGAGGCTGCATCTCAGAGAACCCTGAGAGAACTGCTCCAAAGAGGAAGAGGGGAGCCAGCTTACACAAGAGTCTTTACAAAAAAGACTAGGTGGGTGGAACAAAAGGTTATTGTTAATCTTTTAACAGATTAAAAACCAGACTTCTCAAGGTAATGAATTTCGCTCTTTTCTCTGTAAGGGAAGATGCGAGAGTCTGGGCTTAGTGAAGTCATTTCTCTGATGTGCACCTGTGTTTTCTCATCCTGAGTCTCCTTCGGATGCATCATTGCAGGTGGCTGCAGGACTGACTGCCAAATGAGGGGCATCCTGTTTCCGTCCTGAGTTCCCTCAGGGCTCACTAGAGAGGGAGGTGGTGGCTGTTACGTGATTGGTTAATGACTGCAACATTCTTTGTTTACTGATATGCCAGCAGAATTTTAGGTCTTCATTTTACGAACCAGTGCCTTGGTGGAAGCAGATTCTTTACACTCAGATTTTCAGAGTAATAGAGAACATGCCAGCATGATCTGTGAACATAGATATAAAAGATAAGTAGGATCCAGGATATTAGACTGAATCATCCTAAATTTGTCTTTCAAGCTTTAAAATAACTACCCAATGAATAAAACAACATATTTAAATAATTTAAATAAACACACACTTAAATAAATCAACATATTTTAAAACTCCTATGTTTTTATTCTCTATGTTTTTAGCAACGAGTAATAGCATACATGCCTGGATTCTGAAACTACTAGAACATTTTGATACTAAAGTCATAGAATAATGCTTTAGAGTTGAAAAGTTGACCAGAGGTTTTCATCTCCATGGTTTTCCTGGTAGCTCAGCTGGTAAAGAATCCAAATGCTGTGCAGGAGACCCCAGTTCGACCCCAGTTAGGAAGATCCGCTGGAGAAGGGATAGACTACCCACTCCAGTATTCCTGGGCTTTCTTAGTCTCTCAGCGAGTAAAGAATTCACCTGCAATGCGGGAGACCTAGGTTTGATCCCTGGGTTGGGAAGATCCCCTGGAGAAAGAAAAGGCTACCCACTCCAGTATTCTGGCCTGGAGAATTCCATGGACTGTATAGTCCATGAGATCTCAAAAAGTCAGACACAACTGACTGACTTTCACTTTTCATCTCCAGAAATCAATTTAAGATACTCTTATTTCTTACAAAATGAACATTTGAAGATGCACAGGAACCTATGTGAAATTTGTATCCTGAGAAAATCTTCAAAATGAAAATGAGTCCAAAAATAACTCAACCTTAATAGGCACATCCAACTTACAGCAAATGTGTAAGACTGACAGATTCAGAAGATTGTTATACATTGACACGTGAAAGAAAATATGAAAAAGGAAGTTTAAAAACCATTGCCCTTTTAATTTATTGAATTTGCTGATGTAAAATATAATTATGACTTTAGTTTCAAAATACTTTGTTCTAGTATATTTTTGCTTTTCAAAATACAAATTTTTGCTCAGTAACTTCAATCAGGGAATATATCACTTATTTTCAGACAGAATAACAATAGTGATTAATGAAAACACAGTGAAACTTGAATTGTAGAAATATTTTGATACTGATTTTTAAGATCACTTGCCATCAGGCATATATAATTGTTTAGGTTTCTCCCTTCCCCAAATCTGGTACTTCCTCCACAAATCCTAATATTTTGTTTATTGATTTGTTTCATTCATATATTTCTACTTTTATTCAGTCAAAACAGTTGAGGACTTACTGCTGTTCACATGAAACTATTTCCAGCCCCTAGTGTCCTTCATAGTCTTCCTTCATAGCTCAGTAAAGAATTTACCTGCAATGCAGGAAACCAAGGTTTGATTCCTGGGTCGGGAAGATCCTCTGGAAAAGGAAATGGCAACCCACTCCAGTATTCTTGCCTGGAGAATCCCATGGACAGAGGAGCTTGGCAGGGGTCCATGGGGTCGCAAGAGTCAGACATGACTTAGTGACTAAACCACCACTAGCATCCACCAGATGAGTCAGAGCTGCATTTCATGCAGCATGAATATGATTGCTATTTCTTTATGATAATGATATGTACTTTAAAATAAGAATTGATTTAAATATGGTTAAGTATATAGGAGTTATTCCCTTCTCAGAATCTTTATCATCTGTGGAGGATACCTTTATCACCATGAAATCACACCTAAGTCTTCTGGCCAAGAAATATCATCATTGAAAAAAAGAGAAAAAGAGTTTATTTTTTGTTCCAGCCAACATCTCCCTAAAATTAAAAAAAAAAAAAAAAAACGTTGTTGACTGTGATTCACTTTTGCATGTGTGAAGATTCAAGCTGGGAAGGACCACAAAGACAATCTTAGAGGCTACAGCTGGGAGCCTTTGGAAGTTCTTATGTGCATCATTTTTCATCCTCGACAGTCTCATTATTGTAGCACTAATGCCTCATTTTTGCTACCAGTAATTTTCAGAAATGACAACTTTATATGATGAAAGTAAATGAGTCATATGTTCATAAGAGGAGCAATGGGGGAATTATAAATTAGAGAATCATAGTACCAAGATCACCTTTAAGAATGTGTTAAGGAGGGTTACTGTCTTACTTTAAGTAGTTCATTTAATCCCTATGCATATAATATTATGATGCTTAAGATAGTATTTATTTTGTCAATAATAGTATTTACTAAATAATATTTATTTAAAGTATTTATTAAATAGTATTTATTTTGTAAGTACAAAATAGTATTTATTTTATCTTTGTACTCTTGTGTAAAGGTTTGATTTGATATCAATGTGCAGAGTGATAACCAAAGAAAGTTGTGTTTGTATAAAGTCTTTGATGATCAGAAGATGAGACCAGTTAACTAGATAAAGAATTATGAGTGGTAGCGAACCTAATTTAACTCCTTACTCAATTCTGTCACATCATTGAAAATTACTTCCATTGTAGACATTCTCCCCCCCAACACACACACACACATACTCACACTCCTCATTTCAAATACCAAAATCTCCAAATACATTTATAGAAGAGGGTTTAATAAATTAAATGATTAAAAATTTAGTATAACCAAACTGAAGCTTTTAGGGGTACTTTTTCATGTTATCACTTTAACATTGAAGTAATTATTCTTCTTTTAGGTATTTACTATATTTAAACAGTCTTTCAGAATAAATAACATGCATTGTCTGCATTTTTAATAAACTGTATAGATATTAATACAATTTTATAATGATTAACATTGCTGGCTGCTAAGTCACTTCAGTCGTGTCTGACTCTGTGCGACCCCATAGACGGCAGCCCACCAGGCTCCCCTGTCCCTGGGATTCTCCAGGCAAGAACACTGGAGTGGGTTGCCAGTTCCTTCTCCAGTGCATGAAAGTGAAAAGTGAAAGTGAAGTCACTCAGTCGTGTCCGACCCTCAGCGACCCCATGGACTGCAGCCCTCCAGGCTCCTCCGTCCATGGGATTTTCCAGGCAAGAGTACTGGAGTGCCAGCAAAATCTATTAATAAGAATAAATTATGTTTAAAAACTAGAAAATTTGAGGTGTTTAAATGTATGACTTCGATTATGGTATATAAGTTTGGCTACTTGTCTGGTTACTTACAGATAATGAAATCATTCGTGAAGTCATGAATAAAATACAGCTCAGAGTAAATGCATTTCTGTAGTAAACGTGTACAGCCTTCTTTGTGAAAAAGTAAGAAAAAGAAACTGATAAGCATCATGCTTCCTGATTTACTTTCAGAAGCTTAAGTCCTCCTTTCTTTTGATATGTGGATTCCAAAGCATCATTAGTGCTTTTGGAGTGGAGGATTCTAAAGGGAGGAAGGGTCTGAAGTACCCACAGAAGGCTGCTCTGAGAGTGAGAATAATGCAAAGGTTTGTTACATAGAGGCTGTTCCCAATTTCTGTTCCAGTGCAGGTTGTGATTCAATTTTTATGCAGTTCGCTTACACATACTTCAAACTACACTGAAAAACTGGAGCTTCAAATTGTGTCTTCTGTTTGTGACACTTACTGGGAGGGTGTGTGAGTGGAAATGTGTGTGTGTGTGTGTGTGTGTGTGTGTGTTTGTGTATGTGATGATGGACTGCTTGCTGAAAGTGACCTTTTAAAATTTCAAATTGGAGAATTTCAATAGATGACATGGGAGTAAATTTTAAATATATGTATTCATGCATATATATGAATGATTCCCCAAAGTTGCATTTAAATTACTTCGATTCTAGTTGCTAGCGTTGTTCTGTCTCATTATATTGATGAGTCTTTATTTTCTCCAGACATTTTCCTAGATGCTGTGTAAAATTGATTTGGATCAGACTCTGGATCAGTAGTGACTCCATCAAGACATAATTCCCCTTTAAGCCCCATTGAGCTCTCACACTGGGGTGACTGAAATTGCACATTAAAAAATGGGGATCAGGATCCCCTTTTTTCAGGTTTGCTTCCTTTAGCTCAAAGTCCAATCAAACCAGGATGAAGCTAGATAGGCATTTTCTAAATATTTTAATATGTTGATGATTCCCCCCCCCCTTTTTGTTTTAACATATAAGACGCTCAAGAAGGATGAACTTCCAGAGCCTCCATCTCATTCCCACTTATTAACAGTCTCTTGTATACTCCCTGTTTATTATTTGTTTCTTTGGTTGCTCTGGGTCTTAGTTGAGACCCATGGCATCTTCTGCTGTGGTGCGTGTTATTATTTGTTTCTTTGGTTGCGCTGGGTCTTAGTTGAGACCCATGGCGTCTTCTGCTGTGGTGCGTGTTATTATTTCTTTCTTTGGTTGCGCTGGGTCTTAGTTGAGACCCATGGCGTCTTCTGCTGCTGTGCGTGGGCTTCTCTAGTTGAGTCGCGTGAGCTCAGTAGCTGTGAGTGTACAGGCTTAGCTTCTGTGCAGTATGTGAGATCTTAGCTCCCCAGCCAGCAGTCGAACCCATGTTCCCTGCAATGGAAGGCAGATTCATAACCACTGGACCAGCAGGGAAGTCCACTTCTTGTGTGCTTTTGTCCTATGATATTACCTAAACTATTTATTTACCTAAACATCTTTTTCAAAAGTTCTTACCCAACAGGACTGTACAAATATCTATGTGGTCTAATATAATGGTAAAGCCAACATTTGTAAACCAGCTTTAAGAAGCATTACTAGTGCTTGTTCAAGATTGAAAAATATAGAAATAACTTAAATGCACAAAGCCAGGATGATGTGTAAACATGTTTTCACTTGTTTTTTGACTCAATGTATGTTGGTTGTCTTTGCTATCCACCTCTAAACACTGCCACTTGACTTGGCCCAGAAAACATGCCTCAATGTCTGTTCAGATAAAGGACAGTGTCCTGGTACCTGGAAGACTGCTGGAGAATAATTTGTTTATGTCTTACATTGAGCGTCATTTTTACCCAGGTGTAATCTAGTAAAT
The DNA here is from genome assembly GCF_001704415.2 of Capra hircus. Lineage (NCBI taxonomy): Eukaryota > Metazoa > Chordata > Mammalia > Artiodactyla > Bovidae > Capra > Capra hircus. Next base: position 29,075,541 of record NC_030824.1, read on the forward strand.
ATAAATAGAATTCAAAAAATTACTCAACATATTATAATAATAAGGCAAAACCTAGTGTAACTCTAGTATACTGAGAGTTATGGTAACATGGGTTCCTTTTTTGGTAAAAGTAGTAAATATTTTAGTGAAGACTCCAAAGGTGAATCACGAAGGTTGAAAGTAAGGACAGTGGTAGATTAAGCAGTGGAGGCACTGCTTAAACCACTGGTCAGCACTATACATCTGTCTTTTCCAGGAACTTTTCTGATGGCCAGAGAGAGTTCAGTGTGAAATAATGATTTTGTATATTATAGGAAATTGAGTCAAATTTAGAAATTCAGAGATGATCAACTGAATATTTTCTGTAGGATATGATCTGGTTGAAATATACCCAATTTCTTTGGATTCTCTAGCTATTTTATCTTTAGTCAACAAGTGGTGAGTGCCGTTCATTCATCAGTCTTTGGTTCATGATCATTGTGACCATTTTTAGTTCTTTGTGAGTGTGGTTTATAGATGCAGTCTGTCTCACTGAAGGGATACATGCTTCAGTCATTTATAAACCACTCAATTTGGAAATAGAATCCCTAGGAAAGTCAAAGGTTAGAAGCACCAGAAGATGTTTGTATTCTGTATCGTCTACTAATGATATGTGTCATAGTTCAATGTTGGATTTTTATTATTAATCAGTCTTTCAGCTGAGAACTCTCACAAGCCTGGAAGCACCTAAGATAAACGACGATAGATACCTTGATCCCTTAACATAAAACAACCTCCTGAAAGTTTATGTCCATGACTTAAGCCTTGTTACATAGGCAACATTTTAGAGCCCTGCATGTTCAAGTAATTATGTGGTTTAATCAGTGGACTATTATTTCTGTTAGTGGATTAAATGAGACACTAGCCAACTGAATAAACCATCAAATTTAAAAAAATACATTTTTGAAGATTCTTTATAAATAGAAAAATTCTCAATACCCTCTGTCTTTAATTGTTATTCTCAGGTTGGTGAGACCAGATGCAAAAAGGTTTGTACGTCCAAGTCTGATCTGAGATCTAACGACTTCAGCATCGTGGGAAGCTTACCGAGAGATTTTGAATTGTCCAATTATGACTGCTATGGAAAACCCATTGAGGTCAACAACGGACTTGGGAAGTCTCAGGCCAAGAACAACAAGAAGCCGCCTCCTGCCAAACCCGTTATTCCGACAGCAGCAAAGAGAATTGACCTTTACGCGAGAGCCTTGTTTCCTTTCTGCTTCTTATTCTTCAACGTTATCTACTGGTCTATATATTTATGATAAACCCTTTCCATTCATATGAAGTAAAATCCCATTGCATTGTGACCAACCTCGTTCATAAATGCCAACCTGTGAACAATCTTTGCATTTTCATAGCAGTGTATTGCATTTTGGATGCCATGGGATTGTAACACAAATATGGCACCCTCATGTGGAATGGCAGCATGACTGTGTTACGTCTGTGCTCTAATCATGATGTACTTAGGTAAAGCAAACATAATTGCTTCAGGAATAAATGAAGGATAAGCATACTACATAAAATAAAACCCAAACATTTCTCTCCAGTTAGTGTAAATTGCAAACACTTCTGATAATTCTGATAATAAAATGGTATGCACGCTGAACCCTGTTAAGATCAGCATCCCAATGTATGTAGCATTTCAAATCTTCCTTGTAACTTTCAGAGAAAGCCATCTTATTCTTGTATAATTTTAGATGGTATTATTACAGATAAAGCAAAATTATATTACATATGGTATAACTTTATAAGTAGAAATATATCAGCTATAATTATGTGGGGGCTGTGGAGAAATAAAGTTCAAAAAGATTCCTAATTTGTAAAGTCAGCTAATTTTAAAGTGTGCCCATGTTGGCAATGCCAGAAAATAAAATCCAGTAAGCATTTTTGAAACAAAGGGAAATCTAGATTTACCTACATTCGTGCTGAATTCTGGTTTCTGATAAGAAAGTAGATATATTGATTAAATATTTCTGATAAAAGAAACTCTATTTAGTCCACTTTAAAACCTAAATATATTTTCACGAATTTTATTTTGTTGATACAGAGTATACAGAATCATTGTGCCTTAAAGAGTCATAAATATTTTAAATTGGAATATAGTAATGAATATTGTGATTTCATACCATTTTTAAGAAACCAAGAAGAAAATACCTTATTACTAGAAGTAACTTGAGTTAGGAAGAAAAATCCATAATCATTAAATTAAAATCATTAAAAGATTTTAGCTTCTTTATTTTATTAAAATGCTAGCATATTTTAAAGTAAAATTCATTTTTTTCATTTCCTTTTTTCTTATTTGAATAATGTTTGACTTGTTACAAAACATTTAACAATTAAGTAAATGATTACTTCATTAGGCCTCACCTCTAGTTGGATTTTCTTTCTTGCTGAAAGTCTGGACTACTTAAATTTACTTGCTTTGATCTTGTTCCAACTTGAAAATAAGTACTTTCTGGTCTATAAGACTTGAATTTCCTAGTAATATCAGAGCCAAAGTACCTTTTTATTTCTCCATAGCTGATACTAGGACTATCAGTAATCCACGTAACATAAACATGAGGCCAAATAAGTATATTTACATTATGTGAAGAATTTCATAGCAGCTGAGATCTTGGATGGTTAATTCAATAATAAAGTGTGTTTACATACAGTTTATGCAAACTGCAACCTATATTTCAAGGCTATTTTATTGAAGACTTTAATTTGTAAAAGAGTCACTGATTACTAAATCTTTACAAAATGAGATGTATCTAATCCTCTGTGGTCTTTCAGCACCCTCTAGTTGCAAAAGCTTAGCCATCTGAATCATTTTAAAATTGCCACAAGTCACCCTATCGGTAGACTTAACATCCTGCTAGGACCCAGGGCAGTAGTATCTTAATGGTACTGTGATAGGAAAAAAGTGTCTTGAAAAAGACTTAGACCATTTAAATTTGTATTAATAATAATTATACTTCCTTATAGTCTCTTTTCTTTACCCTTGCAAATTTCATTCATATTAGGGAGTTTGATTTCCATACAGTTTTAAGTGGGATATGTACCCAATGGAAAATAGCTCTCATTTTGTAAGAATTTATTTCTTGAAAATAATGTGAATGAATTTCTTTCTGTAATATAATATTGCAGCCTCCTAAGATCCATTTTACTACCCAAATATATACAAATAGCCACCCCAGGATTAAGTGTGTACATATAACTACAAATAGAACATTACACAGTGATCATAATGCAGCACAATCAGTGTCCACTAACAGTTGCTTTCTATCGTTACGTTGAGAATTTAGCCAGTTAACCCCAGGGTAGTTCTGATCTGTGTACTTTAAATATTATGTCTTTCTAGGAAACTTGCAGTATTTACCTGGATATCAGTGTTGCAAATTTGATCTTTCCAAAATAAAAATGATCTTCTCCTTACAAATCAGTGGCTTCTCTTATTTTCTGTTCCTGATTAAAAAAAAAAACAAAAAACAACTCACTATTTCAGTCCTCTGAAGTCCATCCACCTTCCTTTCTCACATGGTACCCGATGTCAAGTTCCAAGCCCTAAACTTCTCTCCCTTATTTCTCTCCCTGGTCTCCATTTCTGCAAACACCACCCAATTTGTTTCCCTGTTATGTTCATCAGACTGTTACAGCAGTCTGAAGGCTCCCTCCTTCATAACTCTGTTTTTGAATTTACTTTGTGATGTTTATTTTTTGATTGCATAAGTAATACATAGATATCTTGTTGCATTAGAAAAACAGATGTATTTAAAGTAAGCACTTAATGCTGGTGTTATCACCTTCTTTCTACAAACTCTCCTCTCTTCCCAGAGGTCACCACTGTCTTTGAGCATCTAGACCTTACTCTAAGCATCTACAACCTGTATCTACTTTTTAAATATAAAGGACAATTTAATATCAATGGAATTTTACCATATGTACAGTTCTTCAGTTTATTAATTTTTCATCTATTGGGGATCTTTCTATTTGGAGTCATATCAGATGTCCATACACCTATATTTGAGTGAGTGAAGTTGCTCAGTCGTGTCCGACTCTTTGCGATCCCGTGGACTGTAGCCTACCAGGCTCCTCTGTCCATAGGATTCTCCAGGCAAGAATACTGGAGTGGGTTGCCATTTCCTTCTTCACATCTATATTTGGCCTCCTATTATTCTTCAGTGTGAATGTACCTGAATTTAGCTACTTTTTAAACACAAATTTTTATTGTTTTTGCTTTCTTTTTAAAAAAATTATCTTTTTTTTTTTTTAAAAAAATTCATTTGGCTGCACCAGATCTTAGTGGCACATGGCATCTTTAGTTGCAGCAGCTAGAATCTAGGGATCAGTCATTTACCTGGAACCCCTGCTTTGGGATAGACTTTTAGCCACTGGACCATCAGGGACATTCTGTTTATCCCTTCTAATGCAAAACAGCATTGCACTAAATGTTTTTGCTCACATATGGATATATTTCCACAAGGTAGATATCAGAAGAGGAGTTACCGAGTTGAAAAATGTCTGTTTTAATTTCTGGTGTGTGTGCTCAGTCTTGACCAACTCGTGGCCCAATGGATGGTATGTGGCTTGCCAGGCTCTTCTGCTCCTGGAAGATTCCAGGCCAGAATACTGGAGTGGGGCGCCATTTCCTACTCCAACCCACATCTCTTGCCTCTCCTACATTGGCAGATAGATTCTTTACCACTAGTGCCACTTGGAAAGCCCATTAAATTCTGGTAGTTTCTGCTAAAAGTCCTTCCAAAACTCCTCTAAAGTAGATTGTCAGGATGCTGTGTGCAAACATTCACAGCCTAGCCATCTCTTAACCTGTTGTATGCTGTGGACATACTACTTTTCTTTTTTAAACACTTTTTTGAGATTGTTTCAAACTTTCAAAAAACGTGCAAAAATATTACAAAGAATTCCTGTGCACCATTCATCCAGGTGCCCAAAGGTTAGTATTTCATGACAGTTGCTTTATTTTCTTTCTCTCACTTTGTGTGTGCTAAGGAGAAACTTTTTTTCTGAAACATTTAAAAGAAAGTAGCAGATATGATGATGTTCCTTTACACTTACACCCTTCAATGTGTGTTTCCTAAACAAGAAACTCCTTTCATAATTACAGTGGTACTAGGTAAAGTGGAGAAGGAAATGACAACCCACTCCAATACTCTTGTCTGGAGGATTCCACAAATGAAGGAGCCTCGTAGGCTGCAGTCCATGGGGTTGCAACGAGTCAGACACGACTGAGCGACTTCACTTCACTCACTTCATACTTAATCGTTGGAGAAGGAAATGGCAGCCCACTCCAGTACTCTCACCTGAAGAATCCCATGGACAAAGGAGCCTGGCAGGCCATGGTCCATAGGGTGGCAGAGAGTCTGACATGACTGAAGTGGCTAAGTACGCACGCATTAGGTACCCAGATCAAGAAATTGACATTGATGAGTTAGTATACTCTAGTGACTTTATTCAAATTTGCCCATTGTCCCACCTTTTTTTTTTTTTTCTTTTTTTGATCAGGATGCAATCCAATATCACATTCTTTACTTGTTTGCCATGATGTTAATTTCTTTAAAATAAAGGTGAAAGTCAGTTTCACTGGTGGCTCTGTGGTAAAGAATCTGCCTGCCAATTCTGGAGACATGGGTTCAGTCCCTGTTCTGAGAGGATTCTACATGTTCCAGAGCAGTTAAGCCTGTGGGCCATAACTGTTAAACCTACGCTCCAGAACCTGGGAGCCTCAACTGCTGAGCCCACGTGCAGCAGCTGCTGAAGCCCGCACGCCCTAGAGCTTGTGCTCTGCAACGAGAGGCCACCACAGTGAGGAGCCCACACACCGCACCTACAGAGTAGTTGCTGCTCGCCACCACCAGAGAAGAGCTGGCATGGCAAAGAAGAACCAGGACAGCCATTAAAAAAAAAAAAAAAAAAAGACAGGAAAGTCAATTCCAGAATGAAAATCCTCACTTGAATTTAGAACAAGGAAAAGTTAGAGATTACACACCCACCCTTCACCCCACACACACACAAAGCTGAGATCATGGCATTCTGCTCAGGTATCTTTAGAGCTTTGTGTTGCCCAATGAGCTAAGTAAAAAATCCACTCTCTGACATATAAAATTCAGATTGTTAAATGTTTAACTTATTTTGTAGCCATTTCATACTGCTCACATCTTAAATGCCAACCAAACCGAAGCTGACCTTTACGTTTCACACTTAGCACTGGCAGGAATGCTAAGTTCAGCCAGGTTCCTTTCCTTTTAGGCTAGTGGTTAATTTTACGTCTCATTATTTCTCTAAAGTGGATCGTTCTTGGATGGTGTGTCTTCAAATACTTATTTTAACTGAAGTGTTTTCATTCAACATTAAGCATTTTTCAGTTATGCAGTTTCCTCTCTATTAAATAATGAAATTAAAATATTTACCATTACATATGCAGCATAAAGATTAAGCTGCTCTAAAACCACTCAATTTATCATCATCCATATAATGGAAAATTTCAGTTTCAATAAACAGTTGGGTATAAAATTTTAAAGTACCAAGCCTAAGATAAGAAATAGTTTAAAACAATTTTTATAACCTTTAATAAGGATTTATTGTTAGAATATCATTACCTTGCTTTAGAAAAGCAGAATTTGCCACTTATATTTTCAAATTAAATTCATATGCTTATACAACATATCAATGATCTAGCATTCAGTCACTCCCCTCTAACTTTTTTTTTTATGAAACTAGTCTTAACCTTTTAAAAGGTTAGTGTCCAGTTCTTTCTTTACATCAATGGAGTATATATCTATACTTTACAGACTTTCTTGTGATTGATATTAATGGGTAATAGAGATGCCATATTCAAAGGTGATTATAATGTCAGTGTGTGTAATATGCATAAACTTGATATTTTTAATTTTGACACAGACATGCATTTTCTCTCTATACACACACACACACACACACACGTATTATTAAATTTTGTACTTACCCAGTAAGAGCAATGAGAAAATTCATGAATTCTGTTCTACTTGGAATTTCTGTACTCCAAAAAATAAGTGCATTTTGACTCCCATAAGTATTTTTTTAATTTCTCAAACCAGAAGTCAAGGGATACCTGTGTGTGTGTGTGTGTGTGTGTGTGTGTGTGTGTGTGTGTGTTAGTCACTCAATCATGTCCGACTCTTTGCAACCCTATGGACTGTAGTGCCCCAGGCTTCTCTGTCCATGGGATTTCCCAGGGAAGAATACTGGAGTAGGTTACCATGCCCTTCTCCTCAAGAGATACCTGGGTAGCAGGCAAGTTGGGCCTTGGAGAACAAAGTGAAACAGGGCAAAAACTAACAGAGTTTGCCTAGAGAAGGCACTGGTCATAGCAAGCACCATCTTCCAACAACCCAAGAGATAACTTTACACATGGACATCACCAGATGGTTAATACCGAAATCAAGTTGGTTATAGTCATTGCAGCAAAAATAAGACTGGGAACTGACTGTGGTTCAGATGATGAACTCCTTACTGCAAAATTCAGACTCAAATTAAAGAAACTAGGGAAAATCGTTAGGCTATTTAGGTATAAACTAACTCAAATCCCTTATGATTATACAGTGGAAGTGACAAATAGACTCAAGGGATCAGATCTGATAGACAGAGTGCCTGAGAACTATGGATGGAGGTTTGTGACATTGTACAGGAGGCAGTGATCAAGACCATACCCAAGAAAAAGAAAGGCAAAAAGGCAAAATGGTTGTCTGAGGAGGCCTTATAAATAGCTGAGAAAAATAGATGGAGAAACAGTGGAAACTGTGTCAGACTTTACTTTTTTGGGCTCCAAAATCACTGCAGATGGTGACTGCAGCCATGAAATTAAAAGATGCTTACTCCTTGGAAGAAAAGTTATGACCAACCTAGATAGCATATTCAAAAGCAGGGACATTACTTTGCCGACTAAGGTCTGTCTAGTCAAGGCTATGGTTTTTCCAGTAGTCATGTATGGATGTGAGAGTTGGACTGTGAAGAAGGCTGAACGCCGAAGAATTGATGCTTTTGAACTATGGTGTTGGAGAAGACTCTTGAGAGTCCCTTGGACTGCAAGGAGATCCAACCAGTCCATTCTGAAGGAGATCAACCCTGGGATTTCTTTGGAAGGAATGATGCTAAAGCTGAAACTCCAGTACTTTGGCCACCTCATGCGAAGAGTTGACTCATTGTAAAAAACTCTGATGCTGGGAGGGATTGGGGGCAGGAGGAGAAGGGGACGACCGAGGATGTGATGGCTGAATGGCATCACTGACTCGATGTACGCGAGTCTGAGTGAACTCCGGGAGTTGGTGATGGACATGGAGGCCTGGTGTGCTGCGATTCATGGTGTCGCAAAGAGTCGGACACAACTGAGCAACTGAACTGAACTGAACTGAAAGGCAAAGGAGAAAAAGAAAGATATATCCATCTAAATGCAGAATTCCAGAGAATAGCAAGGAGAGATAAGAAAGCCTTCCTCAGTGATCAATGCAAAGAAATAGAGGGAAATAATAGAAAGAGAAAGACTAGAGATCTCTACAAAAAAAATTAGAGATACCAAGGGAATATTTCATGTGAAGATGGGCACAATAAAGGAGAGAAACAGTATGGACCTAACAGAAGCAGAAGATATTAAGAAGAGGTGGCAAGAGTGCAAAGAAGAACTGTACAAAAAAGATCTTCATGACCCAGATAACCACAATGGTGTGATCACTCACCTAGAGCCAGACATCCTGGAGTGCAAAGTCAAGCAGGGACTTAAGAAGCATCACAACAAACAAAGCTAGTGGAGGTGATGGAATTCTAGTTGAGCTCTTTCAAATCCTAAAAGAGGATGTTGTGAAAGTGCTGTACTCAATATGCCAGCAAATTTGGAAAACTCAGCAGTAGGCACATGACTGGAAAAGGTCAGTTTCCTTCCCAATACCAAAGAAAGGCAATGCCAAAGAATATTCAAGCTACTGCACAGTTGCATTCATTTCACACACTAGCAAATTAATGCTCAAAATGCTTCAAGCCAGGCTTCAACAGTACATGGACCAAGAAATTCCAAATGTTCAAGCTGGATTTAGAAAAGGCAGAGGAACCAGAGATCAAATTGTCAACATCTGTTGAATCATAGAAAAAGCAAGAGAATTCCAGAAAAAGGTCTTCTTCTTGCTAAAGCCTTTGACTATGTGGATCACAACAAACTGTGGAAAATTCTAAAGAGATGGGAACACCAGACTACATTACCTGCCTTCTGAAAAACCTATGTGTAGGTTAAAAAGCAACAGTTAGAATCAGACATGAAACAATGGACTGGTTCCAAATTGGGAAAGGAGTATGTCAAGGCTGTATATTATCACCCTGGTTATTTAGCTTATATGCAGAGTACATCATGAGAAATGCTGGGCTGGAAGAAACACAAGCTGGAATCAAGATTGCCGGGAGAGATATCAATCACCTCAGATATGCAGATAACACCACACTTATGGCAGAAAGCAAAGAGGAACTAAAGAGCCTATTGATGAAAGTGAAAGAGCAGAGTGAAAAAGCTGGCTTAAAATTCAGTATCAAAAAACTAAGATCATGGCATCCAGTCCCACAACTTTATGGCAAATAGACGGGGAAACAATTGAAACACTGAGAGACTTTATTTTCTTGGGCTCCAAAATCACTGCAGGTGGTCACTGCAGCCATGAAGTTAAAAGATGCTTGCTCCTTAGAAGAAAAGCTATGACCAAACTAGACAGCACATTAAAAAGCAGAGATGTTACTTTGCCAACAAATGTCCATCTAGTCAAAGCTGTGGTTTTTCCAGTAGTCATGTATGGGTGTGAGAGTTGGACCATGAAGAAAGCTTAGTGCTGATGAATTGATGCTTTTGAAATATAGTGTTGGAGAAGACTCTTGAGAGTCCTTTGGCCTGCAGGGAGATCAAATCAGTCAATCCTAAAGGAAATCAACCCTGAATATTCATTGGAAGGATGATGCTGAAGCTGAAACTCCAATACTTTGGTCACCTGATGCAAAGGAGTGACTCTTTGGAAAAGACCCTGATTCTGGGAATGACTAAAGACAGGAGGAGAAGAGGACAACATAGGATGAGATAGTTGGGTGGCATCACCGACTTGTTGGACATGAGTTTGAGCAAGCCCATGGAGTTGGTGATGAACAGGGAAGTCTGATGTGCTGCAGTCCATGGGGTTGCAGACAGTTGGACCCGAATCAGTTACTGAACTGAAATGAACATGTATCATGCCCAAAACAGTCTTTCTAAATCTTCTCAGTGTAGAATAGTAAATAAAAAATTGTAAATACATAAATGCTTATTGGGTACTTAAAAATATTCAAGGTCTTGTGTTAGCTTAAAATGAAGAAAACTTTTAATGGTGGAATTATTCCTTATTGATAGTCAACAGTATGAGAGAGAAAAGTATGTTAATTGCAGAAATCACTATAATACAAATCAGAATGCATAATGCGTATCATTTAAAAACATAAGAGAAGAAAATCATTAAAATTAAATACCTTGTCTTAAAGAAAAATAAGGAAAAATTGCTTCAGCCAAATAAAGGTCATTTTACTACAGATCACAGAATTTTGAAGCTGGACATTAACTAAAAGAAAAAGTTCTAACTGTAAAGTGTAGAAACATTGCCATTAAAAGTTAAAGTGCCATTTGAATTTTATTTCCTAGTTAATGTGACGGAGCAAATAATGAACAGGAAAGCAAACTTTCCATAGCTGATGATGTAAAACATTTACCTAGTGTTTGTTTCTTAACCAAAATCCCCATCTGATCTTAATCCTATAACTTGAAACAATTTTCCGGAAAAAAAAAAGTCCCATTCGTAGCCTGAGGCAATGGCAGTTCAGTTAATATGATTCACAGTGAGGTGAGCAGGAGTCAGAGTGCTCTGTGATGCAGTGAGAATGCAGTCAATTACCTCATCAAATAGGGATTTTATTAATCAATTAGCATTACCTTGCCCCCATGCCTTGGCTGACACATAACAGAAAACCTACTTTGTTAGATGGTAAACAAGATGAAGCGGCAAGTGATTTTAGCTTTTGAAAGTCTCAGCTGAGCTTATTGTATGTTCTCAAGGGATGTACTTTTAAGTGTTTATAGGAGTTGCAAATGTAGCCGAAGGAACACGGCACTTCAAAATATTAAATGCTCTGGCTTCTTTTCTTGCAGGACCACAGCCTAGTTCCATAAAGCTTTTAGAAACCTCCTGAGGACATGAACTTGATACACAAGAGCAGGAGCATCTCTGCTGCTTACTAACAAAGTTAAGCATTTTTTCATAAATCTAAGTCAGAATCTGCTGGCTTGTCAGCTACAAAGATGATATTTCACTCACTGAGAAAATATAACATGGAACTCATTAGCAGGAATACCTAATAAATTTTGCCTTGGACTATTATAAAGCCTCTTTCTAAGCCCAGCTGCCTGTCTGTGGTTAATTCCTTTGTATACGCAAAAGCCCTTTCATTCAAAAATCACTAGAGTCTCCTATCAGTCCACTGGCATCTCAGAAGCATTCAAATTTCCAAGGAATTAACTTAAATGTCCAAATAAAAATGTGAAATTTCCCAAGAAATATACATGGGACATGCATCCTACAGAAATAATCACAGAGTCTATGCTGTGTCAGAAGCCTATCCAGTATGTAGTCACAGAGGGAGCAGGAGAGAGTAGAAAGATTGGGCTAAAAGAAATAATAGTGTGTAGTTATATCTTTGGGTTTGTCATTTACAACCCTGCCGACCTTGTTAAAGAATCTTCTTCTCAATTACCCTATTTTCAAAGAGGGATTAAAAACAACCTAAAAATTACCAATTACAGCATACAATTCTATCTTTTGCAGTGTTTTACAACAAAAGACTTTGAAGCAGGTAGTCTGAGGTAGCGTCCCATTCACTAGAGTAAATGTTGGCAAATTTTTTAACATCCTGAGCCTCACTTTCCCCAATGGAAAGAACATAGTAACATTAATGTGAGGATATAATGTATTATTATACTTAGACTCAGCAGAGTTCCCAGTGCAGAGTAAGTGTGCTGAAAAGCATGGTTATTATTATCTCCTTTTATCTATTTTTACTACTACACTATTTCTAGCACTACGCGACTTTTAATGAAGTTTCAAACTTTCAAAATTCCTTCATTAGTGCAAAATCTCTCTATTAGCTAATAATGTGCACTGACATCCATAATCATTGAGCTCGATTTTGAATATAAAACAATTTAAAGAGAGTAGCAATAGCAGGAAATATCAATGTACATTAAAATGTTCTTGGAATATTTTAAGGAGTGTTTGGATTATTTAATTGGAGACCCATAATTTAGGAATTAGGCTGCGGCCAATGGAATGTCCAAAATTCAGAATCTACATAGTTAAGGGTAATATTTTACATTTATCCTATAAAAAGAAAAATAAATAAATGAGAACGCTTCAGAATTTAAAAAAAAGAATAAGGAAAAGAATTTCCAAGATGCATTAAACAGGCTGTACAAATGAAGGCTATAATAACTCATGCATGTATGGAAGTGATTCATGTATTACATGATCTCTTATAACTCATGCATGTATGGTACTAATAAAAGATAATTAATGCTCATAATGATCATCCTGGAAAAATACATCTTTGCAAAATTCTTTCAGAAACAAAGAGAGAACACTAAATTATGTTCAATAGTATTGTTGTGTAAATATTTTATTGTATTCTCCTTCTTTGAAGATTTGTAATTCAACTACTGAACAATGGTTATTCTCAATTAAAAAATATCCAATTAACTAGTTCTGTATAGATGGTAATGTGCTGCATTCAGAGTTCACATTAAAAATGTGTGAGACCAACCTCTAGGTAATAAAACCATGTTTAACTCTCCTTAAGGTAATATGTTTGATATTATAGTCACAGTATTTATCCATTTATTGAAGAAGGCTTGCTAAATACTTAAAACATAAGCATAATTCCAAGAAGATACTAGATTTTAAAAATACATACATACATACAGACATATGAATGTATATTATATGGATGTATGTATATACGTGTGTTTGTGTGAATAGGTTTATGCAAATATATGTATATATTTGTATATGTATATTTGTTAAAAAATGTTATTTGCTCAGTCATGTCCAACTCTCTGCAACCTCATGGACTGTAACCCCAGGTTCCTTGTCCATGGGATTCTCCAGGCAAGTATGCTGGAGTGGGTAGTCATTCCCTTCTCCAGGGGATCTTCCCAACCCAGGGATCAAACCTCAGTCTCTTGTATTGCAAGCAGATTCTTTACTGTCTGAGCCACCAGGCCAGCCATATATACATACATATAGTATGTCACATTAATTGGTATTTTATTTGCAACCAAGAGATACTCCATTTTTGCTCTTTAGGAACTCCTACAGTGTACCTATTTCATGTATATCTGAAACAATTTCACATGAATGTTACATTAGGTGCTCTTTAAGGGAATGCCTATTTAAAGATCAAATAAAATAAGTGTATGCTAATTAATATGAACCAGATGGCCCACAGAAAGAAGACTTAGTCTCAACAGATTGTTCCACTTATTTATTTATATGCAGTACACTGAAACACACTCTCACTCTTGAATGTATCTCAGTTCCATTCTGTCCCAACTCATAAAATGCACAGTCCGTTCCCCTACCCCATCATTCCAGACATCAAGAGCAGCTCTTCTTTTCTACCTGCCAAAAGGTTCTAGCAGGAAAAATGCCCAGTTGCATCCATACTCACTTTGTCTTATTCTTTTGGACTCACATGCTCTTTAGGGTGAATCTAAATCCTTCCACATACACCAAGTCCTCCAGGGCATTTTGACACTTGCAGAATGTCCCATTTTGTTGGGATGTATATCTTGATACCCCACTCTTCTATCTTATTTCCTTTGTGCCTGCTAGAGTGTCTGTGCCATTATAAATTAAACCCACACATCCTGAAGCTTTCTGTGTTTTACTTCTATCTCTGCCATGCATGCACCTAACCAGAACTGTCCAGAGAATTGTTTAAGTTAGATGTCAAACCATGAAACAGATCTCAAGCTCCGTGTGTTACAAGTAGCACCTGTTTATTTTCCTTCACCATCTAGGGATATGGGACTCTAATTAGCATTTTCCTTGTTCTCTAATGCTCTCAAATAATCTCTCCTAGATTATTTATCTACCTATGTGTAGAGACAGAGAAGGCACTGGTGACCCATGCCAGTACACTTGCCTGGAAAATCCCATGGACAAAGGAGCCTGGTAGGCTGCAGTCCATGGGGTCGCTAAGAGTTCGGCACTACTGAGCAACTTCACTTTCACTTTTCACTTTCATGCATTGGAGAAGGAAATGGCAACCCACTCTAGTGTTCTTGCCTGGAGAACCCCAGGGACGGAGGGGCCTGGTGGGCTGCCATCTATGGGATAGCATAGAGTTGGACACGACTGACGCTACTTAGCAGCAGCAGCAGCAGCATGTGTAGAGAAATACCCATAGGTACAGAGCTTAAGCTTTAACAAATCACCATAGACTGGGTGGCTTAAACCACAGACATCTATTATTGCTCATGATTATGGAGGATTTAGGCCCAAAATCAGGGTGCTGGTGTGGTCAGGTTCTTGGAGATGGCTCCTTCCTGGTTACAGAGGAGTGTCTTCCTGTCTCTTTCACCCTCACATGGCAGAAAGAGAGCTGGCCAGCTCTCTGTCCACTTGTATAACAGCACTAATCCCCTTCAAGAGAGCTCCACCCTCATGACCTAATGACCTCCTTAAACCTCAGTTTCCAAATACCATTACATGGGGGTTGGGGTATCAACATTTCAACATATGAATTTGGGGATAGCAGATATTTACAACATTGCACTATGTAAAATTCCTTTCTTTTTTTTTAAACAAATGGTGTGGCTGTGTGCCAATAAAACTTTATTTATGAACGCTGAAGTTTGAATTCCATGTAATTTTTGCATGTCATGAAATCTTTTCTGATTTTTTTAAAAAACTACTGTAAAATGTAAAAACCATTCTTTTTAAAATGTTTTTTCGATTGTGCTAAAAGTCATATAAAACGTACTATTTTAACCCTATTTAACTGTGCAGTTCAGTGGCACTAAGTACATTCACATTGTCGTATACCTTTCACCATCATCCATCCCCCCAAATTTTTATCTTCCTAAACTGGAATGCCATCCTCATTAAACACTAACTCTCCATCCCTCTCTTCATCTCTCCCAACCGCCTCAATCCCCTACTCCTACTTGTACTATCTCCCTGTTTTATGCTTTTATTTTGTGTATATGAGAGATAGATTGAGAAAGAGAGACACACAGATAGGGGTGTGAGTCCATAAAAATCAGAAAGATGGTAAAGGAAATATAATAATTACCTATATTCCAACATAGAATTAAATCACCTCAACTTCCCAGAATATTTGATTGAAGTTTTATTTTACTCTTTTTATTGATAAATAATACATGAACACTTTGTCTTAAAAAACAAACAAACAAAAAAACACCTTTAAGATAAACTTGAAGTCATCATGACCTCCAAGTCTTTATCTTGATTCTCTGTATTTACTCCTAGAGAGAACCATGATTATCAGTTTGTTTGTATTTTTCCAAACAAATTTAATACTATTTTAAAGAAAAAAGTATACAAGTATCAATGTTTTTAAATTTACATTAATGCTAACTGTATGCATCACTCACAACATTAGGTTTTTTGAGAACTATTCACAAAGATACACAGATTATTTAATCATATGAATTATCATATTTTACTTAATTAAGTAATTATATTGTTTCAAAATTTTAATTTCAAACAATGCTGAAATAAACATTTTTTGGTTTTGTGCTCTATTATTTATCAGAGAATGACTTTGTGTCGCAGATAACTACAGATAGACCCTCTGTGCAATTAAAAAATTAGTTGGTAACAAAATTTTTCTACAGTAATGGTATCAAATGACACTTCTGTCAAGACTGTAAGAAAGAACTTATTTCACACCCTCAATTCAACAAGTGGTGTAATCAGAATTTAACCTGTAGAAATTTCACCAAGCTGATATGCATAGTTCAGTTCAGTCGTTCAGCTGTGTCTGACGCTTTGCAACCCCATGGACTGCAGCACTCCAGGCCTTCTTGTACATCTTCCCTGTCCATCACCAAATCCCGTAGCTTACTCAAATTCATGTCCATAGAGTTGGTGATGCCATCCAACCATCTCATCCTCTGTCATCCCCTTCTCCTCCCACCTTCAATCTTTCCCAGCATCAGGGTCTTTTCCAATGAGTCAGTTCTTTGCATCAGATGGCCAAGATATTAATGTTTCAGCTTCAGTATCAGTCCTTCCAATGAACACCCAGGACTGATCTCCTTTAGGATTGACTGGTTGGATCTCCTTGCAGTCCAAGGGACTCTCAAGAGTCTTCACAACACTACAGTTCAAAAACATCAATTCTTCGGCACTCAGCTTTCTTTATAGTCCAACTGTCACATCCATACATGACTACTGGAAAAACCATAGCTTTGACTAGATGGACATTTGTCAGCAAAGTAATATCTCTGCTTTTTAATATGCTATCTGGGTTTGTCATAGCTTTTCTTCCAAGGAGCGTCTTTTAATTTTATGGCTGCAGTCACCATCTGCAGTGCTTTTGGAGCCCAAAATGATATGCTAAATAAACTCATTGTCTCAATTTGCAGCTACTGACACAATTATATTGCTTTTCTCTCATGAACTGTAACATACTGTGTTAAAAGACTTTCTAACTTGAAATAATATCTGGGATAAACTGTTTTTTTTGTCTGTGACATATTTTTTAGCACATTCATTTTACATTTAGTACAGTCTTTAAGAGTTATGTGAATTGTTTTATATGTATGTAAGTGACATTGGCTAATAATATCATTTTCTTATAGCATCCATATTCTATTTATGCTTCAAGATTATACTCATTTCATAAAATGTACCTTCTTATTTCTTCCTAGACTGGAAGAAATTAAATAAGCCTGGAGCTTTCACTCCCATAAAACACATCTAGCGTTCTGCTACTGAAGGTAAATTGAAAGACATTTATTATTCTAAGTACATTTTTTTAAAAATGCACATTGGTCTATGCAGATTCTTTTCTTCTTAGATGAATTTTGATATGCATTTTTTTCCAGGAAATTATCCATTATATTTGGTTTTAAAATTACTGACAATCGAAGAAGGCGATGGCACCCCACTCCAGTACTCTTGCCTGGAAAATCCCATGGACGGAGGAGCCTGGTAGGCTGCAGTCCATGGGGTCGCGAAGAGCCGGACACGACTGAGCAACTTCACTTTCACTTTTCAATTTCATGCATTGGAGAAGGAAATGGCAACCCACTCCAGTGTTCTTGCTTGCGGAGCCCCAGGGACAGGGGAGCCTGGTGGGCTGCCTTCTATGGGGTCTCACAGAATCAGACACGACTGAAGCGACTTAGCAGCAGCAGCATCCATGAAATAATGCTTTGGAGCATCTATACTCTAATATGATTCGTATTACTTTCTATCTTTGTGATATTTAGTCATAACTTCCCTTTTCTTAATCACAGAAATGTTTTCAATTTTGCTAGTCTTATGAGAGAACTGGTTTAGCTTTTTATTGACCAACTCTGATTTGACGCATATTCTACTTCATTAATTTATCTTTTCTCTTCAGTATTTTCTTTCTTCTATTTTCTTTGGATTTATTTGGATGTTCTTTCCTAAACTTTTTGATTCAAATGCTCAGCTTGTTTTTCCAATCATTCATATTTTCTGAATGCATTTACTGCTATAAATTCCTCTTTAATTACTGCTGCATGCCACAAATTTTATATGCATTTCTGTTGAAGTTGAGTTACAAAAGATTTTATTTTTAGTTTATTCTGTAACTAAAATTACTTAGAAGTGTGACTTCTAGAATCCAATATCATGGTATGTTTGGCTATCATTAGGGGTAAATTATGGGGGACCTACTATTTTATTGTTGATATCTTTATTTACTAGATGTGATTGTGAAAAATGACTTCTCTGATGGTCTCGTGGTTAAGAACCTGCCTGCCAATCCAGGGGACACAGGTTCGATTCCTGCTTTGGGACGATCCCACATGCTGCAAGGCAACTAAGCCCATGTTTCACAACTCCTGAGCCTGTGCTCTAAAGCCTAGGAACCATAGGTACTGAACCCATGCACCTAGAACCTTAGCTCCACAAGAGAAGTTACAGCAATGAGAAGCCTGAACACCGCAAACAGAGTGGCCCCCACTCACCACAACTAGGAAAAAGCCCACATGTAGCATCGAAGACCCAGTGCAGCCAAAAATAAAGAAAGAAATAAATCATTTTTTATTTTTTTATTTTTTTTAATCATTTTTTTAAATCTGTGGAAAAAATGCTTAAAATTTGTCATTTTCTTGTGGTGTTGGAGAAGACTCTTGAGAGTCCCTTGGACTGCATGCAAGGAGATCCAACCAGTCCATTCTAAAGGAGATCAGCCCTGGGTGTTCTTTGGAAGGACTGATGCTAAAGCTGAAACTCCAGTACTTTGGCCAACTCATGTGAAGAGTTGACTCATTGGAAAAGACTGTGATGCTGGGAGAGGCAGGAGGAGAAGGGGACGACAGAGGATGAGATGGCTGGACGGCATCACCGACTCGACAGACGTGATTCTGAGTGAACTCCAGGAGATGGTGCTGGACAGGGAGGCCTGGCATGC
The DNA here is from genome assembly GCF_001704415.2 of Capra hircus. Taxonomy (NCBI): domain Eukaryota; kingdom Metazoa; phylum Chordata; class Mammalia; order Artiodactyla; family Bovidae; genus Capra; species Capra hircus. The sequence continues at coordinate 29,094,276 of NC_030824.1, forward strand.
TGAGATTCATGGGGTTGCAAAGAGTTGGACATGACTGAGCGACTGAACTGAATTGAACTGAACTGAATCCCATTAGATTTGGCTCTGTATATTTTGAGACTTCATAAATATTTTTCTCTATATATATTACACACACACACATATATATAATTTGCACACATTTGAATTCAAGACTGACATTTTGTGTTGCATTACTGCATTTGGTTGCATTTTTTCCTAAGAATGGTGCTGTTTAGCCTCATTTCACACCTTTCCACTTTAATTCTACATTTTATTTTGCCTGATGTTAGTTTCATCATGTAACTTTCTCTTTGTTGATCTTTCCATCTTTTTGGTGTTCCTTGGCCTTAGTTGTGTTCTTTACAAACTTTGTATGACTATGTTATGTGGGTTATTTTAAAATCTAACTTGAACGCTGGCTTCATCATAATAAAATGTTAGAGAAAGTCAAACTGAGGGACATTCTGTGGCAACTTGACTAGTCCTCTTTGAAAGTGTTAAAGTTTAAAAAAAAATACGGAAACACTCATGGTTTGGAGGAAGCTGGGAAGACATGAGAACTAAAGGCAACATGGAGAGACCATGGAACATTGACAAAAATCTTAGGGATACAGAAGGGAGTCTGTAACTCAGCTACAACACTAATGTTAATATCCTAGCATTTGATATGCATACCATGTTTATTTATTATGTCAATATGAAAGAAAGCTGGGAGAAAGGTAAAAGGAACTCTGTATTTTCTTTGTTACTCTTCGGTAAATAGACTTTCATTTAAAAATGAAAGTCCACAAATATAACTTGAGGCAATCCTCTAGTGTGTGGGGGCCCCCGCTCAATACCCCCATCTTCCTGCCATTCTTAAATCCATCACTTCTATTTTATTTATTTTTGTAATTTTTATTTTTAAATTTTATTGACATATAGTTAATTTGCAGTGTTGTATTAATTTCTGCTGTACAACAGAGTGACTCAGTTATATATATATATATAAGCATTCTCCTCAGATTCCTTTCCATTGTGATTTATCACAGGATATTGAAGAGTTCTCTGTGCTATACAGTAAGACCTTGCTTATCCATCCATATATAATAGCCTACATCTATTCATCCTACTTCTGTTTTATGAATGAATTTTGCTGTGTGGCTCTCTTCCAGTGAGGATGCTTCTAAGACATCACCTCAGTGGTCATCAGCATTTCTGGCCTTAGATTTATTTAACCCCTTCTGTGGTGGGAAAGATTGAAGGCAGGAGGAGAAGGGGACGACAGAGGATGAGATGTTTGGTTGGCATCATCATCTAAATGGACATGAATTTGAGTAAGCTCAGGGAGTTGGTGAGGGACAGGCAGGCCTGGGGTGCTGCAGTCCATGGGGTTGCAAAGAGTCGGACACGACTGAGCAACTGAACTGAACTGAACTGAACTGTGGTGGGTGAAGTTTCCATTAACCTAATTACAAGAGAACACTTTCCTTTCAAGTAGTCTAGAATGAATAGCAGTCTTAAGAAGTTCTCAGATCTGAAAACTTTGAGGTCTCATCTGGGGAGGCTATTTCAAATTTTTCCCAAAGATTTATTCTGTGTCTATTTGGCGTGCACCTTGGTCCTAGGGGCTTATGGTGGCTGCTGGAGACACCACTCTGTAACTATTTAGTGCTAGCTTCTACTCAGAGCCCAATTCTAATTCAGATTCCCTTAAAATAAGTAACAAATGAGGACCTACTATATATGCAGTATACATATTGGGAACTATATATATACATATATATTCCTGTATATACATACTGGGAATTATACTCAATATATTGCAATAACCTATATTCCTGGATTAGGAAAGTGATTTTGACAACAAATCAAATAAATTGAATGAGTCAGAAGATTCACCCCCATTGAACCTTTAATCATCTATTGTTCATCTTTTGCTCCTGCCTGACATACTGGCTGAATAGAATTGTGACAAAGGGAATTACCCTTTAATCATGTCCTTTATCAGTATAGTGATTGCTTATTGTCTTTCTGGATTTTTATCTCTTTGACCTAGATAACCAAGATGGTCACTCACCTAGAGCCAGACATCCTGGAGTATGAAGTCAAGTGGGCCTTAGAAAGCATAACTACCAACAAAATTAATAGAAGTGATGGAATTCCAGCTGAGCTACTTAAAAGTCTAAAAGATGATGCTGCGTAAGTTCTATGTCAATATGTCAGCAAATTTGGAAAACTCAGCAGTGGCCATAGGACTGGAAAAGGTCAGTTTTCATTCCAATTCCAAGGAAGGCAAAGCCAAAGAAAGTTCAAACTACTGTACAATTTCACTCATTTCACATGCTTGCAAGGTTATTCTGAAAATCTTTCAAGCTTGGCTTCAGAAATACAGGAACTAAGAACTTTCATATGTACAAGCTAGATTTAGAAAAGTTAGAGGAACCAGAGATCAAATTGCCAACATCTGTTGGATCATAGAAAAATCAAGGGAATTTCAGAAAAAACATCTACTTCTGCTCACTGACTATGCTAAGGACTTTGACTGTGTGGATCATAACAAACTGTGGAAAATTCTTAAACAGATGGGAACACCAGACCACCTTACCTAACTCCTTGGGTATCCTTACTCAGCATCTTTGTTGCCTCTGGGATTCAATCCTGGGCCTTTCTTGCACAATACATGCCTCCATGAGGATGACCATACTTTGAGCCCTGAGCAGGGAGGCATGTCCTTGGCATCTTAGTCCAGAAGCTCAGTTCATTCTCACCCGCTTCCTCTTTGCCCTATATTGTTCTCCTGGTCACTTGTACTTATTGAGAATTTGACAAGTGCTATTGCAGACCCTTCTGCATTTCCCAGATCCTCTCAGATCTGTTTCTAGCATCCATCTTTCAGTTCAGATGTATCTTTATGTGGAAAGACCATGGCTAAACCTGCTTCAGGGGGTGCTCTGGACACGGATGTGGCCTGGTCAGTGGAAAGGGCCCCCAGCTCATGTGTTTTCTGGTCAGGACAGCCTGAACCTAGAACCGATTGTGTGCATGACAGAAGTCCAGATCCTTCACTCTGAGGTGGGATTTACATTTCTAAATCCCCAAGGATTCCCTGAAGGGTCAGATTGAACCTGGGGCTCCCTGGGGAAGTTGCGCTCTCCTCAGCGTTTTCCCTTTTGGCTCTGGCTTTTCTTTCTCTACTTGGTTTCTCCTGAGGGCAGCTTCATATGTCACTTGCATTTGGATCTGTCATTCAGGTTCTGCTTCTAGGGAATCTGACTGGAGATATTGAATAACACCCAACTCTTGCCCAACCTTCTTTTCCTGGTGAATCTCATTGGGTCTTGCTTTGTCTCGAAAGAACTCAGAGATGAAGCGGTAGGTAAGAAGTGGATCTATTTAGAGAGAAACACACTCCACACACAGAGGGTGGGCCAACTCAGAAGACAAGAGAGAGCCTTGAAATGTGATGTGGCTAAGTTTTATGGGCTGGGCGATTTCATAAGCTAATGAGTGGGAGGATCATTCCAATTATTTTGGGAAGGGGGGGCGGAATTTCCAGAAATTGAGCCTCTGCTCACTTTTTGACCTTTTATGGTCAGCCTTGGAACTGTCATGTCACCTGTGGGCATATCATATAGGTGAAGTGTGAGATGAGTGTATAATGAGGCTGAAGGTATAGTGGAAGTTGACTCCCTTGCCATTCAGTTCAATTGCTCAGTTGTGTCTGATTCTTTGCAACCCCATGAACTGCAGCTTGCCAGGCCTCCCTGTCCATCACCAACTCCCGGAGTTTACTTAAACTCATGTCCACTGAGCCAGTGATGCCATCCAACCATCTCATCTTCTGTCATCCCTTTCTCCTCCTACCTTCAACCTTTCCCAGCATCAGGGTCTTTTCCAATGAGTCAGTTCTTCACACCAGGTGGCCTTTAGGATGGACTGATTGGATCTCCTTGCACCTCAAGGGACTCTCAAGAGTCTTCTCCAACAACACAGTTCAAAAGCAACTGTGGTTCTTTTGACTCCCCCGCCATCTTGGATCTATTTTGTTCTAATCAGTTTATGTCATGTCCTCAGGCTATGTCTTTCTTTCAGAGATTTTGCCCTGACCCCTTCACACTTGTTTCACTTCTGGTTAAGGCTTCTGTCTTAGAGAATGGGTTGCACTTTGGCCCCAGGCTCTCCTCTGACCTCCTATCCTGTCTCTTAACGCAGCCATGGTACACATCCTGCATCTTCCCTGCTAACCTCAGATGCCGCCTTGGAATTCTGTCCAACAAGTTTTTGAAAACCCCTTAACTGTTTTCACCTCAATAAAAAACAATAGCAATACATAATAACAAATCTGTGCCTTTAACCACTCACTCTTCCCAGCCCCGCTATCTGGAGAATTTCCAGTGTAAATACGACTAAATCCATGCCATATTCTGAGCTGCTTAGTCTGCTTATAGGTAACTGTGCACTGATGTTTTCTTCTCTTTTCAAGAAGGAATTTTAAAAGGATTCTGCAACTACGTGGCCGGGGAGAAAGAGCACAGTATTATTTTTTTCTTAATTTATTTATTTTTAATTAAGGGATAATTACAATATTGTGTTGGTTTTTGCCATATATCAACTTGGATCAACCATAGGTATACATATGTCTCTTGCCTCTTGAGCCTCCCTCTCACCTCCCACCCCACCCTACATCTCTAGGTTGTCACAGATCCCTGATTTGAGTTCCCTGAGTCATTCAGCAAATTCTCACTGGCCATCTATTTTACATATCTTAGTGAATATGTTTCCTTGCTACTTGCTCCAATCATCCCACCTTCTCCTTCCTACTCCCCCCTCACTCTGTCCATAAGTCTGTCCTCAATGACTCTCAGCATCTCCATTGCTGCCCTGCCAATAGATTCATCAGTATCATCTTTCTAGATTCCATATATATGTGTTAATAGACAATATCTGTTTTTCTCTTTCCAACTTATTTCACTCTGTATAATAGGCTCTGAGTTCATCCACCTTACTAGCACTGACTCAAATGCATTCCTTTTATGGCTGAGTAATATCCCATGGTATATATATACAGAAGCTTCTTTATCTATTCATCTGTCAATGGACATCTAGGTTAACACATTAATTTATTGTTGATCACTGGGGTATCTTGGGGCAATCATCAGTTTCCCTGGGGTGTGCCTCTGGCTCCTTTGAATGACATGAACCCCAAAGCTGAACTTGGTAAATGTGTTGAAAGATGTGGTTCTTTCTTCTATTCCTTTAGATAACAGCTTTAAATTGACTTTTCAGATGACTCTACATTAAAAGACAGTGCTGTCTGTCTACTTCTTCCCGTTACTTATGTAGACTTGATAATGTTTGACTTTCCATCAGAAAACATTAAACAAAAATTTCATAAGAACAGGAAGATATCTGACATGTTTGTCTTTGGATACCCAACACCACATTGCCTGGCACAGAGGGCTTCAAGAATTATGTGGTGAACAAGTTAGTGATGATTGAAATAGTAGGAAGAAGCATGCATATATCTAGACAATGGAATATTATTCAGCGTCAATATAGATGGGTCTTCAGGGTATTATGATAAGTTAAATAAGCAAGGCAATGAAAGAAAGATACTGCATGGTAGCACTACTATGATTTTAGTATGCATTTAAAATGTAGAATCGTGGGTCACATATGGTTTTAGAGATGAGACACAATCTATATTTACATCCTTTGTCTGCCATTTACTACTACGTCAGGGTGACGTAAATTTCAGGACTGTTCCCCTTTAAAATAATATTATGCAGAATAGGGTTACAATGAAGATAGAATGAGGCAGTATCTGGCATATAGTAAGTACTCAGTAAAGATAGCTGTTTAGAACTTCCTGCATACAACACTATTCCTTTTTATGCACTTTGAGCGTAAATGGAATGAAGCAATACTACTCAACATGAACGATAGCAATACACACTAGTGTGAACACAATTTTATTTACCTGAACAATGATATCTTGGTTCTAAATTGTAGCATAAAGGCTGGAGATCATCCCGCCCACCATTCCACTAATCAATTTCAAGGTTAATAACCAAGATTTGCTGTTCATATTCCTTTGGCAATATAAAATAATTTTGAAACACTGTTGGATTTTAAAAGCTGCTTTGAAATTTCTACACCAAACATAACAAATAGTAAACAGAGAAACACCATTTAAAGAATGCCATGGATATGTGTGGTTCTTTTAGGCTCCGATTTCCTTGCTTATCTATGGAGAAATTTGAGGTATATGAATTTTATTCTACTTAACCTTAGCCTTCTTCCTGTACCTTGTTTTTATCATAACTGGAAAGCAAAGTAGTTCGGCTAGTTTCTGTATATGTTTGCATTTGCAGAAAACGTTACTTGAAAAGGTCCAAAGTTTCTGTGCTCTGGTGACTCTTCCCTACCGGTTTGTTCTCTTATTAACTCTAAAAGCTGCTTGGTAGCAAGTGTTCTAAAGATACCTCTACCCGAGTCTGTGGCTGTTGTCATCCTAATACAATAAATTCTGTCTTCATCTCATTCTGTTTCCACTTTAAAAGGGGCTTTAATGTCGACTGAAGCATTTTAAGTAATTCTTTCTATCTTCTGTTTAGAAGTTGAAGAAGGAAATTTTTTTGATATTTGGAAATGGCAACTCAAAGAGAATTTTGATGGTTGGTGTCAGCTGGACAGCAGCGCTGAACAAAGGTTAAAATAACAAACAGAGAGTGTGATTTCCACTTATACTTGTAAGGAAGTGTCAACTACAAATTGGCACTTGCCACGGGCACTTGCCATCTGCCTCTACAAGGATTAAATCATGTGCTACTGCAGCTGCTGACCATTAACACCTGAACTCCTTAAAGAGCAGAAATGCAAAGAGCAGTTTTGGAGAGCAGAAATGAGACACTCTTTGCTCAGGGAAAAATGACAGAATAAGTCCTTAGATAGCTACATATTTTCAGGAGCCAATTTTATGAGCCCAATTCTTGTATCTCCTCGTACCTAGAAGAGCACTAAAATCTTTCATGGTGGTGACTGTTCCTCATGGCTAGCCCTGTGGTCTGGGTGCGGGTTGGAAAAGAATTTCCAGACATGAGACAGAATGAGAGGGAAGTAAAGTTTATTAGAGTGGGAGACGCTGTTAGAACAGCGGGCCAGCTCAAGGGAGGACCGACCTTGAATGGGGGGTCTTAGTTTGCTTTTATACCCGGGGTACAGGGAGTGGGATAGGGTTCTTGCAGGTCATTTGCTAATTGGGTGAGGCATGTGTACTGGGTGGGAGGAAGAGTAAGGCAAATGCCTCCTCCCCAAGTGGTAGGTGGGGAGACAGGTTATACTGTTACAGTAATAGTTACAACATAGGGAAAGGAAGGATGATAAGGGTCTGGTTTTTCCATTCCTGCATTCCAAGACCCTTCTTGGTTTTATCTGCTCTTTCGTCCTTGGGTCACCATAGCTAGTAGAAACCTGCAAAAAAATGTGTACTAGAATGCATGTACTCTCCCTTCACCCAAATCACATATATACGGATGTACCCACCTGCCTATTGGGAGTAGTGTCTCAGAGCTCTCTGAGATGCTGTCTCCCAGGCTGCACTTCTCACTTTGCCTCAAACAGAACTTAACGTGCAACTCTCCTGTTGTGTAATTTTTTTTTTAAGTCAACAGAAGGTACAAGAAAAGTCTGTAGTGCCCTTATTTTGCTAAACTTAATTGAATCTATGCCCTCATTTCCCCTGGGTGGTGAGAAATTAAAGTTTGTCAGTACTTTCTATTTCAGAGGACCCTCTCCTTTCAGATGGTGAACTGGAGAACTTAGCAATGCTTGGCAAATATGAGAAAGAATTCCTGTTTCCAGGGCATCAAGCCATTTTCTGAGGTGCATGATCTTTCAGATGCTGTGAGCAGCTCCATCTTTCCACTGGAGCCTGAGCACAGAAACTTTGCCCAACATCAAGGCCATGGTGCTTAGGGTTCTCTGTCCAGGTCCTCACATGCCACCCCTTTTGGGCTTCTGCCAGCCCCCAAGCCCTTCCATATTTTCCCACGTCTTGCAAAGAACCCCATTCCTCACAACTCTCATGAAAAATAAATCCAAAGTAAACAAGAAACCCATCTCCATCCTTCACATCAGAGAAATTGTCTCACGGTTGAGACATTTTCAGTCTTAACTTTCCGGTAACTTCAGAACTACACCCTTCAGTGTTTGACACTTTAATTCAAAACCCATTAAATATGACCCTAGGACTAGGGCATCCTTCTGCCTCTAGGACTAAAAACCCATGACCCTAGGACTAGGGCATCCTTCTGCCTCTAGGACTAAAAACCCATGACCCTAGGACTAGGGCATCCTTCTGCCTCTAGGACTAAAAACCCAGCAAAACATTTCAAAGGGGGTTAGAGGTGAGAGAAAGAAAATAGTTCCCCTTCTTTAGGATTCTTCTGAAAGACGGAGAACAAAAGCCTTCTTGCCATTAACATCCGCTCTGTGATGCATTTCAGTGAAAAGGAAGGGGAATGAGGCATCTGAATGAGGTTTTTGTGTCTAATTTGACTGAAGTGCTTTTTCAAAATTAATAAAAACCTACATAAACAGTGAAAATTTAAAATTAACTTTTGCAACTTCAGGTGGTTGGTTTCCTCATTTTGGTGAGTACTTTTCATACCTAGGTGAAATAAAGTGTACTTGAACTGAGATTCTGCTTTAATGTCACCATCAGAAAAATGTTTTTTGGTTACACTCTTCCGTATGGAGCAGCAAAAATCTCTCAGACGTGGCTCTGGTTTTAATGCCTAGTGAGAGGAAGAAAACAAACAAAAACCAACCAACAATAAAAACAAGTCTTGTCTTTCTGTCAGGACATCATAAAATTTTGTTAAATTGAATTTTTAAAAATAGCTGTCCAACCATGCACAGTCACATAAAATACCTAATTAGTGTGGCCAAAAAGAATTTGAACTAGGATGTTTGTGGGCTAGAAATTCTTTTATGGAACTCATTAGTGATATCAGACCCAAAAATATTTATGATGTTATAAAACTGCTGGGAAAAGAGATGGTATTTAGTGCAGTTGAGGGTTAATTTGGGCCTCAAAGCACTTTCACGGCCTTGAACTTTTCTCAAGCTGTACTGCGGTAGCAAATGATGCTGTTGCACCAGAGTTTATGGTGTGAGCGGAATTTATACAATGTTCAAGGAATAGCCTTTGAAATGAACAGAAGGCTATAATCATAGCACATAGTATTTAAGTGATTGAATCAATGTAAATGCTTCTAAGATGAGAGAAAGCATGTTTCTCCTATAAAGTCATAGAATTTCTCCTTTATTAGGATTATGCTCTCTGGTGGACAGGATGATCTCTCTGCTTTGCACTCCTTTCTCCCTCCTTCTCCTTGGTCACAGCATCACACAGCCACTAACTCCTGGCTTTAGTGGTGAGTCCCAAATCCAATCCCTATTATTTCTTCTTTCCTGGACACAAGCACTAGGTTAAAGCTGGACATGTGACCTAAACAAGTCCATAAACATATATCTTAAATCTTCAAATGTTTTGTTGGAAAGTTGAAAAAAAAAGTGCTTTTGCTTTGGCTAGAGGAAACACCAGTTGCTACCACCATGAGACTTCATCTTTTTAAAAAATTGAAGTATAGTTGACTTACAATGTTATATTTGTTTCTGGTATACAGGAAAATGATTTATATATTCATATACCCTTTATACACATATATCCTTCAAACATCACTGCCTTGTCATGGCATAGGAGCTTGTGCAACTCAGCGAATCTATGAGCCATGCCAGGCAGGGCCACTCAAGATGGGTCAAGTGACGAGTTCTGACAAAACGTGATCCATTTGAGAAGGAAATGGCAATCCACCCCAGTATTCTTGCCTAAAGAACCCCAAAGACAGTATGAAAAGGCAAAAATATATGATGCTAGAGGATGAGCCCCTCAGGTTGCAAGGTGTCCAGCATGCTACTGGGGAAGAGTAGAGGGTAATTACTAACAGCTCCAGTAAGAATGAAATCAACTGGGCCAAAACAGGAATGACACTCAATTGTGGATGTGTCTGCTGGTGAAAGTAAACTCTGATGCTGTAATGAACAATATTTCATAGGAATCTGGAATGTTACATCCATGAATCAAGGTACACTGTACATGGTCAAGCAAGAGATAGTAAGATTGAACAGTGACATCTTAGGAATTAGTTCAGTTCAGTCGCTCAGTCATGTCCGACTCTTTGCGACCCCACGAACTGCAGCACACCAGGTTTCTCTGTCTATCACCAACTCCTGGAGCTTGCTCAAACTCATGTCCTTTGAGTCAGTGATGCCATCCAACCGTGTCCCCTTTTCCTCCTGTCTTCAATCCTTCCCAGCATCAGGATATTTTCTAATGAATCAGTTTTCACATCAGGTGGCTAAAGTATTGGAGCTTCAGCTTCAACATCAGTCCTTCCAATGAACACCCAGGACTGATCTCCTTTAGAATGGACTGGTTGGATCACCTTGCAGTCCAAGGGTCTCTCAAGAGTCTTGTCCAACCTTACAGTTCAAAAGCATCAATTCTTCAGTGCTCAACTTTCTTCATAGTCCAACTTTCACATCCATACATGGCTACTGGAAAAATTGTAGCTTTGACTAGATGGACCTTTGTTGGCAATGTAATGTCTCTGCCTTTAAATGTCTAGGTTGGTCATAGCTTTTCTTCCAGGGAGCGAGCATTTTTAATTTCATGGCTGCAATCACCATCTGCAGTGATTCTGGAGCCCAAGAAAATAAAGTCTCTCACTCTTTCTGTTGTTTCTCCATCTATTTACCCTGGAGTGATGGGACCAGATGCCATGATCTTTGTTTTTTGAATGTTGAGTTTTAAGCCAGCTTTTTCATTCTCCTCTTTCACTTTCATCAGTCTTTAGTTCCTCTTTGCTTTCTGCCATAAGGGTGGTGTCATCTGCATATATGAGGTTATTGATATTTCTCCCAGAAAGCTTGATTCCAGCTTGTGATTCTTAGAAATAAGTGAACTAAAATGGACAGGAATTGATTAATTTAATTCAGATGACTACTGTATCTACTACTGTGGGCAAGAATTCCTTAGAGCAAATTGAGTGCCTTCATAGTCAACAAGAGTCCAAAATGCAGTTTCTGTGTGTGTGCTAAGTCACTTCAGTTGTGTCCAACTCTTTGCCATCCTATGGACTGTATCCTGTCAGGCTCTCTGTCCATAGAATTTTCTGGGCAAGAATACTGGAGTGGGTTGCCATGCCTTCCTTCAGGGGATCTTTCCAAACTAGAGATAGAACTCATGTCTCTTAGGTCTCCTGCACTGGAAGGCAGATTCTTTACTACCAGAGCCACGTGGGAAGTCCCCAAAATGCAGAACTTGGGTACAATCTCAAAAAAGACAGAATAATCTCTGTTCATTTCCAAGGCAAACCATTCAACATCACAATAACCCAAGTCTATGCCTCAACCACTGATGCTGAAGAAGCTGAAGTTGACCAGCCCTATGAAGATCTATAACACCTCTAGAACTAGCAAGAAAAAAAAAAAAAAAAAAGATGACCTTTTCATCATAGGGGATTGAAATGAAAAAGAAGGAAGTCAAGAGATACATGGAAAACAGGCAAGTCTGGCCTTGGAGTGAAAAATGAAGAGGGCAAAGGCAAAGAGGGCAAACATAGTTTTGTCAAGAGAACACACTGGTAATAGAAAATACCCTTTACCAACAACACAGTAAGCGACTGTACCTATGGAGATCATCAGATGTCAATACTGAAGTCAGATTGACTATATTCTTTGCAGCTAAAGATGGAGAAACTCTATATAGTCAGTGAAAACAAGACCTGGAGCTAACTGTGCCTTAGATCGTGAGCTCCTTATTGCAAAAAGCAGGCTTAAATTGAAGGAATTAGGGAAAACAACTAGCCTATTCAGGTATGACCTAAATCAAACCCCTTACTGATTATACAGTGGAGGTGAGGAATAGATTCCAAGGATGAAATCTACTAGACAGACTGCCTGGAGAACTGTGGATGGAGGTTCATAACAATGTATAGCAGGCAGGGACCAAAGCCTTTGCAAAGGGGAAAAAAAAAATGAAAAAAGTCAAAGTGGTTGTCTGAGGAGGCTTTGCAAATAGCTGAGGGAAGAAGAGAAGTGAAAGGCAAAGGAGAAAGAGAAAGATATACTCAACAGAGTGCAGAGCTCCAGAGAATACCAAGGAGAGATAAGAAGGCCTTCTGAAGTGAATAAGGCAAAGAAGAGGAAAACAATAGAGTGGGAAAGGCTAGAGATCTTTTCAAGAAAATTAGTGATACCAAGGGAACATTTCATGCCAAGGTGGGCACAGTAAAGGACAGAAACAGTATGGACCTAACAGATGCAGAAGATATTAAGTAGAGGTGGTAAGCAAAGGCATTAATGACCCAGATAACCACAGTGGTTTGATTGCTTACCTAGAGCCAGACATTAGGAAGCATTACTAGAAGCAACGCTAATGGAGATGATGGAATTCCAGCTGAGCTACTTAAAATCCTAAAAGATGATGCTGTGAAAGTACTGCACTCAATATTTCAGCAAATTTAGAAAACTCAACGGTGATCACAGGATGGGGAAAGGTCACTTTTACTCCAATCCTAAAGAAGGGTAATGTCAGAGAATGTTCAAACTACCATACAACTACACTCAGTTCACATGATAGCAGTATGTGAACCGAGGACTTCCAGATGGACAAGTTGGGTTTTAAAGAGGCAGAAGAACCAGAGATAAAATTGACAATGTTTGTTGGATCATGGAGAAAGCAAAGGAATTCCAGAAAAAGACATCTATCTCTGCTTCATTGACTATGCTAAAACTTTTGACAGTTTGGATCACAACAAACTGTGGAAAATTCTTAAAAAGTTGGGAGTACCAGATCACCTGTCTCCTGAGAAACCTGTATGGATGTCAAGAAGCAATAGGTAGAACGGGACTTGAAGCAATGACTGGTTCTAAATTAGGACTCTCCTAATTTTGAAATATTGCCACCTTCTTTATTTAACTTCTTTGCATAGTGCATAATGCAAAATGCTGGACTAGATGAATCACAAGCTGGAATTAACATTGCCAAGAGAAAAATCAACAGCCTCAGAAATGCAGATGATACCACTCTAATTTCAGAAAGTGAAGAGGAACTAATGAGTTTCTTGATGAGTATGAAAGAAGAGAGTGAAAAACCTGGCTTAAAACTCAGCACTAAAAAAGTTAAGATCATGGCATTTGGTCCCATTCCTTCATGACAAACAAAAGGGAAAAAATTGGAAGCAGTAACATATTTTACTTTCTTGGGCTCCAAAATTACTGTGGACTGTGACCAGCCATGAAAATTAAAAGACCTATGTTCCTTGGAAGAGAAGCTATGACAAACCTAGACAGTGTATTAAAAAGCAGAGACATAATTTTGCTGAGACAGGTCCATATAGTCAAAGCTATGGTTTTTCCATAGTTATGTATGGATGTGAGAATTGGGCCATAAAGAAAGCTGTATGCTGAAGAACTGATGCTTTTGAATTGTGGTGCTAGAGAAGACTCTTGAGAGTCCCTTGGACTGCAAGGAGATGAATTCAGTCAATCCTGAAGGAAATCAGTCCTGAGTATTCATTGGAAGGACTGTTCACTGATGCTGAAGCTCCAATACTTTCTGCCTGATACAAAGAGCCAACTCATTGGAAAAGCCCCTGATGCTGGGAAAGATTGCAGGCAAAAGGAGAAAGCTGTGGCAGAGGATGAGATGGTTACAGAGCATCACTGACTCACTGGACATGACTTTGAGCAAACTCTGGGAGACAGTGGAGGACAGAGGAGCCTTGTAAGCTATAGAACATGGGGTCACAAAGAGTCGCACATGACTTAGGGACTGAACCACCTAAGACAAACTTCCTGGACGTGGAAGAAACCTAAATGTCCATTGACAGAGGAATGGAAAAAGAAGATCTATATAGATATCTATCTATCTATAGATAGTGGAATGTTACAAAGCTACAAAAAGACAAAATCATTTAGCTTCATCCTCTTTGCCATTAGCAGTTGGGGTATAGACTTAGATTACAGTGATATTGAATGGTTTGCCTTGGAAATGAACCGAGATCATTCTGCCATTTTTGAGACTACATCCAAGTACTGCGTTTTGGACTCTTCTGTTGACTATGAGGGCTACTCCATTCCTTCTAAGGGACTCTTGGCCATAGTGGTTACCTGAATTAAATTCACCCATTTCCATCCATTTTAGTTCACAGATTCCTAAAATATCAGTGTTCACTCTGTCACCACCTGTTTGACCTCATCCACTTTACCTTGATTCATGGACCTAACATTCCAGGTTCCTATGCAGTGTTGTTCTTGAGCAAACTCAGGGAGATAATGAAGGACAGGGAAGACTGGTGTGCTACAGTTTAGGGGATCACAAAGAGTCGGACAGGATTTCATGACTAAACAACAGAAAACAAAATGCCATTTGCATCACCACGGATGCAGCTAGAGATTATCATATGAAGTGAAGTAAGTCTGACAGAGAAATATAAATATGATATCACTTATATGTGTAATCTATTTTAAAAAAGGGAGAGAGAAGATTTCATCTTAAGTCTTAGATGACAGTGATTAGGTCAATCAAATCCTATTGTAAATCTGGTATTATAGTTCTATGAGTCAATATAGTTATTTTATTTTTAAGGCATATGGAGCCAAATTTTTGTTGTTGCTATTTGTATAAAACTTCATGAACCAAACAAATTATTTTTTTTTTAAGAAAAGGAAACTGTTCTTCAATCCTCTTTCATTCAGATATAAGAATTTAAGCATGACCCTGTTAAAATAGATTAATATTTTCAATCTTTAATAGTTATGTATTTTCCCCCCTTCAAAGAAGAGCTTTGTAAAATATATGACAGAGCTGTAGCTATTGCTCTGAATATCCAGAACCCTTGCAGTGACTTCTTTCTTCTCTCTGTTAATGTGGAAGTGAATCTTAAACCTCACAGCAAAGTTTCACAGGGAATTAGGGCAAAGGTTACATCTTAGCAGGACAAGCTAACTTGGAATACTAGATTCATTTTTTTTACTAAGTACTTTATGTCCTTTTTCCCAGGAATTTTTGACCATCTTCTCTGTAGGATCCTGGTTCCTGCTATGCTGTGTTTCTTCACTTCTCCATTTTCTGAGTCACTTATACTGAGTGTCTCCTGGAAATTCAACTCTATTCCTTTTAAAAAATAAGTAGAACCTAGTTTCCTCTGCCTCTTCTTAGCTATAGATCCACTTTTGCACATCCAAAGACTTGTTAAAATGCTCTGTTAAATAAAACATTAATCCAGCTCAGCCTTACATTTTGCAGTTCAAAACTGGCAGAGACTTTAAGATTGAAATCTTTCTTATTTTGCATTTCTACAGGTCTCTGTGGGGGGAAAAATTTTATCTTCTCTGTCATTAGAATCATGCCTCTTCTTTTTTGAGGAAAAGTAACTTCCTATAACATTTTATTCCTTCATTGCAACAAATTGTTTCTCTCACTAAAATAGGTGCTTTCTGAAGGCAAAAACTATCACATTAACCTCAGTTTCACTGGTGCTCAACATACATGACCAATCATATTTATTGAATGGATTAAAATGTAACTGAGCAATAAAAAATTCAGTATATAAAGAATTTAAATTGACTTGATCAAATATAAGCATTTGTACAATCCACCCAAGTATTATACTCACTTGTTATTCTCCATATGATATCTTAAAAAATTTTTTTATCAGAGCATTGTTGCTTTACACTGTTGTGCTCTTTTCTGCTGTACAGCAAAATAAATCAGGCATATGTATATTTGTATCCCCTCTTTTTAAAATTTCCTCCCCACCTCAGTGTTCATTACAGCACTATTTACAATAGCCAGGACATAGAGATAACCTAAATGTCTATTGACAGAAGAATGGATAAAAAAGATGTGGTGCACGCACACGCGCACACACACACACACACACACACACACACACACATATATATAATGAAATATTACTCAGTCATAAAGAGCAAAATAATGCCATTTGCAGAGACATGGATGGACCTGGAGACTAACATACAGAGTGAAATAAGTCAGAAAGAGAAAAATATTGTATATTAACACAAATATGTAGAATCTAGAAAAACGGTGTAGATCAACCTATTTCCATGTGAAATATTTCTAAAATTATACTGTTCATTCTTTAATATTATTTGTATTAGAATTCCTTAGGATAACTGCTCCACTAATAAAGCTTTTTATAAATTATGTTTGCTATATTCCAGGAAAAAAAAAAACTACCAGAGGATATTTTTTAATACTTATTAGTCTATATTGAAAACAATGACAAATTTGTGTCTTTCTACATCCAAAGGTGAGATTGTATTCCTATTAATAATGTTACATCTGAGAAAGTTATTACAGAAGATCAGAATAATTTCAAGTTTGGTCATAGGAAAGGTAACTAATCCCTTAAAAACTGACCCCAATGGTATAAAATGTGTTTCCCCAGGTCTCTTCAGGCTATGAATTCAAAATTGGTAATTTTTAATAATAATGCTCAAAATTTGATTGGCTTTTGTCTTCTGCAAAATACAGTACTTTGCCCCAAAGTACTGTACTTTGAGAGTCTCTGGTGTTGTTTCATGGGGACTCACGAAGTCCTGCCCAGGTACCCGACTCTGGCCCTTTATCAATCCCTCGTGGATAATGAAAGCATTTTACATTCTCACCTCCGATGCTAGTGCCCTATGTGAGAGCATCTACGTGCTTTAGGAGGTGTTCCTATAGTGACAAAGACCTCACGCTGCCAAGCTGGCATAGAACTGCTTGGCTCTTCATTCTGGCCATAATAGCAGGATCCCCACAGAGCCGGGGAAGGGCTACTCTACTGTGGCACTGACTGCACCACAGTGGCTCACAGAGACTCCTGTGAAATCATTCCTCCATTACGTTCTCTCTCAAGGTACAGTAAGTGTATCTGAACCCAAATCAGCCAGACGAATGCTGTCTGTCCTTTTCTGCCTTTCCTCTGGGAACTACTGCCAAGTGGAACAATCAAACAAGCCATCTACTTGTAAACCACTGAAAATGAAAATAGTGTCTTCCCCATAGATAGCTGTCATGAAGCAGTTTATCTCATATTCTACCCTTTAACTGAATCTCAATCCTGTTTAAGAAATAATGGCAAAACCAATACAGTATTATAAAGTAAAAAAATAAAATTTGAATTAAAAAATAATAATAATGGCTCTTATGTACGGGATATATCTTCATTTCTTCTTCAAGTTCACTCCCTTCCCTTCTCTATCCTGTAGAAGCTCACCTCTAAGAGTGACATTAATCATTAATAGCTTTCCTCACTCTGCTTCCTGTTGACTTTAGCCAACAGGGAGCTTGCTCAGGTGACTAGACGAATAAAGCAGAGAGAGGTTAGGATATTTCTTCCTCCAGCTTCCTTCTGACAGTTCACTTCAGGTGACTTGGGTCCTTTAGCCAAAGATCACTGTACCTTTCAAGATGGCCATCTCAGAACTGTCCTTTTGGGTTCAGGTTACCTGTTTACTCTCTCATCGCCTTCTGCTTAAAGAGGTCAACAGCTCTATGGCTACTATCCTGGAATTTTTTTGTTTTTACTAAATTTTGAGGTTTCCTTTGCTCATATGCACTTTGTAAGTAAAATACCCTTGAAACATTCCTTTGTGTATGTCATCTATTTTATGCTAGGACCTAGACAGAGAGTAATTGGTGTTGCAAATGGCCCTAGGAAACAGAACCTCATGATGGAATTCAAGGATTGGGTTGCTCACACATTTGAGGAGCAAGGGATGTGCTTTTTACAAAGTGGGTGGGTAGGACTCGGGTAACTTCTGGCAAATGGTGACATCATCATTATCAGCATTGTCACTAACAAAGGGCAGAGGGGGCTGGAGGGAAGTCAAGTAACTGTGGTGTTTTGTGGATATGACAGCAGCAGTGCTTTGAAATACTGGAGCTTTCCAGCTTCTTTTTTCTGGTCCCAGAGGACAAACACAGGGGAACTGAGAAATTAAAACCTATGAGCATAGAATTCACAGTATGCATGGAGAACCAGGAAGCATCTTTGAAGTTTGAATGAGTATCTCCTCTCATATAGTAGCAGGAAATTTATGGCTTGGGAAAGCCTAAGTAAACAGTGTGCACTGCCAATAATTAAGGGCTCTGCCACAGGGCCCTAAAATAATGGAGCTCTGGTGCGTTGAATGAAGACACTGGTACTGACTTGCGTGAGGCTAGAAACCTAGAAACCCAAAATTTCCCAGAATTCCTGTGCAAACAGAAACAACCTTTTAACTCTGTAAGGGAAAAGTGAAAGTCGTTCAGTCGTGTTCGACTCCTACAGCACTGAATTGTAGCCCACCAGGCTCCTGCGTCCATGGGATTTCCCAGGCAAGAACACTGGAGTGAGTATCCATTCTCTTCCCCAGGGGCTCTTCCTGACCCAGGGATTGAACCCAGGTCTCCTGCATTGCAGGCAGATTCTTTACCGTCAGCCACTAGTGAAGCACCATCCCCTATATGCAAATATATATGCATGTATGTGTGTGTTGCGTGCCTGCCTGCTAAGTTGCTTCAGTTGTGTCTGACTGTTTACAACCCAATAGACTGTAGCCACTAGGCTCCTCTGTCCATAGGATTCTCCAGGCAAGAATACTGGAGTGGGTTGCCATGCCCTCCTCCAGGGGATCTTCCCAACACAGGGATTGAACCCAAGTCTCACATCTCCTGCATTAGCAGGCAGGTTCTTTACCACTAGTGCTGCCTGGGAAGCATATCCATGCAAGAAAATTTACTTCCAAAAAGAAGCCAGTTCTTTCTCACACCAACATCTTTCATTGTCTTTAGGCCAATAATAAGAGTTTTATCCTGCCATTTCCTCAAGAGAGACACAGAAACTGCTCTGGATGTGATAATCTCTACAGCAGAACTTTAAGTGGGGTACATTATATTGATGACACTATGCAAACTGCACCCTATAAGCCAGAAGTAGCAAGCCACTTAGATGCCTTGTAAAAACATGTGTGACAGAGTATGAGAGATAAACCCCTCAGAGGTTAGAGTGTTTGCCTCACAGGTAAAGTTTTTAAGCATCATTGATCTGAGGTTCGTTGTTGGTTTTGGCATGTACCACACAGAAGAAAGGAAAGCCTGGTAGGTCCGCTTGGATTTTGTGTACTTGGATTTTTGTGTACAAAACAATGTGTGTACGCATCATTTTGCAGATGATGTGTACCACATGTAGGCTTGCTGCTGTGTCATATTTATTGGTATTCACATATAAGGCTGCCGGTTGGGCCCCAAGAAATAAACTACAACAGTAGGTACAGGCTGCAGGGCAGGTTACTTGACATCTAGTAGACCCAATGGTATTTGAAGTGTCTGAGGCAGACAGATGCTAGTACAGAGACTATGGCAACCTCTAATAAGAGAATCACAGCACAGATGCCTGAGGTTTGAGGTAAGACCTTGTTCCCTGCTGCTTGCAACTCTTTTCCATTGCAAAAATACTTTCTGACTTGCTACTGGGCACTAGTAGACTCTTGACTTCTGTCCACAGAATACAACATGATTCTATAACCCAATATTTCTGTCCTATATTATCCACTGAACCATGAGACCGCACATGCATGACAACATGCCATGCTGAAAAAATGGTGTGCCCTGAACTGGGGAGAGGATAAATGTATATACAGTAGAGAAACGATTCACAGCCTACTGCAGTGTCTCTTGTATTCTCTTGTCCAGTAACCACCGCAAAAGAAAACTCCAGAAGTTCCAAAAAGGGAAGATCAGAAGGGACTCACATCCTGGAGGAATGAAAGTTTGGGTTCTATACATCAAAGAAAGACTTCTGACTAGCTGACGTGCTTACAGAAGTAATGTGAAGGGTTTGACTGGTGGCTCAATGGCAAAGAATCTGCCTGCCAATGCAGGAGACACGGGTTTGATCCCTGGTCCGGGAAGATCTCTCATGCAATGGAGCAACTAAGCCCGTGTGCCACAACTACTGAACATGTGCTCTAGAGTCTGGGAACTACAACTACTGAGCCTGCATGCCACAAATACTGAAGCCTTCGTGCCCTAGAGTCTGTGCTCTGCAACAACAGAAGCCACTGAAATGAGCAGTCCAAGAACCACAGCTAGGAATTAGTCCCTGCCTGCCACAAGAGAAAGCCCATGCAGCAATAAAGACCTGGCACAGTCAAAAATAAATAAGTTTTTTTTTTTTAATTTTTATTTTAAGTGTATTTTACTTTACAATACTGTATTGGTTTTGCCATACATTGACATGAATCCACCATGGGTAAGTTTTTTAAAAAAGTAATGTGTATGGCTTATTCATGTTGATGTTTGGCAAAAACCAACACAATTCTGTAAGGTAATTATCTTTCAATTAAAAAATAAATTAATTTTTGAAAAGAAATGTGGAAAAGGAGAGAGTGAAGAAAGAGGCTATGATTACATATTAAAATCTACTAACTATGTGCAGATTTGGAAACATTTGTAGCTATGTTTTATATTATTTATTTGTTTCTTTTCTTCTCCTTTGGCCCCCTCTTACATGACATGAGAAATACAGGGGAGGTCTGCTAAATAATTTTGGTTAGCAGCTTGCCCTTCTCATTTTTGCTTTTACCCATTGAATGAGAATAAAATGTATTTTTTTAAAAAAAGAAAACTTTTTTTGATAGTTGGAATTTGATATTGTGATTATATACTTTCGTTCAAATACTTTGTAAATTGTAACATGAAAAGACAAATGTTGAAAACTCTGTTGAACGTTCTGGAAAGAATCAGTCATGCAAGTAGGCACAGAATTTTATTTTGGTTAACAGTGAGTAAGGTTATCATAAAATACTAGAAAAAAATCCTAAAAATGGAAAAGGACTTAGTGTTAAATTTCTTCACAAATATTCTTAAATTCTTGTCCCACTTTAAAGTAAAGACTGAAATGGGAAACGGTTCAGTAGAGGCATGTTCAAGGTAATGGTCTGGATCCTCCTCAATTAAATGGGAAGAAGGTGCATTTATCAGTGTGAAGTGAAGGCAGGATTTTTAAGGTATGCATATGTCTTCTCTTTTTTGGGATTTTTGCTTTAACTGCCTTATTAAAAAAGCAGTAACTATCATGTGAAACACCAAAGGCTGATGATTCTCAAAATTAAGTTCTAGATGTAGTCTCTTCCCTGAATCTCAGAGTTAGTGTCAAGAGCTAACACACCAGCTTGAGTTGGTGTGTCCCATAGACCCTATAAACCCAAGACCACCACCTTGCTTGCATATCTCCTTTCCAATATTCTCTACAGCCCATCCTGAGACAAGGCAGCATTCTCTTGGGCACTCAGCCTCCTGTCCTGGTAATAGGATTTGTTTCTTCTTAACATTATCTCCAGCACATACAAGTTCATTGATGATTTCCACTAAGTCTTCATCCTAAATATTTTCTGAGACCAACTGTTCCTTATTCTCTTAATCCAGAGTCCCATCACCTCCACCAGAAATACAGCCCGTTACCTGGTATCCCTACATCCAATATATTACTCCAGAGACACATTCTCTACCCAGGATACAGAATGTTCCGTCTAAAATACAAGTCTTAAGAACTCATCTCTTGCTCTTCTGGATCAAAATGGTAGAGTAGAAGCGCATGTGCTCATATCCTCTGAGAGCACCAGAACTGCAACAAGCTTTTGAACAACCACCCACAAAATTCACCAAAAAAGTATGCCTCATATTCAAAGACAAGGAAGAAGCGACAACAAGATGCTAAGGAGGGGTGCAAACACAATAAAATGAGATTCAATATCTGCTGGATGGGTGACCCACAAACTGGAGAACAATAATACCAAATAACTCCAGTGGTTATGAAGGTTCTGAGCCTCATGTCAAGCTTCTCAGCCCTGGGGATCCAGGAAAGGGACTGGGAATCGCCAGGGAACCTGACTTTGAAGTCCAGCAGGATCTGATTACAGGACTTCACAGGGCTGGGGGAAACAGAGACTCCACTCTTGAAGGACATAAACAAAATCTTGTGTGTACCAAGACACAGGGGAAAGGAGCAGTTAATCCACAGGAAACTGAACCAGACCTACCTTCTTATGGTTGGGGTGTCTCCTGTGGAGGTGTGGGTAGGCAGCAGCTGCTGCTGGGGTGGGGGCACTGGCAGCAGCACTCCTGGAAGGTGCCCTTTGATATAAGTCCTCTTGGAGGTACCCATTAACCCTACTATATAGCCCGTATACCTCAGAACTGGGTCACCTCAGGCCCAACAACTAACAGGGAGGTAGTGAAACACCACCCATTAACAGATAATTGGATTAAAGTCTTACTGAGCACAGCCCTGCCCACCAGAGCAAGACACAGTTTTACCTAGTCCCTCCCATTGGGAAACTGACACGTCTCTTAGCCGCATCCACCAGAGGGCAGAGAGACTAAGCAAGAAGAACAAAAATCCTGCAGTGGCTAGAATGGAAAGCACCTTACAGAAAGCTAATCAGAATGAAAAAGCAGAGGGTTATGTGTCAGATGAGGGAACAAGATAAAGCCCCAGAAAAATAACTAAACGAAGTAGAGATAAGCAATATTCCAGAAAAGAAAATCAGAATAATGATAGTGAAGATGATCCAATATCTCAGAAACAGAATGGAGAAAATGCAAGAAAGGTTTGCTAAAGACTTAGAAGAACTGAAGAACTAACAAACAGAGGTGAACAATACACTGCTGCTGCTGCTGCTAAGTCGCTTCAGTCGTGTCTGACTCTGTGCGGCCCCACAGACGGCAGCCCGCCAGGCTCCCCTGTCCCTGGGATTCTCCAGGCAAGAACACTGGAGTGGTTTGCCATTTCCTTCTCCAATGCATGGAAGTGAAAATTGAAAGTGAAGTCACTCAGCCGTGTCCAACTCCTAGCGACCCCATGGACTGCAGCCTAGCCTACCAGGCTCCTCCATCCATGGGATTTGCCAGGCAGGAGTACTGGAGTGGGGTGCCATTGCCTTCTCCCGAACAATACACTAGTAACCATCAATAGCAGAAAAACTGAGGCAGAAAAACAGATACTTGACTTGCAGAACAGAATGGTGGAAATCATAGCTGCAGAACAGAATATAGAATAAAGAATGAAAAAAAGTGAAGAAAACCTAAGATATCTCTGGGATAACATTAAACACACCAACACCTGCATTATAAGAATCCTAGAAAAAAAAGAGAGAAAGAACCCAAGAAAATATTTGAAGAGATAATAGTTGAAAACTTCCCTAACATGGGAAAAGGAACAGTCAACAAAGTCCAGGAAGTACAGAAAGTCTCAGGATAAACCCAAAGAGGAACACACTGAGACATATAGTAATCAAAATGATAAAGATTAAAGACAGATATAAGATAAAATATTACAAGTAGCAAGAGAAAAGTAGCAAATAACATACATAGGAATTCCCATCAGGTTGTCAGTTGATTTCTCAGCTGGATACTGAGAAATGGAAATGGAAGCTCCGCAAGCCAGAGGGAATGGCATGATATATTTAACGTGATGAAAGGGAAGAACCTATAGAAAGAACCTATAACCATGAATATTCTACCCAGCAAGACTCTTGTTCAGACTTGATGGAGAAATCAAGGCTTTCCAGGTGAGCAAAAGTTAAGTGCCACCAACCCATCTTTACAGAAAATGCTAAAGAATCTTCTCTAGGCAGGACATACAAAAGAAGGAAAAGACCTACAGAAAATAAACCTGAAACAATTAAGAAAATGGTAATAGGATCATGCATGTTGATAATTACCTTAAATGTAAAGGGATTAAATGCACCAACCAAAAGATGCAGATTGGCTGGATGGATGAAAATATATACATATATGTGCTTCCACTTACCACATCACTCTACTTAACCTGCCTAAATTGTATGTAATTATTTTGCATAGTTAGGTTAATTATGTTTCCATTACAGCTTGCAATTGTAATTATTTTTTTATTTTTTGACTGGCTATTGATTGTGAAAACTGATAAAAATTTTTTCTGATAAACATTTTTTACTAATGTAACTATTAGATAACTATTATTCACTTAATACCACCTGGAGAAGGAAGTGGCAATCCACTCCAGTACTATTGCCTGGAAAATCCCATGGACAGAGGAGCCTGGTAGGCTACAGTCCATGCGGTCTCAAAGAGTTGGACTTGACTGAGCGACTTCACTTTCACTTTCACCATCGGGAAAGTAGTACATCAAGGCTGTATATTGTCACTCTGTTAATTTAACTTATATACAGAGTACCTCATGTGAAATGCTGGGCTGGATGAAGCATAAGCTGGAATCAAGATTACCGGGAGAAATATCAACAACCTCAGATATGCAGATTATATCACATTAGGGGCAGAAAGTGAAGAGAAACTAAAGAGCCTCTTGATGAAAGTGAAAGAAGAGAGTGAAAAAGCTGGCTTAAAACTCAACATTCAAAACACAAAGACCATGGCATCTGGTCCCATGATTTCATGGCAAATAGAAAAAAAGTAGAAACAGTGACAGATTTCATTTTCTTGGCTCCAAAATCACTGCCATTGGTGACAGCAGCTACAAAATTAAAAGATGGTTTCTCCTTGGAAGAAAAGCTATGATAAACCTAGATAGTGTATAAAAAAGCAAAGACATTATTTTGCCGTCTAGTCAAATCTATAGTTTTTCCAGTAGTCAAGTACAGATGTGAAAATTTGACTATAAAGAAGGCTGAGCACCGAAGAATTGATGCTTTCAAATTGTGGTGCTGGAGAAGATGCTTTAGAGTCCCTCGGACTGCGAGGAGATCAAAGAACTGATCCTGAAGCTAAAGCTCCAATATTTTGGCCACCTGATGCAAACAGCCAACTCATTGGAAAAGACCCTGATGCTGGAGAAGATTGAGGGTAGGAGGAGAAGGGGACGACAGAGGATGAAACGGTTGGATGGCATCACCGACTCAATGGACCATGAGTTTGAGCCAGCTCAGGGAGATAGTGAAGGACAGAGAAGCCTGGTGTGCTGCAGTCTATGGAGTTGCAAACAGTCAGACGTGACTTATCCACTTAACACAAGGGGGACAACAGAAAATAATAGAACTGTATCACCATAACTACCATTTAATAGAAAAATCTATAGTCATTTTCTAAAATCTAGATGCATATTGGATTTATCTTCGAATTTTTTGAAAAATACAAATTTCCTGGTATTCTTTCTTTTCTCCAAAGCTCCAGATGTGTTTCCAGTGAGCAGCTGTGTTTAAAAACAACTGGACTATATTATGATCTTTTATTTTATCTAGCTTGTTTCATTTTTTCTATTTCATATTCAGTGCTGCTCTTTCATTTAGTTTATGTTTTCCAATTTCATTATTGTTCTTTCTCAAGCCTTTATTATGCATAATAAAAAGCTTTTGTATACATATATATAAATAAATAGTATATATATAATATATATTTTTATGAATTTCTGAATTTTTGCCTGCCTAAAAAATTTGTGATATTTTGATTCCACTGTTTGACTTAGTATGAATAGAATGCTAGATTTCTAATTTATATTCACTCAGAAATTCATTATAGTTCCATTTTGTTTTGGCATCTAGTATTACTGCTAAAAGTCTAGAAAATTTACCTTAGTGTTTTTAAAAAAAAAATTTGAATGAGGCTTGAAACTTGTAATCCAATTCTGAGACTATAAAGAAATACTATGGTGCAAAAAAACACAAAAAAACAAGAAATTAATATGTACTACAGTATTATTGATTAAAGTATATATCTTATTCAAATTTCACAAAATTTTATACTAGTGTCCATTATTTTTTTTCATACCTTATCCAAGACTCTACATTGCATTTAATTGCATTAAGTAGCCTCAGTTGCCTGCAACAAACTCTGGTAAATTCTCTTTTCATTTTTATTCTTTGTAAATATTTCCTAATTTTCTTTGTAATGGCTTCTTAGATATACCTATCATTTAAAAATGGACATTTATTTTCCAAATTCATGGGATTTTTTTAAGTATCTTTGATATTAATTTCTCCTTTAAATACTTTTTTCTCTGCAATCACCTTCTGTGTTTTTTCATTCTAACTTTTTTGAGGCTTTCAATGTTTAAGTCAAAGCATCTTTTGGTAAATATCACATTGTACTTGAAAATATGTGGGTTGTTTTCACAAATCTTTTGATATTGACTTCAAACATAATTCCATAGTGATAAAAAAGAGACTCTGTATGATTTCAATATCTTTAGACCATGATATTTTTACACCTTGTTTTATGTCCCTGGATATGTTCCAGAGTATCCTGGTTTATAATCTATGGGAACTTGAGTAGAATATGTATCCTACTGTTATGTTAAAATTGTATAAATCTTAATTATGCTGAATTGGTTCATAGTGCTTTTCAGGTCTACTGTATCTTTCTACTTCTCTGCATATTCATTCTATGAATTTTTGAGAGTTTGATATTCAAATTCCACCTAAAAGTCTTAATTTATCTACTCAAAAAATAATTGTAATATACAATAGAATTATATGTAACCTTGTTATGAATTTTCAAGTCTCCTGTAAATAAGTTATCACACTTCAACAATTTAAAAATTAAAAAAAGAGAGATCTAAAAAAAAAGCAAAAAGAAAGAAAAAAAAAACTCACCTCTTTCCTTAAAACTCTCAAATGGTTCTGCTTTCCTGTAGGATAAGGTGTATATTTCTTACAATGGTCTGGTGTATTCTTATTACTCCTTGCCTTTCACTTCCTATCCTGTGAACAATGCATTGTGTCTAATATCTGGATCACGCTAATGCTTTTCCTGATGGGACTGCATTTAAATGAAGTGTTCTTGGGGTCAAGTAAGGTTGCAACACAGGAGACTCACTGTGGCTTGTCTGTCTCAGGGTTTAGCACAGAGGAAGCAACAAAAATGAAAGGGATCTTTTGAGTCTCCTAGGATGTAAATACAGAAAATATGGCTAATATTTGTAATGACTTTAAATGGAGCATAATCTATAAAAATATTGAATCACTACACTGCGCACCAGAAACCAATATCATATTGTAAATCATTGATTAAAAAAAAAAAAAGTTGCTGTAGAAGGATCAGGCTTCTGACTTAGCACACAAATACAGGTAGCCAAAACCCTCCCTGCAGACTGGGGAAGCTTGGGGCACCTCTTCTGCTTTCTCCCTGCAGTCCTCTCTAAGTTGCCCCAGATTTTATGGCTGCTGCCCAAGGGATGTGTCCCAGGATCACCAGCTCTGATAGCTAACAAGGCTTGAATTCATAAAGAAGGAGTTCTTAATGGTTGTAGGAGCACCCTCTCCATTCTGTTGTGGCAGTACACCACAGTCCAGTACAGAGGGTGCAGGAAAAACACACATCTTTAAGTTTACCCCTGGAAGGAGCTTAACCATTAACTACCCCAGCTGCTGAGAGAGGACCCACTTTCCAAGCAGCCTGCATCTGTAGGTGCAGAATATGATTCGCCAATTTGGGCCACTGACATGTTCTCAACTACTGAAACAAGAATGAAGATGGTGGCTTGGACAATTAGGAAGGTTTCAGAGACAATCAGGAGCTTAGGCCAGTCTGACTGACAAGGATTATCTTCCACCCCGGACCACTCTATCAAGACTGGGAGAGGTGGCCATTTTATCTAATGTGCAGAGAACAACACACAGAGCCAAGGAAAATGAAGAAACAGAGTAACACATTCTAAACAAAGTACAAGATAAATCTCCAGAAAACAGATCTTATTGAAATGTAGATACACAAGTTACTCGATAGAGAGTTCAAGATAGTGGTCATAAAGATTGAATCATGAAGAAATATAGGGTCTGAGCATACCAATTACCAGTAAAACGATTGAATTAGTAAACAAAAACCTCCAACAAAAAAAGCACAAAATATTATGGTTTCTCTGGTGAATTCTACCAAATATTTAAAGAAGAATTAATACCAGTCTTTCTCAAAAACTTCCAAAAGTCCGAAAAGGAAAGATCTCTTCCAACCTCATTTGATGAGGCCCTAATCATTTGGAGAAGGAAATGGCAACCCACTCCAGTATTCTAGCCTAGAGAATCCTGTGGACAGAGGAGCCTGGAGGGCTGCTGTCCATAGGGTCGCACAGAGTCGGACACAACTGAAGTGACATAGCATGCATGCAATCATTTGCTTATTTGAATGAAGTCTGGAAATTTCCTGTGGAAGGCTTCTTTTCTGTCCATCTTTTACCCATTGTGTCAAGTTCATTATCTAGACTCTTCCCAACCCAGGGATTGAACCCAGCTCTCCTGCATTATAGATGGATTCTTTACCATCTGAGCCACCAGGAAAGCCCAAGAATACTGCAGTGGATAGCCTATCCCTTCTCCAGCAGATCTTCCTGTCCCAGGAATCGAACCAGGGTCTACTGCATTGCAGGCAGATTCTTTACCAACCGAGCTATCATGGAAGACATTATCTAGAATATCCTTGTCATATTTAGTTTGTTAAATTAATTAATTAATTGAAACACTTTTCCAATTTCTGCTACAGGATCATTTGTGGGTTAAATTAATTGAAATCCATATAATCAGAGCCCCAAGGAAATTAAAATGAAAACTTCACTTATTCATTCAATTTTTGGACTTTATTCTAAGTTCATTTTACAAAAAATACACAAAAGTTTGACTTCAGATATGTGTTTTGAATCATGCAGTTGATCTTATTCAATCAGTGATTTAAAAGTGTGTCGCAAAGAAAAGAATAATCAATACTGTCTCAATCTGAATAGCTTTTTTTACTAGCATTATTCATTATCTTAATTAAAGAACTGAAACTCCCCAGAATGAATATCTCTATTTCCAATCCTGAGTGATTAAAATCCTCATGTTTTCCCTTCTGTTTTATAATTTTTCTGTCTCAGTCAATAATGTCTCATGTTTGGGACCTAGGTTCATTCTGTAGGATCTGCTACCCTTGCTATCTTTTGCTGAAAGGAGCATGGAGCCACTTTCCTTTTTAATGCTGAGTTGCATCCGAGCCTTTCAAATAGCCTTCCCAGTTCCAGAGGATCAATAGGAAGGCAGGAAACTTCTTGTCACTTCATTGCTTGGAACCATGATGCTGACATTTATAATCCAATTTTGATAAGGAATTCAGCTAAAATTTGATCTGCCAGTCATTTCAAAGTTGTTACCCTCACACCCCACCCAACCCCTCCACAATGATTTTCCTAAATGCTTTTTCATTATGGAACACAAATTAAAACTACACAAAATTCATAAGCGTATATAAAATCTTAACCATTTCAAAGCAGATTTTAAAAGAAAATAATTGCATCTTATACTGAAGAAAAGACTGAGTAAAATAGAAATGAAAATGCTATGTATAATATTGATTTCTAGCCTTAATGCTAAGATTATATTTAAACATACACAAAAAACAGCAATAGTGAAAGCGATCAAACACACAAACTAATGCTAGAATGGTTAAATTTTTATTTCTTCCATTTTTACTGTTATTTATCCTTGTTTCATAACAATGCTTGCATTTTAGATAATTACCAAAATTGAACAGCAGAGGGCAGAGAATAGCAAACTGTGTCTTTGAGCACACTATTCTATTCAATTTTAGTCTCAGTAGTTTTGAAATTTTCAAATTTGATTTTACTACTGATCAATATGAGATATATTCTTGAAACAGGAAGTTTCTAAGTATTAAAAATAAATTACAGCATTTTTCATTTATTTGCATAACCACTTCCTTCAGCCGATTTAAATTTATTTCATAGTATTCTGTGCCTGAAAAATGCTATATGATAAATACTATCGTGAATTTGAAAAAGTTCATTAATTATAATACAAGCACAACAATGCCAATGCTGCAAGAGATGTATCTGTCTATATTTGATGTGAAAGGTACATGCCTTGTGAAAAACAGTAACAAAGTAATAGTTGAATTACAAGTAATGCCTACTAAATTATTTATATTTTATATATAAATTATAGTTGGTCACTAAACACTAATATTTCCTTGAGATCTTACATATTATTTACTAGGAAAAATGTTTCTATGATTCAGCAAATTCTTATTTTATATTATTTATTTTTATAGATTGTAATTCAGTCAATTCTGGGTTCACCTTTGTCCTTGACTTTGAAATAGATTACGATAAAAATAGCTTTTGAAGCGACCTCTTTAAAAAAAAAATTAATTTACATTGACCCATTCTTTAAACATGACCAATTCTCCACATTTAACCTTCTCTCTCTCTCTTCTTTCATTATTAGTTACTTAAAAACTGAATGAAGAAAAATGATGGCTAAAAAATTTTCTATTTTGCTATGAGTTGTTATTCACTCTTGTATAATAAAGAGCTCAAATAGAGAATAATGCAAATCATTTTTGTGCCTTATATCACTACTAGTGATTGAATAGATCAGATGTATTTAATTATCCTTTATACTGTTAATATGGATATATATTTATGTATGTCTTCCTTACTATTTTCATTCTTAATTTAAAAAAAAAAATAAAGGAATTTTAACTCACAACACCTGTCTCATATACAAAGAAGTGTATATTAATGGACTAAAGTAAATTCTTGGTGATAGAATTGAGTGGTATTTTTACCTGCAGTATAAAATCTTATTAATAGGTTATGGATTCTTTTACTTCCTGGCCTAGGAATATATACAGATAATCAAAAAGAGGGAAAGACTATGACTTGGAATTCCAGAATTCCATGATTAGAGAGCCATAGAGTCCACTTTGCTCATCTTTCTCATTTTAAAAGTTGAGGCCCAAAGTGATTAAGGGGAAGTATAACATGCCACAGTCAACGAGGAGGCTATACTAGTGATATTATTGTGACAATTGCATGGGAAAGCAGACTAACTCTTGGCATTCTGAAATATTACTAGGCTACTCCTTCTGTGATGTGGGATCCAATCTCCTGCCTCCTGGAACAGTCTCTTGTACTCAACCATCCTTTATTGCTTTGTTTAAACCACTAAAGCCATAAACTCAGTGAGGAATTTCTGCCAAAGCAGGTCCCAGGCGTCGGCTTGGCAGGCTGGGCAAGTCACAGCCCGGTGGAGCAGTGTAAAAATGGGATTTCCATGCAAAGAGTTCCAAAGAGTCAACCTTGATCTTCTGCTATGCGGTTTTGACCTTTATAGACAGAATTTTAGGTTTTCCTTGGATCCTGCTACGTCCCATTTAGCTAAAGTTCACACTTTTGGAGCACTTCTTCATCAGTGTTTTGTTTGCTTTCCTGCGGGTCAGGTGAGGTGGGTGGCAGAGTTTCCCTATTGCTAGGTGGGATTTACAGGCTATAGAAGATAAAAAATAAGCATTGCTTGCATCCTAAGACAGCAGGCCCTGGTGAGAGAACGCTTCACCGCCAACAGCAATTAGCAGTTTGGCTTTTGCACGGCAGCCGGAAGTGGGCTTTGCTGCATTTGGTCCAGGCTGGAGCATCTATCTCCGCTGCAGTGGCCGCGGAGGCAGAAAGGTAGCGCGGCACCGAGTGGGGCGCTGTCCGCGGTGCTGAAAGGCAGATCACTGGTGGGCGCGACAGCTCGCGAGACCCGAGGTCTCTCCCGGGGGGCAGAGGCGGCCGGGCTCGGAGCCTCGCTGCCAGCCCTGCGCGCGGGAGACGCCGGGGCGCGGGGGTGGGCGGGGGAGGGGCGCGCCAGCCGCCCCCCGCGCCTCGCGCACGCGCGCCGGGCCCGCCTGCCGGTCTGTGACTCGCGTGTGTCCGTGTGTGTATGTGTGTGTGCGCGCGCGCGGGTGTGAGAGAGGGGAGAGGGAGAAGCGCGCGAGGGTGAGTGTGTGAGCGCATGGGAGGGTGCTGAGTGTTCCGAGGCGCTGGGACCACAGCGGCAGCCTGCTGGAAACTGCATCTAGCCGGTCCTCCGGACTTCGGAGCAGGCGCGGGGCGCAGGGCGGCAGCCACCCGCAGGACCTGGAAATAGGGATTCTTCTGCCTCCACTTCTGGTTTTTAGCAGCTTGGTGCTAAATTGCTGTCTCAAAATGCAGAGGATCTAATTTGCCCAGGAAAACGGCCAAAGAAGGAAGAGGAGGAAAAGGAAAAAAAAAAAAAGAAAGGGTATTTTGTGGATGCTCTACTTTTCTTGGAAATGCAAAAGATTATGCATATATCTGTCCTCCTTTCTCCTGTTTTGTGGGGACTGATTTTTGGTGTCTCTTCTAACAGCATACAGATAGGTAGGTACCCTTTGTGCTCTGCTTTTGAATTGTGCATAATTTGGTGGTAATCTTTGTTCACGATGGACAAATTAATTCATGTCATGTAGAGTTATGTCATACCTTGACTGCATTCCAGATTTAAACTGCCTAAAATATACATGTTTTTCTTAGGATAAAGCAAAGGCAAAAGACTGTGTCTCTGACACAACAGAGGGAAAGGTCTCTTTTCGAACCCCCAAATTTTATTCATTTCGCCTTAACAACATTTTCCCGTTTGTTCAGAATCTCTAGGGGTCTGAATGCACAGCTTGTGATCACTAGGGAAGGAGAACGTTTCTGGCCACCCACCTGACCCTCGAGCTCCTTCGTGTCTTGATCCCCTCCGTGTCTGGTCTATACCCTTTGGATATCCACCCCAGCTCCCCTGTTGCCCGGGTCCAGGGATGTGTTTATTCGTCCTATTAACGTTAACCAGGGACTCCTGGGCAGTCCCCCGCTAGCGGGTTCCTCTCCTCCTCTCGGGCACTGACACTGTCCTCCTTGCTTGGTGTTTGTTCCTTGCAGGGGGGCTGTTTCCCAGGGGCGCCGATCAGGAATACAGTGCATTTCGTGTAGGGATGGTTCAGTTTTCCACTTCGGAGTTCAGACTGACACCCCACATCGACAATTTGGAGGTAGCCAACAGCTTCGCAGTCACCAACGCTTGTGAGTAATGAATATTCATGCCCTTTTGGGCGCCGCACGCGGAAAGCGGGCTGGTGTGTGTGTGTGTTTCTGCGTGTCAGTGTGCGGGTGTAGTGACTGCACACGCGCGTGCGTGTGACGGCGTCGGGAGAAAGTGGCTGCGTTCTCGGGGACCCCCGCTGGCTGAGAGTTGGGGGCTGAAAAGGAAGCGAGAATTAGGGGAGAGTGTGCGCACTAGGGAGGGGGGTGGGTGTTGAGATCGAAGGGGCTTCCTTAGGTTCCGGGGGTCTTGGCTTGGCTGGAGTCTTCAAAAGAAGCCCCCTTCCCCTGCTGGCCTGGTGGCACCCCGCGCGAGGGGAACACGCGGTGCCCCAGGGCGCGCCGTCGGGCTGCGGGGTAGATCCCCCGGCCCCGGGGTGAAATCGGCAGGCCTCCCTCCGGGTCACTGCGTGAACCCCGCGAGCCTGTATTCTGCCCCGAGACGGGACAAGTTGTCACACTGGTCCCATAGTCGGCTTGGGGTCGTTACATAAGGCCCACCGAGGGGTGCAGCGAGGCTGACGCAGGCCGGGGAACCCGTACAGTCCTTCCTCGCTGCCCTGGGAGCCGCAGCCTGAGTCCCGGGGCGATCGTGTGCCGGGCACCGTGGGCCCTCGCGGGCCGGGGGCTTTGTTCTCAAGTCGCGGGGCTCCCACAGAGGATGCGGGAGGAAAAGGACTTGAAAGAGGTGGCATGCGCCGAGTTTGGAATCTGGAGAAGTAGCCAGCCGATCAGCCATTTTAGTCTTCGCAGCCATCCTGTTAGTCCCAGCGCGGCGTGCAGTACTTGGGGACCCGCCGTGAAGCTACATCCAGGCTTCAAAGTAATAGGATTCAAGCAATTAAGTCTCCGCACGGTTCAGTGGAAAGACCGCTTGGCCCGGGTCCAGGCGCGGCCACCCCCGATCGGACGTGGGCGGTTCGGCTACCGCCGGACCCCCTGCCCTCTGCCGGCAGCTGCTATCCTGCCCTGGCGACTAGGTTGGGGCGACTGCTTTCTGACTTGATGTTCTTGGTGTTTATTTCAGAGTTGACTGTTTCGCGGGGGGATTTGCAGATGGTTCACCTCCCACTCTGGCTTCCCTGTAAAGGACTGAGCGGAAAATTACCACCGAAAAATCCCAACTGCAGTGTCCCCACGTTAGACAAACAACTGGTTATCATCCCACGTCCCCATGTTGAGCTTTAATCGTATTCCATGGGTTAGCTTGATTGTAGTATCAGGAACACCCTCAGCTCGTTTTGAAACTGCCATCAGCCAAATGAATGAAGGAATGAAACAACTGTCTGATAGAACAGGGGTCATTATTATGGAGCTGTTTGATGCTTAGAATTCAACTGTTTATGAAAGCATATTTAAGATTTCAGCACTGTATATATTTTTTCACATGTTGATTCCAGGAGAGAAAAGGAACTGGGCATGATGGGAAGGAAGTGGGAGGAAGAGAGACTCAGACTTTAGTAAATTTTCAGTTAAAAAAAATCTTCCTAAAAGAATGTAAGAATATCTTAAAAAATTTTAGCATGTAGATACACAAAGAAACCAGCTGTAGTTTAATTTTTGAAGTCCTTTATAATTTGACCTATTTATCTACCAGAATTAGATTATTCATTTGAATTGATACCAGGTCTCCAGTTTTTTTCCCCCTCTGAATTGTGAGTTTAGACACAATTGGTCTAAAGATACAACTGTTTGTAATTGTATATTAATGTGAAAATGCTGTGGAAAGTAATGAACCTAACTCAAGACTAGGATTATTGGGAGGATTTAGGTTTTAAAAACTAGGTGAAAAGAATCGATATCTCTATGTTTTGAAAACGGTCAATGATGTAGAAGTTCATTCATTGGTGAGAATTATGCCAGGGCCTGGCTGAGAGCAGAGGAGTTAGGTCCACTGAAGGAAATGAGTATTTCCTCATTCCAAATGCTGAATGACTATGTTGGGGCTTGTAAAGACTAAAGATTATGGTCAGTTAAGGTTAAGTGACTAGTTTAGGTCCTCAATCTCAATATTTTTGAATAATTTATTTAATGTAAATTTTATTGAAATAAGATACACAGGCAGAAAATATACACATATTAAACACAGATATAAATACATAAAGTTCCACAGAATGGATACATCCATGTAATAAGAGACAGATTTCATTAGAAAAACAGAGACAAAATTTAATTTGCTTGACAATTCTAAACCATCCAAGTGAGTGGAGTGAAAGTCACTCAGTTGTCAGACTCTACGAACTCATGGACTATACAGTCCATGGAATTCTCCAGGCCAGACTACTGGAGTGGGTAGCCTTTCCCTTCTCCAAGGGATCTTCCCAACCCAGGGATCGAACCCAGGTCTCCTGCATTGCAGGTGGATTCTTTACCAGCTGAGCCACAAGGAAAGCCCAATTCTAAGAAAATGGGCAAATCAAATCTTCATTTTACATGGATATTTTGTGTTTCTCAGAAAATAAAGCTGAAATAAAAGATTGCATGTCTCCATGTCGCAAAGTTACTCCTGCATGGATTACTCAATGACACTAAAATAATGACAGTGAGGATCTGAATGTATTTTCAAGTTTCTGGCATGGGAATTCAGAACCATGGCCTCTGCAACTCCTGTGCTATAAGCAATCTTACTGATTGCTGAATAGAACTAGTTACAGAAGAAAAAATTCTATCACTCACTGAATAGAATTTTCAGGAGTTGACATTAACTCATCTACTCGGCACCTAAAATTTCTGTGGCTCAATTTTTTCATTCCTTTAGGAATTTTACAATACAGAGTTTGCAAAATGAAATGGAGTGTTTGTATCCTTCTTTTCTTCTTTTTAAACTAAAAGTAATAGAGAATGTAAAATTATTTTATTTCTTTTCAGAGGGAGAGATGCTAACATATAAAATGCACTCACAAAGTGAGCAGTCCAGAAATGAGTGGAAATCTCTGATACCGAATTTATTAAAGATGAGTCTTGATCACTTAAATCCTGCTCAAGGCATTTTCTCCAATGCTTAGCCTTTGTTTCCTTGGCTCCTCAATCAGGGGAATCCTTGATTCTTTCCTTTATGAAGTGGAAGCAGCAGCGTCAAACATGCAGGTAGCGGAAACCAACCTGACTTTCTCCCACTTCCTACAGAAATCTAAGGAATTCTACTTCATAATTCTACCATTAAAATATGTATCATCAGTCAGCGTTCATAAATTAGCTTGCCCTTCCTCTGAGTTAAAACATAAAAATCCCATAGGGTAAATTTAACCCTAGGTATAGTATATAAATTTAATGCATTAAGAAAGTAAATTTGTGAATCTTAACAATGTAATTGTAAAATAGCAAAGACTTTAGTTTGCTAATTTAATTGTATTCCTGAGATGGAAAGGCTGCCTTGGGAATGCTGAGACGGACATGGCAGGATCCACTGAATGGGTTAAGGTTTTGCAAATGAAATAAAGTCATTACATTCTGAACCCAGTAAATGCTGTGCAGGCTCTGAACTCCCTCCCACGCCCTCTTTCACAGTCACAGTGGGATAATTCAAGTACCTACTTGTTCCCATTTGTTTCCATGGTACCTGAGGAAATAAAGACAGATTTTCAGTTTTTTGCCTTCTCCTTTTTCTGCCTCCCTCCCCATTTCCTTTCTTCCTTCTTTCTTCTTAGAGAGCCTACTAAGGTTTTATTTTTCTTCCCCCTCAAGCCTGCTTCAACGTAAGACTTCAACATGAGAAAGTCCATGAAACCAGAAAAATAAGTAACTTAGCATCCGATGTTCAACAGTTAAATCAGTGATGGGCCTCAAGAATTCTTTCCTTGCTCGCTCCTTTCCTTCTTCTCACCTCCCGCTTCAGCTTCAGTGTTTGTTGAGTACCTTCTAGTCATCAGAGAATAAATGAATGCTATTCCTATAGCAACTCATTTTCCCCTAACCTTTCCCCTTAATTCTCTTTCCTATAGTTTTCAAATCCTTATGGGCCTGGAGGCCTTCCCTGTACACTGCCACTGGGTCTTGTCTAAGCAGTTTGGTCTGAGGATGTGATGATATTCTAATAGTTTTTCTACAAAATCAATTTATTACAGTCAATATTTTTATGAAAATAATAGATGTGATATGCACATATTGTGGAGAAGGCAATGGCACCTCACTCCAGTACTCTTGCCTGGAAAATCCCATGGACAGAGGAGCCTGGTGGGCTGCAGTCCATGGGGTCGCTGAGCTGGACACAACTGAGCGACTTCACTTTCACTTTTCACTTTCATGCACTGGAGAAGGAAATGGCAACCCACTCCAGTGTTCTTGCCTGGAGAATCCCAGGGACTGGAGAGCCTGGTGGGCTGCCGTCTATGGGGTCGCACAGAGTCGGACATGACTTACTGACTTAGTAGCAGCAGCACATATTGTATATAGGTTAACAAAATCAACAAGTTTTAGGAAATAATAAACATTTTTACATTCTAAAAAGTTTTGATAAACTTTAATGTTGTGCTTATTATTAAAACTTGGTTTAAATAAAATTGTCTAAAAGAGTTATGAACATATTTGATCACATAGGGCTTTGGAATTAAAATTATTAAATGTCTTCTTCAAAATTGTTCCTATTTTTTAATGAATGACTAATAGCTATTAATCTATTTAAAATAATTTAATACTTTGATATTTCAATTTCATGAAAAATAAATTGTAAAAATATTAAATTTAAAGAAATAGCAGATAAAAATCTGCTTTTTCTCTAAGCCAGTAGATGGAGATGTTGGAGAAAACATAGTTCTTTCGTAAAACTGTTGCGCACACTGAATACCCTTTGAAACATTGTAAACACATTTATTTAGAGAAATTGAAAAACTATGTATAAGTGGCATCTGTTTTAGAAAAATTCATTTAACATGAGGTATTTGAAAAGTAACTCCTACTGCCTTTTATTTTTGATTTTATTTTTTAAATAGATTATCTTAAATATCCTTGTGAATTTGATTCATAAAGAAATTCAGGAATAGCATTGATTATATACTCTTGGAAGAAAGAATTCTAAAAGTATGTTTTTTGGCTTTTTAACCTTGATTCTTCAGGTGTAATCTATTTATCTATTTATTTTATTGAGTATATTTATTTTATTGAAGTGTAATTAATTTGCAGTGTTGTGTTAGTTTTATATGTGCATGCATGCATGCTAAGTTGCTTCACTTTTGTCTGACTCTTTGCAACCCCATGGACTATAGCCCCGCAGGCTCCTCTGTCCATGGCATTCTCCAGGTGAGAATACAGGAGTGGGGTTCCATGTCCTTCTCCAGAGTTTCATATGTACAGTAAAGTAATTCAGATAAATATATGTATGTGTCCTTTTCCAGATTATTTTCCCTTATAGGTTATAAAATAATAACCTATATAATATAAAATATTGGTTTTATATTAAAACCAATTATATAGATTAAAATAACCTATATAATATAAAATATTCATTATAGTTCCCTGTACAATACAGTAAATCCTTCAGGTATTATTTTAAGGTGTATTTCTTATCATTGCATTTTAGTCATGAATTATTGAGACGTATATCTGTGTTCATCACATTGATGCTTGCTAAATTTGTTACGCTTTGCATGAATTTTTCTGTGTGTGTGTGTGTAATTATATTGTAATTATGGATTGTGAGTAGCTATAGTTTGGGTAGGCTATCATGTTTTATTATTCTATCAAGATAATTACCAAAGCCTAGAGTTATGTATTTTAATGTATGCAAAAATTTTCATACAACCAGAATCAACTTGGATACTCTTAAGCAATCATAAGAATTTGTAGTGTACCAGACGCAATACCTTATAACCTGAGGTTAAATCTTTGATTAAAATCAATTGGAGGTTACGAAGAATAAAATAGCTCTTTAAATGTAAGAATAATTAATTTGTTGTTGGATTTTTTTTTTTTTTTGTAGTTAAGTTTTCAAAC
This sequence comes from Capra hircus, assembly GCF_001704415.2. Taxonomy (NCBI): domain Eukaryota; kingdom Metazoa; phylum Chordata; class Mammalia; order Artiodactyla; family Bovidae; genus Capra; species Capra hircus. The sequence goes on from NC_030824.1 coordinate 29,133,164, forward strand.
TCCAAGTATCACAAGAGAATTTTAGGAAAATCAGACATTATATTCAACAGAATTTTAAAAAATGGCATTGGTTGAAATACTCAGTTTAAGATATGAGAAACTGAGTATTTAACTAAAAATGAGTATATGAAACTATAGGAATTTAGTAGTAATCGGAATTTACTCTTATACTATTATTGCTTTTTGAGGTCTTGCAGACTTCCGCATACTGACTTGAGAAGTCTGGGGCTTTTCCCTTTCATATCAAGCCTTTATAGTGAAGGGGTCGTTGCACCTTGACATTAAGACAGTAGAATGCTGATTCATGTCAGAGCCTGTATCTTCTTGGAATTTCTTCCAAAAACCACCTTTCAAGCTTCCTGGAGCCCTGACCATTTTTGGGAAGGCAGTAGAAGACCGGTTGTTTCCTGGTTATTCTATCAGGTGTTGCTGTATGGTTGACTTTTCAAAGAGTGCACTTTTTTTTCCCCCCTCTTCCTCTGTTCTTCTTTTCCCTTTTAAAAAGTCAGCGAAAGTGCTTAATCTGCACAGCAGATGCTACTACAAGGAAGTAAACTTAAATTGAAATGTTTTTTATTTTTTTAAGTAAGCAGAGGATATATTACAAAGAGCTAAAATCTTGTATTAATAGTAGATTTAAACGTTTTATTGGGATGCTATTGGCCAGTGGGTAAATGTATTTCCTTTCTTCTTTAATTGAGTTCTACTGAAGATTCCCCAAACAAAATTGAAATACCAGATTTTTTTTTATTATGCCAATTTTCATTCAGAATTTCTGAGATTTTCTCTAATGATCTGAACAACTCATTGCCAAATGTCTTAAATGACTATGCCTCTTCAATAGGATAGGAAAAATCATTGTTGAATTAAAATCTACCCACAATTTCTTTCTCAAATCTCAAAATCACCCATAATTTAAAATTTTTCTAGCAATAAAAATATTTTTCAAAAAAGATTTCACTAATTTTGGAGAAAAATGAATCTGCTTCTTACAGTGGTGTTTGTTAGTAGTCTAAAACCTGTTATTTTTGGTTACTATTCAAAGTATCTTGTCATTTTTTATTATTACAATTCATAGAAACATTTAAAATTAACATGGAGAATGAAAATATGCCTTTCTTAAAGTCAGGGTCATGCCACTGTTGGCTTTGTATGCGTCATGATTTTTAATCTATTAAACAGACTTCATATAGCAGAATTTCTTGGTATAGAATTATATTTATTAAATTCAAAATATTGCTATTACTCTACATTTGGATTTTATAAGAAACAATTTCTTTGGTATCTGCTTCCAGTCTTATTCAGATAGAGCTGTGATGCATTTTTCATTTTCATCTACAGGTTAGATATGTTCAAAGTTATTTTTTCCCCTACAACTACATCACTCTGTGTTAAAATGCTTTGCTGAAAGATGGGATGATGCAGAAGCCATGTTGCAGTGGTTAACATACAGGACTCTATTCTCAGTACTCTGAGGGCTGTGGGAGTGTCGGTTGTCCATTTTTGTTTGAATTTTCGCAAAACATGACTGTACACGTTTCCTTGAATAGCCACAAAATTATCTTAGTCTCCCCCTCCATCCCCATCCCCAGGATATTATATACCATGATTTTCTGTTAATTCTTTTAGAGTGCCTGCATTCTAGTGTGTCTATAATACTTTGAATAGGGCATCATATTTCTACTGAGCTATTTACCCTTTGTGTAAAATTAATTTCAAACTATAACTACTGTGATATTCACTTACTTTATGCTACTCTAATTCTTACACTCTGATTGAAATTCAGTGAACCTCAGAATGTGCAATTCAATGCAAATATTTTTAGTCTAATCTTTATAAATACAAAGTGATACTGATGGAAATGATAGAAATATATTTGTATAATCTGAGTATACCTATGCTTATTATGAAATCAGAATAAATGTTACCTAATTCTTCATCCCTTTGGCAGAATATCAGTCATATCTAACTTCAGCATAAAATTGACTGAAACTCATGTTACATAATTTAAGAAAAGGTTTTTTCAGACAGTAAAGCTTTTGCAGCTTATACTAAGGTTTTGCATTAAAATACTATTCTCTTTCAGAATTAGTATTCATTTTCCAATTTCCCTTGCATTAGCATTTGGTCCACTGCAGTAAGACTATGTCAGCCATGTGATTATATATTTTTTATTACTTACACAAGAATAAAAAGATAGGTTGAGCATTTTGAAATAATTATTTTTTTCCAAAAGGGAAAAAAAAATATTTTTCTTCATTGTAGATTGAAATTGAAAATTTTCTTTAAGTGTAGTGATGGTGCCATGGACAAACAGGGAAATCTTCGAGAGGCAGCGTAACTTGGTGTGTAGTAGGCAAACGAGTAGGAATTTGGAACTGAAATTTTTTTTTTTTTTTCTTTTCATTCTCTCTTGGTTTAAGCTTCTTCTTTACCTGGTGTTTGCTTTAGTTTGCCTGTCTGCAGTCAGGCTTCTACACTACCACTGAGCTAGTACAAAACAATGAATTCTTATCATAATATTACTTTTGATGGATACAATTGGCTGCTGCTGCTTCTGCTGCTAAGTCGCTTCAGTCATATCCAACCCTGTGCGACCCCATAGACGGCAGCCCAGTAGGCTCCCCCATCCCTGCTTCCGGAGGGAGACAAGAAAGAAAAGAAGCATTCTGGATCTTTTATAGGCAAAAACACCACTTTCAGGCACTTTATTATTCAGGGCTGGTAAAAAAAAAAAAAAAGTGATTCTTGTTAATCATGAGGTACTAAAACACTGTAGCTAAAATACGTAATGTGGAAGAAATATACTACTAGAATTTGAATTTATGAGTTATAATAAACTATACCTCCTATATGGGGTTCTTGAGACATTATAGGAACACATCAACTGATGGGGTTTATTTGCAGAACACAGAAAAGTTTGTCTTTTTGATTGTATTCTGGTGGTGATTTATTGTTCTTTAACATCTGGATAATAGTTTTAACAATCCTCAGTATATATTAAAATGTGTCAACATGTCTTACAAGAATATTTAACAAAATTAATGATACTTCTCGAACAATATGTAAGTTTTAGTCATTAAGGTTAATTATGCAAAAAATCATTAAAGCACAGTTTGGGGCTGAAATGCAGGACATAATGAGCAGTTTCAATTTGAAGAATAAGGATGATCAGGAAAGGGGAAATCGAGTTTTATCGACATACTGGGAAATATTGTCATCTACATTTTAGTGGCACTCATTTGGAGTATTTTAAAGATATTCTTTAAAGGCTTCATGTAAGTTATTTGTTAGGAATTGCAGATTTTAAGGGATTGTCTGTTTTCAATAATCCAGCTACCACAGAAGTAGCTCTTTCAATTCTCAAGTGGGAGAGGGGCTTCTCTTTAAAATAAAACAGTCTCTCTTCCTCACAAGAATTTAGCAAAGAAAGTCCTGGAAATGCCAATCTCCAGGAGGGGTAGGAAGTGTGTGTTTGCTAGTTTTTCTTGGAAAACACAGTTCAATTTAGAACGTGAGTTTTAAATTTATTTATGTCTTATCCTTTGTTTGGGAGGGATTGAAAAATTTCAATCTTGTTTTTAGTTTATGTGTGAAATGGAGATATTGAACTTTATGATTTCCAAGCACTTTACTATTTGTAGCTTTATTTGTTTTATCAGTTGTTGTTGTTGTTGTTTTAGTTTTTACTGGTTTGCAATGTTATTACTAATTTTCATGTGGAGAGGAAATCTTAGGAACAGAGGCAAGAATTCAGAGGAAGTATCAAGAGTTTCAGTTTTTTCCTTTATCTCTTAGAACACAGCCAGGTCAAAATCATCATCTTAATGATAAATGTGTAAGTGCTTTGTGTATGAAAATAAAAGACATTGATTCTTTGTAGTTTGCAGCCATGGTATTGTAAGACACAAAGTAGCATTAGTCAAATCTGAACTTGGAATGAAATTCTGATCTTGCTCTTAGGTGTGTGACACTGGACAAGTTTAATGCAGTCTAAGTCTGTTTCCACCGTTGTAAAAAGGAATCATATGTTATAGGACTATTTTGAAAATAGAGAATAGGCATAAAAGACTATGTGTTTGGTGCATCTAAGTGCATTGTAATTAGTGGACTTTATTACTTTCTGGTTTAGATAAACACTTTTTGAGGACAGAAGAAAATGCATTTCTAGTTTCTTGCTGGAATCTTCTGTTTCTTGTACACCAGGGCAGGCCTGTTTGGTGACAAAGGAGAAACCAACGAAGCAAACCACATAAGTCACTTAAGGATATGTTTAATGCATTGAAGAGGAGAATGGTTTTCAAAAGCTGAGATGCTGAAACGTGAGCAGTATCACATCTTTTCTTTGGTCACATGCCACTTCCATGAAGATGTTCAATAATGTGGAGCTCTTTCATTCCCGGTGAATCTCGCAGCACATAATTAAGATACGTCCACACATTGTCTAACTGCACATTTTAGATTCCTCATGGTTTATTTCACCTAATTAATCAAATTATATCTATTTAAATGAAAAGCAGATGAGAGAATACAAGCTTTAGAACCAGGGTTTGAATAGGATTTGTAGCTTTGTGACATAAAACATGTTTTATTTTCTCTTTGTGGAATAAGGCTGTTTCCTCATCACGTAGATGTCATTATTGGGGGTTTAAATGAGAAAATCAGTGCCTTGATTAGTTTGTCATAAGTGATCCCAATATGCGCTTCTTTCCTGTATCTCAGCCCTTTACAGTGAATGGAAGAGTGTGCTCAGATCAGTGGAGGAGAATAACATAGAGATCATTGCCTTCAGAGAGCTTATGTATTTGGTAACTTTACATTTACATATAACTTTTATCTTTTCAAAACACTTTCACAGCTGTTTGGTCTTCACTGTAGCTCTCTGCAGTTTATAGGATAAATGAAATTATTATTATATTCATTTCCAGATGAGAAAGCAAATTTAAGTGAGTTATTTCTAACCTGCTTTAAATTTGTGGGGAACTTCTTTTACTTTTTTATTTTTGCATATGTGCCTATTTGATTTTAACTTACTATTTTCACTTTTAACTATAGAAAAACATAAAAGCACATACCACCACGTTTAAAAAAAATAGTTGCTTAGTATTCTCTTTCTAAAGTATCCTTGCTTTGGTCATTTCGACTTTTTCCCATTATTTTTCATTCCTACAGATATTGCTCTGGCGATCATTCTTTCATACTTTTACCTCTGTTTGTGGATACGTATCTGTGGGGAAATTCCTGGAAATATAAGTGCTGGGTACATTTGAAGTTTTGCTGGGCATTGCTTGCCAGGAAAGGTTGTGCCCATTCAAGAGAGCTGAGCTGAGCTTCTGTGAACCTCCCACTTGAGGAGGACAGGTTTCCTGTGCCCCTGACATTGTGCTGCTCCTCTTGTCTGTTGCATCCACTCTAGTGGTCGAACCTTCTTGCTTAGCTGCTGAACTGGAATTAATCAGAGGCAAGATCTTGGCCAGGTTTTAGAAATTCAGCTGCAGGCATCAAGTGGAAGAACTCAAGACTCTGCCTGGAATGCCCACCCTCGGTCCTCATTAGACCAACTGGCTGGATGACTACTTTGGCCCAGCTCTGGGGGAACTTCTTTTAGAAAAAAATGTATTATTTTAACATCTACTGTGTGGTTGTCTCTGTTATGGATATTGAGAATCTAAAGAAGGTGAAGTTGTAAGTTTACACTGTAATTGCTGAAAAAAATGTTTAAAAATGCACTGGGCATTATTATGCAAAACAGGTGTACATACTGTTTTATTGAAACAGAGAAATCCAATTCTGAAAAGTAAGAAAATTGGTAAACATGGTAATGCTCTGCTGAAAATCTTGACCTTCTTCAAGAAAGAAGTAGAATGGAATTGGGTAAGAGCATGGTTTCTGAAATCAAAAGACAGAATTCAAGTCTAACTTCTAACTCCCATCTTGTAAGGTAAAGCAATGAAAACCACATTACTTAGCATTTATAAAATTTTCTATCCTTTCTAACAACTTTGGAATAATAATGGTATCTATAAGTAAAGTTTAATAATGAAAATTACACATAGGCGTCTGATTTTATAATTTAAATATGTATGCTTACTAAATCATAGCCTTAAAATGTATTTTGAAGAAAACCAAATTCAATGACAAAATAATTGGAAGAATGGAGACCTGCTTCCCTTCTTCTTTTCTTCTTTCTTTCGTCCCACTTTCTTTCTTGCAGGATTTAGAATATTAATATTTCTTCACAAATCAATAAACAATCAATAAGAAAGAGTAAATACGTCTGCTGCAGCCTGAGTCAGAGTTTTTCCAATGTCGGATGGCAGTGTAGCCAGTTTATTAAAATAAGCAGATTGGGTGTGATATGATGGCTCCAAAATTTACCAGCTGTGTGACTTTGTAAGTGTCATGTAACTTTCTAATTTTCTTTCTTCCCCTGTAAAAGGGAGGTTATTATAATACCTGCCTCCTAATGAAATTGTCAGATTCAGAGGGTAATCACTGCCCTATATAACACAGAGATTGATGCTGCTAATTTCACTGATTTCCAGTCCCCTGAGTGCACATTAATTATATACACTTAGCTCCATGCTTGTAGATTCATGGAAGGGAAGTAGCTACGGAGATCTAATAGAGCTTGCTGTGTAATTTTCAAATTAATGAGCTTCTTTAATACAACCATTTGAGCTAATAGTGGAGACTAGAGCTTTATTGTTTTCGTTTTTAGAATACTAATAAATACGCACAAATAAGAATGATGGTGGTTGTTCTCCATGATGAGGATGACATCAGACCTGGGACTGGCTCTTCCTGTTGTGGCTTCTTCCCTGTGGATCAGTCCTCTGCCTCTTAATGCTGGTCGAGAGGCCCTTTCACACTTTCCCAGGAAGTTCCTGCCTCAGTGTGAATAAGGGAGGCTATTTGCCTGTTCCTTGTCTGTCAGAAAGGTCTTGAAATTGAAAATTTTTCAAATAGTTTCTTGTCCAGAGATTACTTTCTTTGGAGAATGGAAAAAGAGTTTTTGAGGAGATGTAATCACTAAGGGTTTTTCCTGTGGTCATGTATGGATGTGAGAGTTGGACTGTGAAGAAGGCTGAGTGCCGAAGAATTGATGCTTTTGAACTGTGGTGTTAGAGAAGACTCATGAGAGTCCCTTGGACTGCAAGGAGGTCCAACCAGTCCATTTTGAAGGAGACCAGCCCTGGGATTTCTTTGGAAGGAATGATGCTAAAGCTGAAACTCCAGTACTTTGGCCACCTCATGAGAAGAGTTGACTCATTGGAAAAGACTCTGATGCAGGGAGAGATTGGGGGCAGGGGGAGAAGGGGACGACTGAGGATGAGATGGCTGGATGGCATCACTGACTCGATAGATGTGACTCTGAGTGAACTCCGGGAGTTGGTGATGGACAGGGAGGCCTGGCGTGCTGCGATTCATGGGGTCGCAGAGTCGGACACGACTGAGCGACTGAACTGAACTGAATCAGTAAGGAAGTCCCATGAATGAGTTAAATATTTTCCTCGTTTATAAACCATTCACTCCCTTACTCTGCATTGACTTTCTTTATTCTGAGCCTTCCTCGTGTTGCAGAAAACAGCAACATGGAGACTCTTACATATAGGGTGGTAAGGACTTAGGTCAAAATTTCTCTTTTAAAGCAAAGGCATGTGTTTATAAGATATGTTGTATTGGTGACTTTGGATTTGGGCCTGAAGTGGGAAACATTGGGGAAAAAGTCAAATGCTTGTCTTCAGGATGCTTCCATCCCCGTTGCTTGCATGTATCAAAATCCATCGCAGGATTCTCTTTTTTTACCGTTTCTCAAACTTCAGTAGATACCTGTTTAACGCCAGTCTTCTAGGTCATGTCTCAGGTAACAAAGAACAGGATAAGTTTCCATTTTGGAAATTATTCATGGATGCAGAATTATTTTTATGGCAAAGGTAGAAGCAATTAATCCAGTAGAAAATCTACATGATTTTCTTATTATTTTAGCATGTGAAGAATAGTCATTGTTTCCAGGTCATTTGTAAATATTGTTCTATAACTTGGAACTATATTTGAATCAAAGTGTCGTAAAGAGCAGAAATGGTAATTGTAAAAATTATGAAGAAAACGTAAAAGAGATGAACACTAAAAAGCCATTGTCTTGCACACTGATTTAGACTATGTTGCTGAAAATGGGGTGATTAAATGAGGAGTTGGTGATATTAATGGTGGTGTGCATTTCAGATCTTTTAAAAGCAATTTTAATTTTTGAATCATGTTTGGAGATGATAATTTATATTTTATTTTGCAAGTTTTTTCCCTTTTTGGCTTCTCTGCTACATGTTCTTCAATTTAGTTTGAAACATCTTGGAGACACTTACACCTTGCTAGTTCTCTTGTAACTATACACATAACTATTAAGAGCTTGAAAATTTCAAGTGGCAAAATCTTGAATATCTGAAAAATATGATTTGGGTTTAACATAGAGAAAAAAGTATATAAAAGGATTAAAATATTTGTTGGCAATTCCTTTTAGGTATCATGGGTGATTTAAAACTTATAACCTGCAAAAATGACAATTTAGATTCTAAAGGTTTATGTTTTGAAATTTAAACATTATGAAGTAACTCATGGTAATCTTTAAACTTTACAAAAGGGGTATAACAATTGCTGTCTATGTCTCTTCTCCTCTAATTCCCCTTCTCTCAGATAATGATCATCAGTGGTTTACAGAAATGCTAGCATCATAAACACAATGTTCTTTCTGTATCTTGCTAATTTCCTATTTAACATAAATTGGAGACCTCTTTTATCTGCAGTTTCCTCCTTCTTTAGGGTTCCCACATGGTATTCTACTGTTATTTATTCTGTCATTTATTGATAACTTTCTAACTTTTCCTGACTGTATTAATAATATGTGCAGATGGGTTTGCAGAATTAATTTCTATGAGTGGTATATCTCAGTCAAAGAATGTTTGCGTTTAAAATTTTGCTGAATATTCAAAAAGATACATGATGTACATCCTACCTAAAGCATAGGAGTGTGCCTACTCTCATCTGCTCTCAAGAGTAGTGTACAATGTTGACCTTGTTTAGGCTTTGCTATTGTTATTTCACTGCTTAAATTTATAGCAATAAGTTTTGACTGAAGTTAAATATTTCTCACCACATTATTTGCCTTTCTGTATATAAGTGTGTGTGTGTGCTTGCGCTCAGACTCTTTGCCCATGTTTCTCTTGGGTCGTGGCTCTATTTATTATTTAGCGATACGATATCTGTTAAAATAATATGTACTTGTCACAAGTTGTCACCATCTTACCCAGTTTTTTAAATTGAAGTATAGTTGATATACAATGTTGTGCTAGTTTCTGCTATAGAGCAGAATGACTCAGTTATATATGCATTCTTTTTCATATTCTTTATTCTTTCATATTCATTATGGTTTAATCATGGGATACTGAATATAGTTCCCTGTATAGTAGGACCTTGTTGTTTATCCATCCTGTATATAATAGTTTGCATCTGATAATCTCAAATCTCAACCTATTCCTCCCCACCTCCTTCCCCCTTGACAACCACAAGTCTGTTCTTTATGTCATTTTTCTTTTAATCTGTTTATGATTTTTTAAATCATATTCTTAGATTTCCTGTAGTCAAATTTAGAGATTTTTTATTTTATTGCTTTAGGATTTTTGTGCCTTGCTCAGAAAGCCTTTTCCCATTCAAGGTGCTTTAAAGAAAAAGAACTGCTATTCCTTTTATTTAATACCCATCCTATTTTGGTTTCAAGATTGAAAATGAATGTTTCATCTGGATTTATTTGGTATAAATACTAAAACAGGTATACAGCTTCTTTCATAAATTTAGCCAAATTTCACAGCCTATAAACAATCTAATTTCCTCCCTGCTTGATTTGAAATGCCATCAGAAATTCTAAACTGTTCCTCAGGAATTTAAAGACAAACAAGGAACTTATACAGAAAACAAAATAAATAATATTAAAACTCTATTACAGGCAAGAGAACGTAATTTCTATAAGGTACTTGTTTCCTGAGTAATGCTGTCTCTATAAATTGTGCTTCTGTGTCATTGTGGTCTCATATCAACAAAAAGGATGTCAGACTGAAGGTTCACTGAGCCCAGAGGGATAAATAGAGGACTGTGTTATGCTTTTGGCTTGCATTACAGTACTAATATCACTTAAATGGACTGCTGGTTTGTGTATTTCTTAACCTATGTCAAGGCTTGAATAATGGGTTATGATTATTACTTGGTTTTTGAATGTCACTTTGAAGACAACTTAGTGTAAAATTCAAGGGTTCACAAATAAAATATTAAAACTAGAGACTGCAATGCAATAAAGGTAAAGGAATTCAGATGCTCATGGTTTTATTAACTAATATATAGTTGCAGCTTCAGTTTGTCTTAAAAACTAGTTATGTGGTCTCTCTAAAGCCAGTATCAAGCAACTTAATTTAAGGTATAAATCTGATTTAAACTGAAACACTAGATACAATACTAAACTGTTACTTTCATCAATAAATAATTTCAGTTTGCCTTAAGGTGTATGACGTGCACTGTGTATTTTTGTCCAAACATCAGGGAATTTGTACATCTTTTCATGATAACTTTTTGTGGAACTCTGAACTTAATGTGGCCTTGAAGTGCCTTTCCATAATTATTAAAATGGAAGGATTCTGACTTTCAAAACAGTTTCATAAAACGTATTTTATTAAGTTTCTTTAGGATTCTACTCATTTGTTTATATTTATAATACCCTTTATCGAATAGAAAAATATTACCTGGGTGAAAATGTAGAAAAAAAATTTGCATCAGCAGAACCACAGTGTTCATTTTTTTTATGCTAATACTTTAAACAAACTGAATATTTTGCAAACATTGACTTGAGCTTCCCTGGTGGCTCAGACGGTAAAGCGTCTGCCTGCAATGTGGGAGACCCGGGTTCAATTCCTGGGTCAGGAAGATCCCCTGGAGAAGGAAGTGGCAATCCACTCCAGCACTCTTGCCTGGAAAATCCCATGGACGGAGGAGCCTGATAGGCTACAGTCCATGGGGTCGCAAAGAGTCGGACACGGCTGAGCAAGTTCACTCATCTCATACTATTCCTAAAGGCAGAGGAAAGTAAGAAAAAGCCATCTGATGCCAGGATACTAAAGATGCTGATGCACCATGAAGGGTGTCCATAATGCAGTTCTAGTCTTATAGTTGAGCAGGACCAAGGTATGCTAAGCAGACAGATTTTTCTAAAAGATTCCATGGAACACAGACCCTCTTCTCTTTTAAGGGATGACTTCTGCTTTTCTTGGTGTTTTTGTTTGTTTGACTTAACACTTGCGTCTAAGTGGATAATAACTTTTTTGTTTTGATTTAAGAACCTCAATGTTTGGTTTACTTTCCCATTTAATTTTCTTGATGGTGGTGGTTTAGTCACTAAGTCATGTCTGACTATTGTGACCTCTTGGACTGTAGCTGGTCAGGCTCCTCTATCCATAGGATTTTCCAGGCAAGAATACCAGAGTAGGTAGCCATTTCCTCCTCCAGGGGATCTTCCTGACTCAGGGACCGAACCCAGGTCCTCCTGCACTGCAGGCAGATTCTTTACCGACTGAGCTCCCAGGGAAGCCCTTAATTTTCTTTGGCACATTCAAATTTCGAAGCACTCTATAACCATATTTGTCTTGTTTCCATTCACTTTTCTTTATCTCTAAGTTTTTTTTCAAATTGCTTGTGCATCATAATGTTTCTCAGGTGAATTTAAATCTTCCTCCAAAATTAATATAAAACCTTTATGAGGTTCTGAGTAGACAGTTCTTCTAATTCTAAAAGTACTTGTTCAGATGGAAAACACAAAAGAAAATAAAAATCAGCATTCATTTTACTCAAGGAATAATCATTTGTTAATATTTACCCTTATTCTTTTGTACTTAATGTCATGCCCAGATCTTTTTGATGGCAGTAAAGCCATGTGTAAACTTGATTCTCATGGCTTTGTAATATTGATCTGTAGCTTAATTAGTCAGGTCCTATTTTTACAGATTTTTTTGTATCCTTCTTTTATCCATATATTCCTGCAAATGAAAATCATCTATGTATGTATTTTCCCTCATTTCTGATGATTGAAGTATTATTACTGGATAAAAGGCCATCAAGCATTTAGTTAAGTATTTCTGAGTAACACAAAGGAAATCCACACCAATTTATAAGCCTATCAACAGTCTATGCAAAGCGTAATCTCTCAGCATCATTGCTATTTTTAAGCGTTTTTATATATTTCATCACTAAAAGATCCTTCTTGTTATATAAAACATATTTCATATTAATTACTCATTTATGTTTCTTTTTTCAAAACAATCTTATACCCAATTTTCATTGCCATCTTGATATTCTTTCCCATTGAATGGTATGAGTTATTTATTCAAGATCAATATGGCAGGGGAGTAAGGGGTTGTTAGGCAGTTGTCTAGCCAACAGTTTAATTATCTGGCTAGGACAAGGACCAGGCCACTCATCCGTTTCATTGGGTAGAGTTGTTCACATGGAACATGTTGTTCATTGGGACATGCCATTGAGTTGTTCACATGGCATGTCCAACTCCAAGGGAGTGGACACTAACTGCCCTTGTGTCCAGAAGAGGAGAAGATTTTTAGTGTCTCCAACAGGTAAGATTGCTTCGCCTGTCAAAACCTGCTTTATTTTTGCCTTAGTTTTATTTTTCCTTTCAATTTTGTATAAGATTATTTTTAAAATATTATTTCAAAGTGTTTTGTTGTTTTGGAATTTTTCCTCTCCAGTATATATACATGTTTAAAACTTCTAATCAAATAGGAATGCAAGGTGGAAAAGAATTTACCTTTGTGTCTCCTTACCTGCCTGTAGTTTCTTCCCTAGAGGTGACCAGTTTTAACCATCACTGTCATTCTTCTGGTGGTTAACTTTATATTCATAACCACTATATCATTAATTTTATATTTCTGTTTTTCATTAGAGTTTGTATTAATATACTCAAAACCATATTTCTTATTTTGACAGTTAGAGATGTTCTTTTTCAACTGCCTACCTGATGAGTTGATAGCATTGTTGAATCTAGATTAAGAATATTTACATTCTACTCTGTGTTTATAATAGGTCTGACATACATATCTTTTATATATAAGTTTATTCTAAAAGCTTAAAATTAGATAAGTATTATTTATATAATGATCTGTAGCTATTTGGGGCTTCCTTGGTGGCTCAGACAGTAAGGAATCTGCACCTAATGCAGGAAACTGGTTTGATCCCTGGGTGGGGAAGATTTCCTGGAGAAGCGAATGACTACCCACTCCAGTATTCTTGCCTAGAGCATTCCGTGGACAAAGGATCCTGGCAGGCTATAGGCCATGGGGTGGCAAAGAGTCGGACATGACTGAGCTGCTAATGCTTTCACTTTCATAGCTATTTTACTATTTTTTGTTGTTGAGTGTTTTTTCTTTCCTGGACATTTGAAATTCCCAATTTTCCTCTTGCATGATGTATCCTTAACGTATCTGTAGGCTGTTACTATTGTATATCTGGTTCATGAAATCTAGTCTTCCAGAGACTTCCATCCACCTTCCTTATGTAGCCTGGACTGACTGCTCTGGATCCTTCTGTGCAGCTGACACTTGGGATGGCACCATCTTTCTGTGGTTGACCATGTTTTTAACTCTTGGCTTATTTCCTCATAAGCCAAACCCATTTTTCTCTATCTTTTATAATAAATTTTTTAAAACAACTTTCTAAAATAATGAAACTTCATAACTTCATTCTCTCTATATATACACACACATGCACAAGCACACACACACGCACAAACACATTCATGTGCGTGTACACATACACAGATACAGAAAACCTTGTATACTGATTTCGCACATATAAATCACATTTTCTTAGAACTAAGAAGAAATTCTACACATTTTCTATTATCCTGGTTCTTTTGGGCATTTATTATTCCCTTTTTGAAAGCTTTATCTTTAGTCTCCTAAAAAAAAAAATCACAGTGATGGTCCCAGATGGGTATTTATTTCCCCATCATATTCAATATTCAATTTGAAAACAGACTCCTATTTTAGATCCAGGAAATTTTTAATCAGTATTATTTAGAGGATTTTCCCTCCATTTTCATGAAACTATACTTCTAAACATTTTATTAATATAATGCTGCTAAAATAAATTACATAGTATTTATTTGGCTAAAGATAGCACTAGCCACTTAATGAGATTGTTTTGAACATTTATACCCAATAATACTTAACCAAACATCTGCCTTTTCCCTGCCTAGTCATTACATGACTATATGGAAATATAGCTTTTGTGGAATTTTGAAAATGATAATTACTGGGCTAAGAGAAACATTTAAAAGTGATGATAAAAACAATACAAAAGCAAAGACTGACCTTTAGAATGAGGAAAATAGATGAGCAAGTGAAAATGAGCAATGACTTAAGTAATTTTAGATATTTGATTTGTATATTCCACATTACTGGCTCTTGTCTTGTATTTAATTATAAGGTGTTTTTTTTTTTCTTTTGCAACAGTTCTGTAAAATTTGTACATAGTTGACCCTTTGTATCTGCTGTTCCTATGTCTGCATTCAACCAACCAAGGATCAAAAATATTTGGGAAAAAAAAGTTAAAGTTCTCAAAAGCAAAACCTGAATTTACCTTTTATGGGTAACTACTTGCATAGTCAAGGCTATGGTTTTTCCAGTAGTCATGTATGGGTGTGAGAGGTGGACTGTAAAGAAGGCTGAGCGCCAAAGAATTGATGCTTTTGAACTGTAGTGTTGGAGAAGACTCTTGAGAGTCCCTTGGACTGCAAGTAGATCCAACCAGTCCATTCTGAAGGGGATCAACCCTGGGATTTCTTTGGAAGGGATGATGCTAAAGCTGAAACTCCAGTACTTTGGGCACCTCATGTGAAGAGTTGACTCATTGGAAAAGACTCTGATGCTGGGAGAGATTGGGGGCTGGAGGAGAAGGGGATGACCCAGGATGAGATGGCTGGATGGCATCACTGACTCGATGGACATGAGTCTGAGTGAACTCTGGGAGATGGTGATGGATAGGGAGGCCTGGCGTGCTGCGATTCATGGGGTCGCAAAGAATCGGACACGACTGAGTGACTGAACTGAACTGAACTTGCATAGAATTTGCATTATATTAAGTATTAAGAGATGATTTAAATTATATGGGTCTGTAGGTTATAGGTAAATATAATTAATATATATTTTATACAAGGGACTTGAGCATCCTTAGGTTTTGGTATCCAAGGACCAGTTCCCCATGGATTCTAAGGGACGACTATATTCACAACCTTCATCTTTGCCATCTCCTTCTTTTGGGAGAGTCTTTCTATGTTGCCAGCATAGTTGAATCTTTTATTAATATATCTTTTTGATATTAAACCATAGGCATATGGATTTTGAATTTTAAAAGTGAAGATTACCATAAACTTCATTTCTAGGATCTTAACTCTAAAAGTGAGCCAGGTTGAGGCTTCACCTATGTTTTACCAGATACACCACTAGTGATCAAATTGGCTAAAAATGTTAGGTAGAAAATATATTAAGTATTTGGTAGAAGAAAGAGAGCCCTGGAGATTTGGGGGATTTATTTTAGTTGTTAATGTTTCCTTTTTCTTGGTGATAATGGAGATCCCTAGCTTCAGAAAATGAAAGAACAGCTTTCATGACTAGGTAACCACGTGAATAATGCATTTCTAGCTGGGAGAAAGTACAGTTCCCGAAATATTAATAATATGTTTTCTGGTAAAATTCAGGAAGACAGATTTGAATGCTTTCTGATAATAGAGGCTCTCCTGAGGTTACCAGTGTCACGTAATTCTTCAGAAGAGTATAGCACTCCTTTTAGAAAAGTACTGTTGATTTTCATTATTCACTGTAGTTATTCTACGAATCACTGTGAACACTGAATTAGTGAATACTGACCATTGCTCCTGGGACATATAGAACCTCTGGTCACAACATTGTCATCAGTTGATCAATACATGACTTTGATGTGTTTCTCTGTTTCAGATGCCTTATTGAATATATATTGTTGATGCCCTAATGTTGAACTTGTGGCCAAAAGCACTATAACTCACACCTGGACAAAGATGAAATAAGAGTCAGTAATGTGGCATGCGTAAACCTGATACCTAGTATTACTGAAGTCATCACTCACATTTACGTGCTCATCTGTTTTCCTTAGGTTACTGTTCAGTCTTTGCTGCTTGTATTGGTTCTATCATTACTCTCAAATATGTTTCTCTGATCCCAGTGATTTTCTGTGGTTTTCAAAATTCCACAAAGGCTATATTTTCATGTAGCCATGCAATGGCTAGCTAGGGAAAAGGCATATGTTTGGTCAAGCATTATCAGATATAGCTATTCAAGATAGTCTCAGAATTTGTTGGTTTTCTCGTTAGCCAAACATATGCCCTTTTGCTCTCAGGAACACAAGACTTCAGCACTGTGCTTGGGGCCATTTTAAACAGCACAGGCACTCACAAAGAGACATTTGTATATAGTATGAGGGCTGGAGCAAGAGGCAGTGCCATCTTATTTGACCTCAGCTGGGCAACCTGAGTATTGGGCGACCCTTCCACATACCTATGAATCACTGCAAAAAAAAACTGCAGGTATTAATTGTGTGTGTTAGTCACATAGTCATATCTGACTCTTTGCAACCCCATAGACTGGGGTTGCCAGGCTCCTCTCTCCATGGAGTTCTCCAGGCAAGAATACTGGAGTGGGTTGCCATTTCCTTCTCCAGGTATTGATTAAGGGCTTATAAACAGATTTGAGTGAGTAGGCAAAGTTTCTCATACAAAATTTGTGAATGATGAGAATTGACTCTATTTGTTTGATTTAAACCAATTTTGGCAAGTCAAATGGCTCTCTGTGTCTTTTGGTAGTCTGCTATGGCTTAAAAGATTTCACCCAGCTTTGAAATGTTTGTAAATACCTATGCTGACAAAGCTCCTCAGATTTGAAAGGATAAGAAACCAACAATTCTTTAAACTCTGCTGAAGGAGGCAAAAGGAGAAGAAAATACTTTTGCCTACAAATTCAAGTTCATGATGGCACAGCTGAAGGATGAACGTTTTATTTTTTTTTTCTCCTTAATAAACGTCCCCTAAATGTGAAAAGTCTAAAGCACTGAAGGGCATTAAGCTCCTTTGAAGTGTTGAGGAAGCAATCATTCTTGTGAGTTGTGTCATCCTGGGTTATTTTCCACTTGTGTTTTGCCAGGCTTCTCACCAGGAAGGTCAAAGTGCCAAAGGAGACAAAGAAAAGGTGGGAGGTGATGGTGGTTGTGTGTGTCTGGACACCATGTGCACATGATTTGGCTACATGTGGTGATGGATTTAGGCTTCACATGGGCTTATGGAATCTGGTATCTCTCCTGTCTCTTGTGAAGGATGGCTGTAAGCACAGGGGTCGTGGTGAGGAATCCTGGGGAGGTGTGGTCCTCTGACACTGGCATCAGGGTGGGGTGAGTGATAACAAATCCATAAGTAGAAAAGACACACTTATAGGTTGGGATATGAGTTTGAAAGGAAATCCAAATATGATGGGAGAACCGGATGGAGAAACAGACCAGGCAGAGAGAGTCACCTGAGAGGTGAAGGTTTGGGGACAGAGCAGCCCCGGCAGGGAAGCTGGTTCACAAACTGGCTCTTATAAAGGGCGAGCAGGAAGGACCAAAGAAAGAGGCAGACACTTCAGACTGGAAGATTTGGCTTTAATAAACAAGGAACTTGACCTAGGGGATGTTGTGGGCAGCCTGGAGGGAAGTGGATCTCCACCAGCCCAGCAGAACCTTCAAGGTTTATACAGAAGCCTTCCTGGGTTCAGTCACATGCACCATCCAGAAGTCCTCAGCCCCGCTTCACTTCTCTCCAGGCTGTGTCCTTGAAGGGCTTCTGGGCAGGAAGTGTGAGTGGGAGGTACAGTCCAAGGATGGGTAGAGGGGAAGGGGCCACAAATAACCCAGGTCCAGTGGAGGCTCCATGGTGATCATGTCTTCTTGACGATTCTCTTCAGTAAGGGGACAGGGAAGACCTACAGGAGAAAGACACGCAACCTCTCCCAGGAAGGCAGGCAGCCTGCAAGCAGCATGGTGGGCAAGCAGAAGGCCAGGGAGCTGAGATTCCACGGGAGGGAAAGCACAGGTCTACTAAGCCCTGGTTTAACTTAGGCATATTGAAGATTCATAGGCACCTCAGACTGTAAGGTAAACCTAATGGCAACTCCAAGGTCTTAACCCTCTAATTCCTCAGCTTCATCAGAGCAAACGACAGCAAGAATATTCACTGAGATGGAGCAGGTTCTGTTTCCACACTCACAGAACTGTTTGATGAGGACAGAAGAGCTTCATTTGAGGACATTTGGGTTTTTCTTCTTTTCGGGGGAATGGTCACCTGTTTATTATGAATAGAAATGCCTCAAGAAATGTCCTAGGCTGGCTTCTGATGCTAATGGGTCCTTGTGATCTGTGGGTTGTGTATCGGTCTGTATATACGAGGCAATGATGCTGTCATGAAGTTATAAATCGCCAGGACATGGAAACAACCTAGATGTCCATCAGCAGATGAATGGATAAGAAAGCTGTGGTGCCTATACACAATGGAGTATTACTCAGCCATTAAAAAGAATACATTTGAATCAGTTCTGATGAGATGGATGAAACTGGAGCCGATTATACAGAGTGAAGTAAGCCAGAAAGAAAAACACCAATACAGTATACTAACACATATATATGGAATTTAGAAAGATGGCAATGATGACCCTGTATGCAAGACAGCAAAAAAGACACAGGTGTGTATAGCGGACCTTTGGGACTCAGAGGGAAAGGGAGAGGGAGAGGGTGGGATGATTTGGGAGAATGGCATTGAAACATGTATACTATCATGTAAGAATCGAATCACCAGTCTATGTCCGATGCAGGATACAGCATGCTTGGGGCTGGTGCATGGGGATGACCCAGAGGGATGTTATGGGGAGGGAGGTGGGAGGGGGGTTCATGTTTGGGAACGCATGTACACCCGTGGTGGATTCATGTCAATGTATGGCAAAACCAATACAGTATTGTTAAGTAAAGTAAAAATAAAAATTAAAAAAAAAACAGATAACTGATATATATGAGTACATGATAAAATCGAATAAAGTCCGTTTAATATACAAAAAAAAAAACCCATAATATCAGAAGGATTGTCAGTTTTCTAAAAGTTTGTGTTATACCAGGTTCAATTCTCTCATGGACAAAAGCATGCATCCACACAGAAAGTGGGGATCTTACTACACAAACAGTAGCACTCATGCAGAGTGGGTACACAGATCTTTCAGGGAAGCTGTGTCTCTCACCACAAACCAGCTACTACTTGCTTTCCAGGTAATAATTAAGTAGCATCATGTACTCAGGTTGTGTTTACACTGTCAGGTTTGATTTGTGTCCAAGGAACCCTGCCTTTCTTGTGAGGGAACCCACTCCGTTTTCCCTTTCTCTTTATGTGAGTGATAAGAGACTCAGACTTCCATGTCATTCAAAGGCATAGCATCCCATCTAAGAACCCGAGGCCTCTTGATTCTTATCCTATATCTCTCCTTGGGATTTTTATGTTTCTTCATGGGTTAGGAACAAGGTGTCCTTGGGTGAGCTGTTAGAACTGAATGACTTTATAAAAGGCAACGATTAGGAGCCTTTTTGCATTATTAGACATAAGTGAAATGAAATCCAACTGTAAAATTGCAGAGCTCGGGAGCCCAGGATGGAAGTTATGCTAGAAAACACAGGTAGTAATTTGTCTGTCTTTAAGGATGCTTTCTAGGAAGAAAGATTTCAAGAAGTCTCTGGGTAGTCAATTGAATCACCCAATAACTCTTGTCAGAAAGTTCTGCCTTCTGTCTAGCTGAATTTTCTCTTGCTGTAATTTACACATTGTTTCTTTTAATAAGCCTCCAAGGAAGAGACAGAAAGGTCTCTGCTTCTGATAAGGTCATGACTTCCTCTACCTGAGGACAGCACATGAACCACTCTTGTTTGCTGTGTAAGGAACTCAGCTCTTCTCACAGCACACGACCTTGTTCTCTGGCTTCTTTTTCTCACTATGTATGACCTCATTCCAACTGTGCTTTACTTAAAAATATGAATTGAAGTCTACAAGGTGAAAATTCTAGCTAATTTTTATAGTGGTAGAGGTTGAAAGCAAAAGTGAAGTCGCTCAGTCGTGTCCGACTCTTTGCGACCCCATGGACTGTAGCCTACCAGGCTCCTCCCTCCATAGCATTCTCTAGGCAAGAGTACTGGAGTGGGCTGCCATTTCCTTCTCCAGGGGATCTTCCCAACCCAGGGACTGAACCCAGGTCTCCCGCATTCCAGGCAGATGCTTTAACCTCTGAGCCATTTATATTGAATGCATTCCAATATTACCTTGAGTTTAAAAAACTCAATCATGTGGAAGACGTATATGCAGTGGGTCTCTGACCTTTCTTGCTTGTTTTTACTTTTTTTCATTTTTCTTGTGTTGGGTAGGAATCCTAGCTCTGCTGCTTTTTAGCTATGCTATATTGGACAGAGTAGTTATCCCTCTTGCCCTCAATAACTTTGCTTGTGAAATTTGACTAATGTGATCTTGTCTCCATAAATACAATGTAGTAAGAATACAGAAAGTGCTCAAAAATGCAATTTTTTTCCTGAGTACATTTTAGTATTTTATATACAATATATGACCTTAATTGGCTTCTCTGGTGGCTCAGATGGTAAAGAATCTGCCTGCAGTGCAGGAGACCCAGGTTTGATCTCTGGATTGGGAAGATCCCCTGGAGGAGGGCATGGCTACCCACTCCAGTATTCTTGCCTGGGAAGTCCCATGGACAGAGGAGCCTGGCAGGCTATGGTCCAAAGGGTGACAGAGAGTTGGACACAGCTTGGCGACTGAACAACAAAGTGGCTGTGGGCTGCATACCTTATTAGGTTCTCTGTAATACCAAGTATTAAAATTAAGATGAAGTTATGTACAATTCATAGGTTTTCTTTTATACTTCTGTAGGGGTTTTCACTTCTGAGCTTCAGACTGGTTTTTCTCTTTAGAAAGACTGAGTGGGTATCATTCTTGATCTTTACTGTTCCCTTAAGTGCTTCAGAAAAACAGGTTTTCAGACTCAGTATAAAAATATATTAAATTTAAATTCTCATCTTTCATTTTCTCTCTACTTCACTTTTCATTTTTATATTCTTATTATAAAACTAGTGGTCAAAATTGAAAGCTACCTTTTTAACAATTTAATTTGCAATTATATTAATTATGATTTAATTCTTTTTTTTTTTTTCACTAGTAAGTAAGAGTATTTTTCTTGGCTACTCATTTTATTTTGCCTCATCCAGGTAAAGATGAAAGTCTGTAACACTTGGGACTCATCAGGTAAGTTTCTTTCTTTTTTTTTTTTTAAATTTTAAAATCTTTAATTCTTACATGCGTTCCCAAACATGAACCCCCCTCCCACCTCCCTCCCCACAACATCTCTCTGGGTCATCCCCATGCACCAGCCCCAAGCAAGCTGCACCCTACGTCAGACATGGACTGGCGATTCAATTCTTACATGACAGTATACATGTTATAATTCCCATTCTCCCAAATCATCCCACCCTCTCCCTCTCCCTCTGAGTCCAAAAGTCTGGTATACACATCTGTGTCTTTTTTCCTGTCTTGCATACAGGGTCGTCATTGCCAACTTCCTAAATTCCATATATATGTGTTAGTATACTGTATTGGTGTTTTTCTTTCTGGCTTACTTCACTCTGTATAATTGTTAGAATGCCCGATGCTCTTCATAATCAGTACATACTTTGTGGGGGTGTTTCCTGGGCCTTTGTGCCAGGTTCTCTGAAGGAAGGAACTCAAAGTCATCTTCTCCCAGCACATAAGACAGAAGACAAACACACTGAATACTTGGGAATGGGAAACTGTGTCCCTTCGTACATCTCATACATGGATCTATAGAAAATGGAGAGATCTTTGTGACTGATGAAATAGGGAAATAGCCTTGTGTTTAGAGTACACGAAAGAGCGAGCTTATGGTCGTATCTTCTGATTCTTACATTAGCAAGGTGCCCAGACATGTACCTAGTGTGTGTGTAGAAGGTATTCAATGAAAGATGTGACAGGAAGTCCAAGGAATGGCTGTTCTGGGCCAGGCGGTGGTGGTGGGGCACATGCAGAGTCACGCAGAAGACTTGTTAGGTTAGCGCAGGACTGGGACCAGATCAGCAGTATGGGAAGGTCACCTGGAGCGGTGGCTGCTGGCACAAGCTCGGCAGCTGGCTGCAGGGTGATTTGGGGATGCAGTACCTGTCCTGCTCTGGGCCCTGGGGAGAAAGCTGAGATCCAAAATCTCCAACCAAAATGAAGACTGAGTTGAGTTCTGACTGAAAGGGAATTTCAAATTTTAAACCAGAGCAAGGACACAAGCAGGGATGTGCAAGGAACTGGATTTCGGGGAGAGGAGTTGGTGAAGGGGGCAAAGGGAAGTCATCATGCAGGCAGCATGTACTGTTATTGGGAGGAAGCTGTAGGGTCTGACTCTGTTTACAAGACAGAGATGCCTAATCTTTGTTTTTGTTGTTCTCTCTGGGAAATTATCTGTTATCATTTTATCATGTATCGACTCCGCCAAATTTATGACTTCCTCCCTTCATATCTCCAGGGAATGAATTCTCTGCTCTAGTCCATATTATCTTTTTTCCCTTTTCTCCTAAAAATATTTTCAGCACTTCTTATGCAACAGACATCATGTTAAGGGATAAGAAACTGCCATCAAGGACTCTGCACTCTTGGAAGGGGCTTTGTGAACATCTAAAGCTGTTTTAAAATTCTTGTGCACTTCCTGTGTGATGAACCTTCAAGTTTTTCTCTGTTCAAGAACTTCCTGTAAACTAAATGTAGACAATTGTTATTTGTCAATCATACATCAGTAAAGTTGAGGAAAAATCTTTCTCTTCCTCTCTCTTTCTCTGTATGTATGTACATATATATCTCTAAAAGATAACTATATATTTATATTATATTTAAAAGGTAATATATATATTTACATGGGCTTTTCAGGTGGCACTAGTGGTAAAGAACTTGCCTATCAATGCAGGAGATGTAAGAGGTGCAACTTTGATCCCTGGGTTGGGAAGATCCCCTGGATGAGGGCATGGCAACCCACTTCAGTATTCTTGCATGGAGAATCCCATGTACAGAGGAGCCTGGTGGGCTACAGTCCAAAGGGTTGCAAAGAGTTGGATATGACTGAAGTGACTTAGCAGCCTGCATATGGCAACCCACTCCAGTATTCTCACCTAGAATATCCCATGGACAGAGGATCCTGGTAGGCTACAGTCCATGGGGTCGCAAAGAGTCGAACATGACTGAGCAACTTCACTTCACATATATATAAAAGAAATATATGTATTTATATACATATTTAAAAGATAAATACACACACACAGACACACACACACACATGTATATACATCCTTCAACACAAATGTCAAGTTCTTATCTACTCTGCAGCCTTTCTGGTAATTATAATCCTCATTGTCCCTCATGTCTGTAGAACTTTGGGGAACTGCAATATTCATAGTGTGAAATTATAAACTCTTCAGTACTGGAATAGGTTTACTATCTCTTACTTAACAATTTTTAACCCTTGGAGAAATTCATCCCAGAAAAATGAACTGATTTGGTTGAGTAGCACCGCTCTTTACAGAAAAACCAGAATTTGTATAGAATGGCTTAGATGATAAAGAATGTGCCTGCAATGTAGAACCAAGTTCCATCCCTGGGTTGGAAAGATCCCCTGGAGAAAGGAATGGCTACTGACTGCAGTATTCTTGCCTGGAGAATCCCACAGACAGCTGGACATGACTGTGTAATTTACACTTTCACTTTTTCACTTTCTTACTCTAAAATTGATCAGGTACCCAGCAAATTTCCTGGTTATAGAAGATGCTCAGTGAATTTCTAGCTTTATTCGCTAGGTGTCAATCTGTTCCTCACTAGATTGCAATTTCTTTAAGAATAGAGATGCTTTACCCTTGCATTGCATATTCTGCAGACCTGATGTGGAGCTGAAGCAGTTGTTGATGGTAAGCCTATATTTACTGATTAATTGTAAATGCAAACTTCTTTCTCATTATCTTCATATAAAGGAAGCAGAAATCTTAAAAGAGAATCACCACGTTGACGTTAAGATCTGCTGTCATTGTGTCTTTAGCATAAAGAAGGATGTTTATGGTTCCTAGGCCCTGCAGTCAAGCAATGGGCTTGTCTTGGGACCATTACTCAAGTAAAGATGATTATTTATTGTTTATATTGCAAAGAACTGGCTGTTCAGATCTGCAAATATTTCCAAAGTCACCATAATACAGACATTCCTTAAATTGGAGTTAGTGATTATGCATTATCGGAACTGCCAAGAACCATTGCATCCCACAAATCAAAGGAAAATGGCTTCCTTTTTGTTGAGAGATATTCCAAGCTCCAAGCTTTAAGTTCAAGGCACAAGTTTAACTGTTTCACCACTGCATTCCTTGAGGGAAGATATTGTTTCCTATGGAGAATAAAATTAGAAGCATGAAACCTATGTGATTAAAGTTTTACTTGCTGAAGACTCTTACTGAATCAATGTATATCTGAATGTAAAGCACATTTCTGTATTTTAGGAGACGAGGTGCTTAGGACAGAGACCATCAGGTTGTGATCTGTACTGTCACTGAGATTTGGGGAGGTTAGCTTCTGGGGTGCAAGCTGAGCAGGGTCCATTTTCATAATTGAAGAAATGGGGTTATAATGGTGGATCTTTCTTCTTGTCTGTGAGATGTATGTATTAAATAAACATCTAGGGCTTCCCTGTTGGCTCAGTGGTATAGAATCTGCCTGCCAATGCAGGAGACACAAGTTCGATCCCTGGTCTGGGAGGATTCCACATACTGAAGAGCAGCTAAGCCTGTGCTAAAAGTTGCTGTTGAGCCTGTGATTTAAAGCCCAGTAGCCATGGGCTCTGAGCCCATGACCTGCAGTTGCTGAAGCCCACACACCCTACAGCCTGTGCTCCACCACAAGGGAAGCCACTGAAATAAGCCCCTGCATCACAATATAGGGTAGCCCCTGCTCGCCACAATCAGATAAAGCTCACACAATAACAAAGACCCACCACAGCCCGAAAGTAAAATAATAGATAAATAAATCTTAAAGAAATAAAATAGACATCTAGAGACCCTACTTTCTTATTCATTCTAAAATGGGACCAGATCCAGTTTTGAAGATTTCAGTGGGCTGAGTCCTTTCTAACGATTGCAAGATATACATCTATAGTGAGTGCAAAGGTGATAGAATATAAACACACCTGAGCACCTCCGCTATCAAATTCAAACTCAGCATTAAACCGAGAACACCATCTTGCTCCTCTGCAAAATAGCAAATAATGAAAAGGATATGAAACCATGAGATATATATATATATATATATATATATAAACTTCCCTCATCCTTTTACAAATACATGATCTTAAATTATTCTCAAAGTGAAACTGCTTATCACCTCACGCACTTTGTGATCCTGGAGACGTCTTAGGACATCACCCCTGTCATGAGAAAGTGATCAGAGAGGGCATCTCACCATCCTGCTCTGTTGGCTTTGTTCCCTCTCCTCCTCCTCCTTCTTCTTTCTCCTCCTCCTCCTTCATTTCTCTCCCATCTCCTAAGTTTTCTTCCTTTCATCTTTTTTTCGGAGGGCCTTCGCAGGTGGCCCTAGTGGTAAAGAATCTACACGCCAGTGCAGGAGGAGACCGGGGTTCAATGGGTTGGAAGATCCCCTGGAGCAGGAAATGGCAACCCACTCCAGCATTCTTGCCTGGAAAGTTCCACGGAATGAGGAGCCTGGTGGGCTATAGTCCATGGGGCTACAAAGAGTTGGACATGACTGAGCAACTGAGCACATCATATTTTAGGGGGTGAGGAATGTGAAAAATAAACCTTGGAAATAGAAACAGAAATCTAATTTCATCAGTTCCCTGGGCTTGATGCTTTATGGCACCTACGAACAAGTCTTATTTGTATTCAAGTTTTATGCTTCATTATGTCATTTCAAATGAAGCAATGCAATAAAAACCAGGAGAGAGTGGGACTCCTGTCATGGTACCAGAAGATATGGAGGGTCATCAAAAAGAGACATGCCATTGGAGTGTCTTTCAAAATATCTAAAACGCTTAAAAATGTTTTCTGACAGGGTGGATTCTTAGAAGAGAAACAGTATCATTCTTTTTTTTTAACATTTAATATTGTTTTATTTTTTTATTTTTATTTTTCTTTATTTTACTTTACAATACTGTATTGGTTTTGCCATATATCAACATGAATCCGATTCCACTAGTATCCTGGAAGGGACTGGACAAAACCGATAGGTATTCCCAGCAAGATGTTGTTCTTTTTTCTTTTCATTTCCTTCTCCTCCTCTTCCTCTTCCTCCCCCCTCCTTCCCTCTCCTTTTTCCTCTTCCTCTTCTTTTCTCCTTCCCTTCCTCTTCCTCCTTCTTTTTAGAAAATTCCTTTTGGTTCATTCATTCACTCATTTGCTTACTTACAGAATAAAGCCTTTCCCTTGGACTCCGTTCAGTTAAAAACTTCATCTTAGGAGCTACTTTATTCCACTAGTGCTTTTTTTCCTTTCTGGTTTTGCCTGCTTTTTCTTGGTGCTGACAGCAGCTGATGGCCGCCAACAATGCTGACATTATGAATGGGTTATGAAGGCAATGAAGATGCTTACCTTTCTAATCAAGAACAACAAGCAGAAATGAATGTGCTTCCACTGGCAATACTCACTGCAGACACGTCACAGTAATGTGTCCCTGTTTTTAGGATTAGTTTCTGCTTTGTGTCACTGTGGGTATGGAAATTCAGGGGGAACTGATATTTATTTGTTCATTCATTTAAAAAAATCTATAGTGGAGTATAATTGATTTACAATGTGTTGGCTTCTGCTGTACAACAAAGTGAATCAGTTATATATATATATATATATTCACTCTTTGTTTTATATATATATATATATATATATATATATATATATATATATTCACTCTTTGTTAGCTTCTTTTCCCTGATAGGCCATGACAGAATATGGGTAGAATTCCCTATGCTATATAGTATGTCCTCATTATTTGTTTTATATATAGTTCACTCATTCATTTTAAGGTTCGTGTAATCAGTACTCAGTATTAAGCCAGAAGTCTTATACACTAATCTAGTGTCTAAAGACCCTGAGGATTCTTGAGACTATGTATAAGTAGGTTCTTGAAGTCAGAATTATTTTATATAATGTTAAAACATCGTGTTCCACTTTGTTGACTTTGAGCTGGTGATGCAAAAGCATTAGGAACCAGGATTATGCTCCTGGACCCTACTGAGAAGTCATGTGTTCATTACTGTCACACACTGACAAAATAAAAGGGTTTTTATTCAAGAATATCTATAATAAAGCAGTAAAAGTTATTGATTTTATTAAATCTGATTCTTTAAATAGAATATTTTTTTGTATTCTGTGAAACAAGATCGAAAGTATGTATCAAGCACCTAGTTATTTGTTTACTTTCTTCATAAACTGCCTCTTTATTTGAAGGAGGAATTGACATCCTGTAATTATTTAGATTTTATTATTTCACCAACATTTTTGGGAAAAGAACAAAGTCAGTCACTTGAAGGTAAAATACTGACAATTTGGGGTGCCAATGACAGTATTCAAGATTTTAAGTTAAAAATAGGATTTTGGAAAACTTGAATCTGCCACTGTGAGTTTGTCACCTCAATAATTAAAGGCTTCTCTGAAAAGATGAGCGCTGATACTGAGAAATGCAAAATTCTGATGTTGTATAATGAGCTGTACCAACATTTGGAATCTCTGCTTAGCTTAGTGAACAGATATTTTCCAAATGACTGCTGCATAATATTGAAGAATTATGCATGAGTGAAAGAGACACTCAAAGCCCAAGATACATCAGTAGTTCTTGATGGAACAGAATGCTAAAAAGTTCATTTATATGGTTTCAGATTCCACACAGCAACTAACCTTTAAGAAAGTACATGTTGCCAACTTTTGGTGTGGTTTGAAATAATAATATTCACAATTATCTGAAAAGGCTGTCAAAATACTTGCCATTTTTGAAACTATTACATACGTATGTGAAGACAAATTTTCTTAATATATGTCCACCAAAGTAAAATATGAGAATCTAGCTGTTCTTTTTAAAAAAACATTCAATGGATTTGCAAAAATGGAAAGCAGTGCTACTCTTCTCATTCTTTTGGATAATACAATTATTTTTCACAAAAGATATTGTTGTTAATAATAGCTTGTGGTGGGCTTGTGGTTTTAAATTAACTGATCAAACATCATTTTGTTTTTAATAACATTTTCAAAATTTCAAACGTTTTAATTTAAAACATAGGAAACTGGACTAAGTGTAACTCATGTAAATAAAGACTTGTTTGGGTGCTTGATCATCTTTAAGACTGTAAAACGGTAATGAGCCTCAAATATTTGAGAGCTGCTGTCTTGGTCTATGGAGATTGTCTGCCTTTGGGACTTAAAGGCTTGAATTGAAAAGGCCATGGAACCAGTACTTGCAAACTGAGAACTTCAGTTTTTTCTTTGGTTATTTAAATTACTATATTTGGGGGAAATTGCTTCTTTTAAGGCTCAAAATATTCATTGTGATTCAGTTGTTTTTCCTCTTTCAGATTCTGCAAAATTGATCGAGGCAGAGAATGTCACTGAAATTTTTAACATAATGCCATGTTGAGCTCAACATCTGTTATCTTCTTGCCTTTGTTCCTGCTTGTAGTAGAAATCCTGCCCCCCTCACATCCTCTTCACCCCCAATTCGCATTATCTTATGCAAATAATGGAAAAGCAAAGTAAACATTAGATAAAAGTTCTTTTTGTGTATTCTTTTAAAAGATTTGTCAAATACGAGTAAAAATAAATCTATTTGGCCCAAGTAGTTTTTTTTCAGAAATATTTTAAAGTGAAAATACACATATACACCTTTTTTTTTTTTTCTTTACAGTGGTGGTCATGGGGTTAGACAAAAGATGAGAGAAAATAATTCTTTATTTTTC
Organism: Capra hircus; assembly: GCF_001704415.2. Taxonomy (NCBI): domain Eukaryota; kingdom Metazoa; phylum Chordata; class Mammalia; order Artiodactyla; family Bovidae; genus Capra; species Capra hircus. The sequence goes on from NC_030824.1 coordinate 29,162,347, forward strand.
TGCCCAGAGACTCAAAATGCATATGTGTGATTATGCACTAACGATAAAGAAAGTCATTCAGTTACTGAAGCGAAGAGTTACATTAGTCTGTTAATGATTTAGGGACAATTAGATACCTACTGGGAAAGATAACATAAGCTCTCTGCTTCTTATATGTACTGTAAGAAAATTTAGGTAAGTCCATTTATTGTATAGGGATAGAGGTGGTCTGTCTTAGCATATATCCAAAGAACATGAGCCACAAAGGAAAAGTATTCGTAGGTTTGATGGCAGAAAGCTAAAAAATCTTGTGTTATTCATTTGAAAAAAAGTATTGGGAATTTTTTAATATATGTAATCAACAAATGATCAATATCCATAGTGTATAATATTTGTAAAGTGAAAGTGAGGTCACTCTGTCATGTATGATTCACATATATGCTCAAAGATAAGTAGAGGATGTTCATTGTTTTCAACAATAAAAATAGTAGTAACCAATAATAAATTAAATAAATGATGGCAAATCATCTTGACAGGTTCCTGTGCAGTTGCAAAAATATATGTAATTTTATATACAATGAGTACACATATTTTATTGTATGTTCAGTATAAAAATGTTGTGATTCTTTCTATAAAAATATTGTGTGTTTTTACAGTTCTAGCTATAAAATTCTATAGAATCTATCTATAAAATACAAATTCTATCTATAAAAATACATGTATAATACAGGTCTATATGCATTGATCAACTGTCTTTGGAAGGTATACACCAAGTATATCTTCCTATAGTGAGAGCTGCTTTGCATCAGTGATGCACTTGTGAGAGATTTTGTTTTTTTTACCAATTGATTTATCTCTTCTAAACTTAAAAAAAATTACAATGAGCATATATTAATGGTAAATGTAATTAGATTGAAGTCTGTCATTACCAGACACATTACTTGAATAAAGTAGGTTTGTTAATGTTAATTAAATTTTCGTGGTGAAATTAAAATAATGCAAACAGCTCACAAGATGGATGCAACTTAAACCATTGATTTGAGATATAAATTAATTCTTGAATTATGACCACATTGCACCTTTTGAAGCTTAGGGAGTAAACTTTCTATGAGCCCTTCTCTCCTTTTAAGTAATTAACTTCTTAAAATTGAAGTTTGGGCCATTGCAGTCTAGTTGACACTTCCAAACTCTCCCTGTAATACAACACAGGATGAATTTAAACCTGAAAGCAGGAGAAACAACAACTTTTCTTGTATCATGGCTGGATATCTAGAAAGTAGGATGAAGTCAGAGATGCATAGAAAGGAAACTGATCCTGTAGTCAGGAGAAACAGTTTCTTTTTTTTTTTTTTTAATTTTTAAAATTTGTTCATTTGACTGCATCAGATTTTAGTTGCATTGTGTGAGATCTCTTTCCTTGTGGCACGTGGATTCTCTACCTGTGGCACATGGGCTCCAGAGCATGGGTTCAGCAGTTGGGGTGGGCATGCTTAGTTGCTCCATGGCATACGGGATCTTGGTTCCCTGACCAGGGATCAAACCCACATCCCCTGCATAAGGCAGATCCTTGACCACTGGACTGTTAAGGAAGTCCCAGGTGAGCCAGTTCTGAAGATGCTCTATAAATTTCTTGATTTCCCTGATTCTTAGTATTAACAATTATGAATTTGGATTTAAGCTACAGGCGATTGTATTGAGACATTTTTGTCCAGGAATTATTTTTGTAGTAGAGTTATTTGAAAATTTAAAAAACTCATTATTCTAGTTTTAATAAAGCCGTTGGAAAACTAACCCAAGTTGAAAGAAATAAGCTCTCTTGTGAAATAGATTTTACCCCTGAATGTAATGACTGCAGATTGGAAGCACTGTCCCCTCTGTTACCTTGAGATGTAGTTTTACTATTGTAAAAAAACTATTGTAAAAAAACTATAAACTCAAGGGAAACAAAACAAGGAGTTGTCTGTTAGAGATCAGTGTCAGGTAAATGTCAAATAAAGCCTAGTCAAAAATAAAACCACCAAAGCAAAAGTGGTTTCGCTCCATACTTGGAATTGTGGTAGTTTCCATGAAGAATGCAAAACAAGATGCATGAATGAGGTGGCATGTACGTTGTCTGATCAAATCTTACAATGTACTAAAGAATAACACCCTTTGATATAGTATGTATGTAAAATATTGAAATGTTGACTATTAGTATAGGGTGAAAGTGAAAGTGTTTGTCACTCAGTTGTGTCCGATTCTTTGCGGCCTCATAGACTATAGACTGCCAGGCTCCTCTGTCCATGGAATTTTCCAGGCAAGAATACTGGAGTGAGTAGCCACTCCCTTCTCCAGGGGATCTCCTGACCCAGGGATCAAACCTGAGTCTCCTGCATTGCAGACAGATTATTTACCTTCTGAGCCACCAGGTAATGAATGTCAAAAATGCAGGTCTTGGATTAAGAGAGTACGTGAATCACTAACTAATTACAAGCCTTCAGGAGGTGTAACCTCAGAAGACGGCACTATGGGATAATCTGGAACCTGAACAGTGAGGGGAGGATGCTGAGCTGGGTCTGGAACAATAGATAGGATTTAGTTCAGATGCAGATCTATGAGGGCCTGGAATAGGTTCCAGAAATAACAGAAATTACCGGCAACTCTCCCATTCACTTATGAAGCATTTTCTGTTATTTGTGATGAATTAGGGGAAAGGGTTTGATATAATGTCCCTGATAATGATTGTTACCTTCTAAAATTTTAAACATTGTGCTTTATGAATAAATAAATGAATAAAAGCTATAAACTATTAGCTAGGTGGGTGATTAGCATTTAAAGACCCATTTTTCCTTAAATATTCTTTTTTTAAAAAATTGATGAAGTATAGTTGATTTACAATGTTAATTTCTTTTGTAGAGCAAAGTGACTCAGTCATACATATACATCTATGTACCTTCTCATATTTTTTTCCATTATGGTTTATCACGGGATTTGAAAATAATTTCCTGTGCCATGCCTTAGCACCTTGTGGTTTATCCATCCTATATATAAAAGTTTGCTGAATATTACTCAGCCATCAGAAATAATGCCATTTGCAACAACATGGGTGGACCTAGAGATTATTATTCTAAGCTAAATAAGTCAGACAAAGACAAATATCATATGATATCACTTTATGTGGTATCTTCTTGTGTATTCTTTTTAAATCATATTTACAGTTTCTTTTTTAAAGTGAGCCTTCAGTTCAGTTCAGTTCAGTAGCTCAGTCATGTCTGACTCCCTGCAACCCCATGAATCGCAGCACGCCAGGCCTCCATGTCCATCACCATCTCCCGGAGTTCACTCAGAATCACGTCCATCGAGTCCGTGATGCCATCCAGCCATCTCATCCTCTGTCATCCCCTTCTCCTCCTGCCCCCAATCCCTCCCAGCATCAGAGTCTTTTCCAATGAGTCAACTCTTCGCATGAGGTGGCCAAAGTACTGGAGTTTCAGCTTTAGCATCATTCCTTCCAAAGAAATCCCAGGGTTGATCTCCTTCAGAATGGACTGGTTGGATCTCCTTGCAGTCCAAGGGACTCTCAAGAGTCTTCTCCAACACCACAGTTCAAAACCATCAATTCTTTGGTGTTCAGCTTACTTCACAGTCCAACTCTCACATCCATACATGACCACAGGAAAAACCATAGCCTTGACTAGACGGACCTTAGTCGGCAAAGTAATGTCTCTGCTTTTGAATATGCTATCTAGGTTGGTCATAACTTTTCTTCCAAGGAGTAAGTGTCTTTTAATTTCATGGCTGCTATCACCATCTGCAGTGATTCTGGAGCCCAAAAAAGTCAAGTCTGACACTGTTTCCACTGTTTGCCCATCTACTTCCCATAAAGCGATGGGACCAGATGCCATGATCTTCGTTTTCTGAATGTTGAGTTTTAAGCCAACTTTTTCACTCACCTCTTTCACTTTCATCAAGAGGCTTTTTAGCTCCTCTTCACTTTCTGCCATAAGGGTGGTGTCATCTGCATATCTGAGGTGATTGATATTTCTCCCAGCAATCTTGATTCCAGCTTGTGTTTCTTCCAGTCCAGCGTTTCTCATGATGTACTCTGCATAGTAGTTAACTAATCAGGGTGACAATATACAGCCTTGGCGTACTCCTTTTCCTATTTGGAACCAGTCTGTTGTTCCATGTCCAGTTCTAACTGTTACTTCCTGATCTGCATACAGGTTTCTCAAGAGGCAGGTTAGGTGGTCTGGTATTCCCATCTCTCTCAGAATTTTCCACAGTTGATTGTGATCCACACAGTCAAAGGCTTTGGCATAGTCAATAAAGCAGAAATAGATGTTTTTCTGGAACTCTCTTACTTTTTCCATGATCCAGCAGATGTTGGCAATTTGATCTCTGGTTCCTCTGCCTTTTCTAAAACCAGCTTGAACATCAGGGAGTTCACGGTTCACGTATTGCTGAAGCCTGGCTTGGAGAATTTTGAGCATTACTTTACTAGCATGTGAGGTGAGTGCAATTGTGTGGTAGTTTGAGCATTCTTTGGTATTGCCTTTCTTTGGAATTGGAATGAAAACTGACCTTTTCCAGTCCTGTGGCCACTGCTGAGTCTTCCAAATTTGCTGGCATATTGAGTGCAGCACTTTCACAACATCATTTTTCAGGATTTGAAACAGCTCAACTGGAATTCCATCACCTGCACTAGCTTTGTTCATAGTGATGCTTTCTAAGGCCCACTTGACTTCACTTTCCAAGATGTCTGGCTCTAGATTAGTGATCACATCATCATGATTATCTGGGTTGTGAAGACCTTTTTTGTACAGTTCTTCTGTTTATTCTTGCCACCTCTTCTTAATATCTTCTGCTTCTGTTAGGTCCATACCATTTCTGTCCTTTATCGAGCCCATCTTTGCATGAAATGTTCCCTTGGTATCTCTAATTTTCTTGAAGAGATCTCTAGTCTTTCCCATTCTGTTGTTTTCCTCTATTTCTTTGCATTGATCGCTGAAGAAGGCTTTCTTATCTCTTCTTGCTATTCTTTGGAACTCTGCATTCAGATGCTTCTATCTTTCCTTTTCTCCTTTGCTTTTCACCTCTCTTCTATTCAGAGCTATTTGTAAGGCCTCCTCAGACAGCCATTTTGCTTTTTTGCATTTCTTTTCCATGGGGATGGTCTGGATCCTTGTCTCCTGTACAATGTCACAAACCTAATTCCATAGTTCATCAGGCACTCTATCTATCAGATCTAGTCCCTTAAATCTATTTCTCACTTCCACTGTATAATCATAAGGGATTTGATTTAGGTCATACCTGAGTAGTCTAGCGGTTTTCCCTACTTTATTCAATTTAAGTCTGAATTTGACAATAAGGAGTTCATGATCTGAGCCACAGTCAGCTCCTGGTCTTGTTTTTGTTGACTGTATAGAGCTTCTCCAACTTCGGCTGCATAGAATATAATCAATCTGATTTCGGTGTTGACCATCTGGTGATGTGAGCCTGGGAGAACTAAATTTATTTAAAATCTACTGTCAGTTGCTGTCCTCTTTTTTCCTTAGAAAAGCCTTGGTGTAGGTTTGTTTCCTTTATTCTCTGAGTGAGAAGATTCAGGCAGAGAGAGAGATTTGCCTAGTCTCATGTGTTCTAGAAGATCTGAGATGCGTGCACAGCTCCAGTGTTTCATCATTCTGTGATGCTGTTGTTCATTCATTAAATTTATTGTACTCTTGCACACCATTGAAAGAAGATTTTGATTTTACTGCTCTGGAGCCTGAAGAGTGAATGTGTCTTGAAAACACAGGTCTAGCTGCTAACAGAGATCACTGAGCACTTGACTACTTCCCTTAAATATTATTTACAGTTGGTGTTTTAATTGTGTCCTCATCTGAAATGCAAGAAATGCAAGAACATGCAAAGGAAAGGCATTCATGAAACTCTTTAGGGTTCTCTTCAAAAGTGTCATTCACCACAGTGCCTCAGCCTTACTGTTGACATCCGAATACAATTTTCTTTTTGGCATTAGTCTTTTCATCTGGAAAACTATGAAGATAATGTATTTAATTAAATGAATAATTATGGGAACAGAGAATCCCCTGGTCCAGTGGTTAAGACTTGGGCTTTCACTGTGGTGGACCTGTGTTTGATCACTGGTCAGGGAACTGAAATCCCACAAGCCATGCAGTGCTGCAAAAAAAAAATTATGGGAGCAAACTGAATTTTCTACTACAAATAAGTTTATCCAATAGAGTTGAAGGGAATGAAAAGTCAATTGCTATATTATCTTGCTAATGGAACCTCAATCTGACCAAATCTTGAAAAGATCTCAAGGACCAAATAGTTTTGAAGCAGAAGGAAGTTTTCCAATGGTGTGTTTTCCTTGTGTTTCCAATGGTCTCTTAAACTTGATTAGAATTTAACACACTGAAAAAGGAATCTTTATAACCCACTGCCAAGCAACACAACTAAAACTGCACTCTTTCCTGTTACTTCACTGGACTAAGATTGTCTTTGACTGCAGTAATTATTTACATATTGCTCACAAACACCCCTCTCTGACTAGTTTAAATACATTCACAATTTCATAAGTTCTGTCTCCAAATTGGAAGATTTCTCCTCATTCCTGTTCTTCCTGTTGTCGCCACAAGACATGTCAGACTTTTATGACAACAGAGTTCATTTTTTTGTGTCCAGTGTTTCTCCCTTAAGTCTCGTCTACACACTTTGCTTCTCTTTCTAATGTACATATTTGACCATGTCTTACTTCTTTAGAAAGGACTCTGTGGCCTTGCCCTGCAGAGAAGCGACCCTTTTCAGTCTAGACCCTGCAGGGCTTCACTTTCTGGCCTCACTCTTCATTCCAACTACGTCTCCTGGACATCTTGTCCTTCAGTCCTACCAGAATACCTACCATTTTTGAATCCATGCTGTTAGTTACAATATAGATTTTGCTTTGTGTAGAGGAGACCCCATGGCTGTGACTTAACCCTGTAACAACTCAGGGGTGGTCAAAGACTGCTATATGCATCTACCCAGTCATCTCGGGACCCAGACTCTGCCCTGTGAGGTGCTTCGCCTCTTTCTGCATCACCAGTGTGATGCAGCGCCAGGTTCCCATGTCCAGCAGCTCAGAGGAGGAGGCGAGGAAAATGGACAGCATCTGCACTGAAAACACATCCTGGAATGTGGCTGAATCATTTCCTCTCAATTATCATTGGCCAGACCTTAGGGACACTTAGTCACCTCGTCAGACTAGTTACTTAGAAGGCAATGTTTTGGTTCAATCTTGGAGACCCCAGAAGAATCAATACAGGCTTGCATGAATCAAGGTTCCACTGGAAGACTTCATTAGTGAGACCTTGTAAGCGTCTTATATCAGTCTTTGTGTGGAAGCTTGGAGAAGATAAAAACTCTGCACTTTAAGCAGTTAAACTCCAGCTTGTCATCTCTTGCCCTCTTTCTGCATCCTTCAGTTTAGTTTGGTTCAATGGCTCAGTCGTGTCTGACTCTTTGAAACCTCATAGACTGCAGCACGCCAGGCCTCCCTGTCCATCGCCAGCTCCCAGAGTTTACTCAGACTCATGTCCATTGAGTCGGTGGTACCATCCAACCATCTCATCCTCTGTCATCCCTTTCTCCTCCCACCTTCAATCTTTCTCAACATCACAGTCTTTTCAAATGACTCAGTTTGCATTAGGTGGCCAAAATACTGGAGTTTCAGCTTCAACATCAGTCCTTCAAATGAATATTCAGACTGACTTCCTTTAGGATTGACTGGTTTGATCTCCTTGCTGTCCAAAGGACTCTCAAGAATCTTCTCCAACACCACAGTTCAAAAGAATCATTTCTTCAATGCTCAGCTTTCTTTAGAGTCCAGATCTCACATCCATACATGACTACTGGAAAAACCATAGCTTTGACTAGACAGACATTTGTTGGCAAAGTAATGTCTCTGCTTTTTAATATGCTGTCTAGATTGGTCATAAATTTTCTTCCACGGAGTAAGCATCTTTTAATTTCATGGCTGCAGTCACCATCTGCCGTGATTTTAGGGGCCCCCCAAAATAAAGTCTGTCACTGTTCCCACTGTTTCCCCATCTATTTCCCATGAGGTGATGGGACCAGATGCCATGATCTTAGTTTTCTTAATGTTGCATCCTTCAGTGCAGTTCTGTTCACTTGCTCAGCCATGTCCGACTCTTTGTGACCCCATGAATTGCAGCAGGCCAGCCGTCCCTGTCCATCACCAACTCCCGGAGTTCACTCATACTCATGTCCATTGAGTCGGTGATGCCATCCAGCCATCTCATCCTCTTTCGTCCCCTTCTCCTCCTGCCCCCAATCCCTCCCAGAATCAGGGTTTTTCCAATGAGTCAACGCTTCGCATGAGGTGGGCAAAGTATTGGAATTTCAGCTTTAGCATCAGTCCTTCCAAAGAAGACCCAGGATTGATCTCCTTTAGAATGGACTGATTGGATCACCTTGCAGTCCAAGGGACTCTCAAGAGTCTTCTCCAACACCACAGTTCAAAAGCATCAATTCTTCAGCACTCAGCTTTCTTCACAGTCCATCTCTCACATCCATACATGACCACAGGAAAAACCATAGCCTTGACTAGATGGACCTTTGTTGGCAAAGTGATGTCTCTGCTTTTTAATATGCTATCTAGCTTGTTCATAACTTTACCTCCAAGGAGTAAGCGTCTCTTAATTTCATGGCTGCAGTCACCATCTGCAGTGATTTTGGAGGCCCCAAAAATAAAGTCTGACACTGTTTCCACTATTTCCCCATCTACTTCCCATGAAGTGATGGGACCAGATGCCATGATCTTCATTTTCTGAATGTTGAGCTTTAAGCCAACTTTTTCACTCTCCTCTTTCACTTTCATCAAGATGCTTTTTAGTTCCTCTTCACTTTCTGCCATAAGGGTGGTGTCATCTGCATATCTGAGGTTATTGATATTTCTCCCAGCAATCTTGATTCCAGCTTGTGCTTCTTCCAGCCCAGCGTTTCTCATGATGTACTCTGCATAGAAGTTAAAGAAGCAGGTTGACAACATACAGCCTTGACGTACTCCTTTTCCTATTTGGAACCAGTCTGTTGTTCCATGTCCAGTTTTAACTGTTGCTTCCTGACCTGCATACAGGTTTCTCAAGAGCAGGTCAGGTGGTTTGGTATTCCCATCTCTCTCAGAATTTTCCGCAGTTGATTGTGATCCACACAGTCAAAGGCTTCGGCATAGTCAATAAAGCAGAAATAGATGTTTTTCTGGAACTCTCTTGCTTTTTCCATGATCCAGCAGATGTTGGAAATTTGATCTCTGGTTCCTCTGCCTTTTCTAAAACCAGCTTGAACATCAGGAAGTTCATGGTTCATGTATTGCTGAAGCCTGGCTTGGAGAATTTTGAGCATTACTTTACTAGCATGTGAGTCTAGTGCAATTGTGAGGTAGCTTGAGCATTCTTTGACATTGCCTTTTTTGGGACTGGAGTGAAAAACTGACCTTTTCCAGTCCTGTGTCCACTGCTGAATTTTCCAAATTTGCTGGCATATTGAGTGCAGCACTTTCACAGCATCATTTTTTAGGATTTGAAATAGCTCAACTGGAATTCCATCACCTGCACTAGCTTCGTTCATAGTGATGCTTTCTAAGGCTCACTTGACTTCACATTCCAGGATAATGGCTGTAGGTGTGTGATCATACCATCATGATTATCTCGGTCGTGAAGATCTGTTTTGTACTGTTCCTCTGTATATTCTTGCCATCTCTTCTTAATATCTTCTGCTTCTGTTAAGTCCCTTCCATTTCTATCTTTTTTGAGCCTATCTTTGCATGAAATGTTCCCTTAGTATCTCTAATTTTCTTGAAGAGATCTCTAGTCTTTCCCATTCTGTTGTTCCTCTATTTCTTTGCATTGATCACTGAGGAAGGCTTTCTTATCACCCCTTGCTATTCTTTGGAGCTCTGCATTCAGATGCTTATATCTTTCTTTCTCCTTTGCTTTTTGCTTCTCTTCTTTTCACAGCTATTTTTAAGCCCTCCTCAAACAGCCATTTTGCTTTTTTGCATTTCTTTTTCTTTGAGATGGTCTTGATCCGTGTCTCCTGGACAATGTCTTGAACCTCCGTCCATAGTTCATCAGGCACTCTGTCTATCAGATCTAGTCCCTTAAATCTATTTCTCACTTCCACTGTATAATCAAAAGGGATTTGATTTAGGTCATACCTGAATGGTCTAGTGGTTTTCCCTACTTCCTTCAACTTAGGTCTGAATTTGGCAATATGGAGTTCATGATCTGAGCCACAGTCAGCTCCCGGTCTTGTTTTTGCTAACTGTATAGAGCTTCTTCATCTTTGGCTGCAAAGAATATAATCAATCTGATTTTGGTGTTGACCATCTGGTGATGTCCACGTGTGGAGTCTTCTCTTGTGTTGTTGGAAGAGGGTGTTTGCTATGACCGGTGTGTTCTCTTGGCAAAACTCTATTAGCCTTTGACCTGCTTCATTCCATACCCCAAGGCCAAATTTACCTGTTATTCCAGGTGTTTCTTGACTTCCTACTTTTGCCTTCCAGATCCCTATAATGAAGAGGACATCTTTTTTGGATGTTAGTTCTAAAAGGTCTTGTAGGTCTTCATAGAACTGTTCCACTTCAGCTTCTTCGGCATTACTGGTTGGGGCATAGGCTTGGATTACTGTGATATTGAATGGTTTGCCTTGGAAACGAACAGAGGTCATTCCGTCGTTTTTGAGATTACATCCAAGTACTGCATTTCAGACTCTTTTGTTGCTCATGATGGCTATTCCATTTCTTCTAAGGGATTCCTGCCCACAGCAGTAGATATAATGGTCATCTGAGTTAAATTCACCCATTCTAGTCCATTTTAGTTTGCTGATTCCTTAGGTTGACAGTCACTCTTGCCATCTCCTGTTTGACCACTTCCAATTTGCCTTGATTCATGGACCTAACATTCCAGGGTCCTATGCAATATTGCTCTTTATAGCATCGGAACTTGCTTCTATCACCAGGCACATCCACAACTGAGTATTGGTTGTGCTTTGGCTCCATCCCTTCATTCTTTCTGGAGTTATTTCTCCACTGATTTCCTGTAGAATTTTGGGAAGCTACCGACCTGGGGAGTTCCTCTTTCAGTATCCTATCATTTTACCTTTTCATATTGTTCATGGGGTTCTCAAGGCAAGAATATTGAAGTAGTTTGCCATTCCCTTCTCCAAGGGACCACATTCTGTCAGACCTCTCCACCATGACCTGTCTGTCTTGGGTGGCCCTACATGGCATGGCTTAGTTTCATTGAATTAGACAAGGCTGTGGTCCATGTGATCAGATTGGCTGGTTTCCTGTGATATGGTTTCAGTGTGTCTGCCCTCTGATGCCCTCTCTCAACACCTACCATCTTACTTGGGTTTTTCTTACCTTGGACGTGGGGTATCTCTTCACGGCTGCTCCAGCAAAATGGCTTGGTCCTTCTCAAATAACAGTGACATCTGCTGTGGATGGGCTCTGATCTCAGGTTCAGCTCTGCCTGTGTTTCTCTGGCAGTCACAGCAAAGGGGAATCAGGAGGAAGTTCAGTGCTTTCTTCTAAGCAAGTTGATGAGCTCTTGAGAAATCTGTCCAGCTAATCGTGTATGATGCTTGGAGGGTGTCGAGAATGACCCTGAGGGCCCCCAACTGGCTTTTGAACCATTGTATAGCTTTTCTCTGAAATTTGTTCATAATTCTGACCCATCTTACAGGACTAGGTTCTATTCTTGCCCTCATTTAATCAGCTACCTTTGTCCTTCCTTCAAACAAACCTCTGGGTCCATATTGGCTTCTTACTGTCACACAATAAAGTCTTACTCAGGTCAGTCTTCCACTTTATTCTTCTCTCATTAACCTCTCAAAAAAGGCACAGTACAGAGATACAGAAACAAACATAAATATTCCATTGGGAAAACTTTTCATTTCTTTTTTCCAATCATATTGATATTTCCAAAATGTTTTATAACTGATCAAAGTAATATATGTTGGAGGAGAAAAAGAAATACAAAATTGAATCCTCAGCAACAACCTGTACTTTTATAGAAAAGACAGATAATGTAATCCATTATGTATTTATTTATTTAGACCATGGCAGTTCACATATGCTTACTTAAGATGTGAATTTTCTGGTTGTCATGTACATTTGTCTGAGTAAGCCAAGGGCTTCCCAAGTGGCACTAAGTGGTAAAGAACCCACCTGCCACTGTAGAAGACCTCAAAGACGCTTGTTTGTTTGATTCCCTGGTCCAGAAGATCCCCTGGAGGAGAGCATTGCAATTCACTCCGGTATTCTTGCTTGGAGAATCCCATGGACAGAGGAGCCTGGCAGGCTACAGTCCATGGGGCCACAAAGAGTATCAGACACGACTGAAGTGAGTTGGCATACAGCACACAAGAGTAAGCTAAGGGTAACAAAAGAGTTCCACAAACCAGGTCACAGTCTTACACTGTTATTTCCTTTGATTGGAGAAGCAGAAAATATGCCATAGTAAGGTCTTCAATTCAGAGTAGTTGATGTTAAACCCTTGTTTCTTCTAAGACATTTCTTTCTTTCTTTCTTTTTTTTTTTTTTCCCACTTCTCTCATTCCCCAGTGCATACCCAAAGCAGTAAGTGGACACTGATCTCTTACTGTGAAGATAACTTTCAGATTGCTCTATAGAAATTACAACTATTTAGACTGCTTCAAATGACGTAATTTCTCCATTTTGGATGTCTACATTTGGACAGTTCACTCTGTAGTCGCTGAAGTATTTTACAAGTGGTTTAAGAGTTGACTACAACAACAACAAAAATCCGTTTGCATTCTTGTTGATGTTTAAAGATGCAGACCTCATATATTATAATTTTATTCCATCTTATTGGAGTTACTTCAGAAAATATGGCCAACCAGGTGGTATCAAAGGGTTTTGCTACTTCTGAAGACATTAGCATATAAACACACCACAACATATGGTTAAAGCTTCATTTACAGGTGTGACAACATCTGCATTTTATACTAAATCAATGTAATAGTGTACTGAGCTAGCTGCCTTGGCAGAAGTATTCAGCTGTTTTTTTTTTTAATTTATATACACAGTATAGATTCAGTGAGCATTTATTTTGATTACAATAAATTCAGTAATTCTGTTGTCTTGGAGAGGCAGGAAAGTGAAATTATCTTCCCCAGGGGAGAGTTAAGGTGCTGATCTTTCCAGGGGGAACTTCTACTCAAACATCCTGGAATCATTAAGATTAACTATATTTTTCTGATATTTTTGTCTCTGTACCTTTTTCCATTCTTGAACTTTATTGCTAGTTACAAAAAAGCAAAATGTTATTATCACTTTCAGTGGTGAAATATATTAACAAAAGAAGACAGGAGAATTTTAAAGGACCCAAATGGAAATATCTGAATGAAATACTATAAATTCAGGGAGCACTTTAGAAAATTTCTCATGTCTTGATTTTTTGAATTGCATGCAGGTTTTATGAGTTCACAAAAAATTGGTGGGTGATGTTTTAGTTTCTTACTGCTGCTATAATAAATCACTACAAACTAAGTGGTTTAAAACCACCACAATTTATTATCTTATATGCTAGAGGTCAGAAATCTGAAATTGATCTTGATAAGCCAAAATCAAGGGTCAACCAGACTGTCATCCTCTTCGGCGGCTCTAGGGCATGGACTCCCCTTCCTTGTCTTGTGCGTCTTCTGGCAGCTACCTGTGCTTCCGGCTCCACTCTTCCATCCTCAAATCCAGCCATGTCAGGGCTTTCTCACTTGCTCTCATACTTCTCAAATTGCAGCTTTCTGGTACTATTTTGCTTCTGCTCTTTATCTGACTTTCTGAAATTCTAATCATACTTTAATTTTGTAAAATTTTACCCAGCTCTGAAGGTCTCTCTTTCAGTCTGTAGCGTTTAAGAAAAAAGGTTTTTTTTGGGGGGGGGGCTGTAATCATACTGGAATGCCTGATTATTCTAAAATAATCTCCGCCTATCAAAATCACATGCTTAACAACCTTAATTCCAGTTCCGGTCCTCATTCTCCTTTGCCATATAGTCTCAGATTCTTGGAATTAGAATATAGAAATCACTGGGAGACTGTTTTTCTGTCTACCAGGGGTGATGGTGCCATAAAATAAAAACCAAGGACTAGAAAGTGTGAACGGGGAAAAAAGAAAAAAAAAGTCAAGAAAGAGCTTACTAACTCCAGCTGTGCAGCCAGCTAGCAAGGGAACTCAGTAAAGCTCTTCTTTCCCTTTGTTTCACAGCTTATCATTTCAGTAAATAAACATCAACAATAAATAGCATTCCCTGGCAGTCTCTGATGTTCTGTTCTCTGTGTGTATTGAGATGTGTATTATCTCAGTTAATCCTCAAAACAACACTAACTGCCTCTGTAGATAGTAAAATTGAGGCACAGAGAGTTCATGTATCATGTTTTGATCATTCAGCAGTAGGTGGAGAGGCAGGATTTAACCCATAAAGTCTGGCCTAACAGCTTATATTTTAGCCAGTGGGCAATACTGCCCTTACTGAAATAGGATAACAATTTATCTTTGTATTTATTTCTTTAATTGGTAAATAAATATTAATTGGGCACCTGCTGGCAGATTAAAGACTCTGCTAAGCTTTAGAAATATGGTGGTGAATAAACAAAACAGTTTCTCTCTCTGTGGGCTGGAATATACATAAGATGGAATCTAGACATTTGCTCCTAAAATTGACTGTGTAATAAACCAGCCCCCAAATTGGTGGCTTCACAACTCTCATCATCCCACATGATTTTTTAGGTTTACTGGTGTCATCTGGGCAGTCTTCTTGTCCCATGTAAATTCAGCTGGGCTTCATGGAGCTGGAGCATGTAGGATGGCTCACTTTTAAGACAGGCAATTTGTGCTGGCTGGCTGAGAGCTCACCGTGCAATTTGGGCTTCTATTAATAATTGCATGATGGCCACGTTCCAAGGGGGATTCCAGGATGAATATTCCAAGAGGAGGAAGCATGTGCTGCCAGCTTTCTCAAAGACCAGGTCTGGGACTGACCCAGTATCACTTCTGCTGCACTGCATTCCTGGTATTCAAGAGGATGATAAATATGTTTGAGTCTTTTATGGGCAGAGTGACCAAAAAGCTGTGGCCCCACTTGGAGTAATGGCAGACCAGAACGTGGGATTCATCCACAAACATGGAATGTTAGGAGCTGAGGCTGGAAGAGGGAACCAGTTGCTAATCTTACAAGGGCCACACAGGGATTTTTGAAGATGAATTAACAGCATTAGAAAGTATTTGGGTGGTTTTAAGGGAGAAAATATAAGCACAATTCCGAATTAAACTACGGGTAAGATCACTACAGTGTGAAATCCAGGATAGTGAGAGTGGTGGCTTTGACCAGGTGGTTAGAGATGAAGGGAAGACACATCTCAATGATGTTTAAAAGGTATAGTTGACAAGACATGGTGACTGACTCCATGTGGAGGGAGAGGTAAAAGAAAGAAAGATGTATTTTCCGTCTTGAAAAAGTTAGAGTGCTGTTTATCAATTAGCTTGCAAAAGGAGACAAAAAGTTCTTTTTATATTTTTGGCTGCATCAGGTCTTAGTTGAAGCATGTGAAGTTTAGTTTCCTGACCAGGGATTGAGCCTGGGCACCCTGCATTGAGAGTGTGGAGTCTTAGCCACACACCAGGGGAAGTCCCAGAGAAAAGGGTTCTGAAGGGAAAATAATAAGCTCAGCTTTGGAACCATTCAAAGGTCCATCTAGTCAAAGCTATGGTTTTTACAGTAGTCATGTATGGATGTGAGAGTTGGACCATAAAGAAAGTCAAACACTAAAGAACTGATGCTTTTGAACTGTGCTGCTGGAGAAGACGCTTGAGAGTCCCTCGGACTGCAAGAAGATCAAACCAGTCAATCCCAAAGGAAATCAGTCCTGAATATTCATTGGAAGGATTAATGCTGAAGCTGAAGCTCCAGTCCTTTGGCCACCTGATGCGAACTGACTCATTTGGAAAGACCCTGATGCTGGGAAAGATTGAAGGTAGGAGGAGGAGGGGACAACAGAGGATGAGATAGTTGGATGGCATCACTGACTTAATGGACATGAGTTTGAGCAAGCTCCGGGAGTTGATGATAGATAGGGAAGCCTGGCGTGCTGCAGTCCTTGGGGTCACAAAGAGTCGGACACAACTGAGCGACTGAACTGAACTTGGAACCATTCAGTGGTCTTTGAGATTCATGACATATCCAAGTGAAGTTGTTTGGAAGGTGACTGGATGGATGGCCTGGAATTCAAGAGCAGTATCTGGGGTGGAGATGGAGGTTTTGCAATTTTCTGCATGTAATTGAAGGTATAACTACAGATAAAGGTGCCAAGGAGAGATGGTGATTTGAGAAGAAAGTATGCTTAGGACAGATTTCTGAGGAAAACCAACATGTCATGTTTGGAGAGAAGGACAAAGGTCAAAGGTGACCACGAAGGAACATTTAGGGAAGTAGGAGAAAGTGTTTAGAATGGGGTGTCATGAAGTATAAGTAAAAACAATTTCTTTTTTCTTTAATTTTTATTGGCATATAGTTGCTTTATAGTGTTTTGTAGTTTCAAGTGTATAGCAAAGTGAGTCTATTATAAATATATTAATACATGTATCCACTATTTTTCAGGTTCTTTTCCCATGTAGGTCATTACAGAGTACTGAGTATAGTTCTCTGTGCTATACATTAAGGTCCTTGTTGGTTATCTGTTTAATGTATACTGGTGTGCATATGGCAATCCTGGTCTTGTAATTTATCCCTCCCTCATCTTTCACCTTTGCTAACCATACGTTTGTTTTCTACTTTTGTGACTCTGTTTCTATTTTGTAAATAAGTCCATTTGTCTCAGATTTTTTAGACTGCACATATTAATGATATCATATGATATTTGTCTTTCTGTGTCTGACGCTTCGCTTAGTATGCCAGTCTCTAGGTCCATCCATGTTGGTGCAGATAGCATTATTTCATTCTTTTTTATGGCAGAGTAATATTCCAGTGTATATGCAGCACATCTTCCTTATCCATTCCTCTGCTGATGGACACTTAGGTGGCTTCCATGCCCTGGCGACTATGAGTAGTGCTGCAATGAGGCACCCCTAAGGAGTTTCCTAGTAGTTTGTACAGGGTTGCCCTGGGGTGCTGCCCACAGGTCATGGAGAGGGAAGCCCCAGTGGTTTGTTAGATGGAGCAGCAGGAAAAACACCAGAGACCTTGGCTGATGCATGTGGCACAGAGGATTTGTAGATTTTTTGGAGTGGGCTGATTAGTAGTAAGCAATGGAGATGGTATGCAACCCATGACCTTGGAGATGTATGCCTGTGGAAAAGGTGAGAAAGGAGAAACAAGAAAGTGGGGATGGGGTGGAGTTGTATCATTTTTTAAGTCGAGAGAATTGAAAAAGAGAAGAAACCAGTTAGAAAAAAATGATGCAAATGAACTTTTTAAAATAAAACAGAAACAGACTCACAGATCTCTAAGTCAAATTTATGGGGAATGTGGGAAATATGGGGAAAAGGGATAAATTAAGAGATTAAGATAAACATATACACACTACTCAGAGAAGGCAATGGCACCCCACTCCAGCACTCTTGCCTGGAAAATCCCATGGATGGAGGAGCCTGGTGGGCCGCAGTCCATGGTGTCGCTAAGAGTCGGACATGACTGAATTACTTCACTTTCGCTTTTCACTTTCATGCATTGGAGAAGGAAATGGCAACCCACTCCAGTGTTCTTGCCTGGAGAATCCCAGGGATGGGGGAGCCTCATGGGCTGCCGTCTATGGGGTCACACAGAGTCAGACATGACTGAGGCGACTTAGCAGCAGCAGCAGCATACACACTACTATATATAAGTGAAAGTGAAAGTCACTCAGTCGTGTCTGACTCTTTGTGACCCCATGGACTATACAGTCCATGAAATTCTCCAGGCCAGAATGCTGGAGTGGGTAGCATTTCCCTTCTCCAGGGGATCTTCTCAACCTAGGGATCGAACCTAGGTCATAAAATAGATAATTAATAAAGACATACTGTATAGCACAGGGAACTTTACTCAATATTCTGTCATGGCTTATTTGGGTAAAGAATCTGAAAAAGAGTGGATATATGTATATGTATAACTGATTTAGTTTGCTGTACTCCTGAAATTAATACAACACTGTAAATCAACTATACTCCAATAAAAACTTTTTAAAAAAGAAATAAAGAGGAGAAAATCTGGGAGAAAAAGATTGCTTGTTTTCTGTGAAAATTATTTTCACAATTGCCTTGAATCTTAAATGTGGCAATGCTGTGAAAAGCAAAATTGCTAGTACTGGAAGGAATTATTGCAAGAATTTTGCCATTAAAGACCTACAGTTATTTATGTCATTCTAATTAACAATACTGACATTTTATATCTTGTTTGATAAATTTTAAGATATGAGGATGCTTTTGAATTGGAAAATATATGAGCAATCAGTTTTCTCTTTCATTAGAACACGATTTAAGAAATGGACATAGTGAAATCGTCCTTGAGACTTTTTTTTTCAATGTCACTTAGAGCAGAGACTATCTCAAAATCAGAATTTTTTACTTTTAGAAACACTTTCTTTTAAATTCTTCTTGACATGACTGAATAACAAGTTTCTGGTTTCCTTTGAAATTTTAGGACTTTGAAATTGGAACTGTCTCACCTCTTGAATTTTTTATTTAATGCATTTAAAACAACTCTTTGGGAAGTCAGAAAGGAGAGGTGATCAAAGTTTATAAAACTTAGAAGAGACTAAACATGAACTTATTCCTCAGATTTCAAAACATGTTATTATAATTCAAGGACTCACCTTGATGCACAAAAGAAGAGGTTTAGGTCAAATCAAAATATTATTTTAAACAGTCTGTTTTAAATTAATAAAATGTTAACCAGAGAGATGAGACAAAGTGAAAATACAAACAGATTAAAGGGGTTCCTGAATGAGACAGATCTGTACAACCTTAAGTTGTTCAAGGTTATGGTGAATGTTTGGCACATGCCTTCATAGGGTTTCACAAAAATGGCCTTCCACAGGACTCTCAGATAATAAATGACATGTGGCCTAAGGGGAACCTTGGTCTTTCTGATGTAGGATTGGTGTCTCATATGTTTTCATGTCTTAGAAGTTAATAGCATACATATTAACTGAAATAATTAAACCTAGAGCCTGTAAGAGAATGCAAGTTCCCATGGTGTTTCTGGGCCAATTATATAATTGTGTTTAATTTCCTCACACAGTGAAATAGTGAAAATAGTATCTATCTACCTTATAATATTTATGCAATATTAAATGTATCTTTTTTATAAGAACTTGATGTCTTTCTTTTTTTGTTTTTTTTTCTTATTTTTTTTAAATATAAATTTATGTAACTAAAGGTTAATTACCTTACAATATTGTATTGGTTTTGCCATACATCAACATGATTGTAGGTGTTAAAGCAAGATATTGTGATACTGGCTTTGTTAAAATGACATTTTAAGGAAAACTATAAGAAATTTTAAATTGAACTCAATACTTCCATATAAGTCACTGGGGGAGGGTGCTAATAGTCCAGGAAAATTTCAATTTTATGAACGTAAAATTTGTTTTGTGAATAATTAGTTTTGTTAACCTACTAGATCACTTAGTATACATCTATTTAATTCAAAATTTTTTCTGCCTGAGTGATTATTCAGTTTTAAGTTCTGGGCATCCATTTTTTCCCTAGGATGTACATTTTCTTTTCTTAGTAATGATTGATTGAAAAATTGAACAGGAAAAAAATGACTTAAAAGCGAGAAAGAAAAGTAGTTGTATCAAAGTTCCATAAATAGTTCTTTTCTCCTTTTTGATCTGGAAAATGTGTGTATGAGAATGGGTTGGAGAATATTAGAAGAGTGAAAGTGTTCCACATGAAACCCAGTATAGGTTGTGTGTATACGTGCACATGTACGTGTGAGTATACATAACACATATCAGGTAGGCTGTGGTTTAGTGATGATTGTTGACAGGGGGTGGGGTTAGTGGTTCAATTAGGATAAATCTTTTTTTCTCCTCACTTCTGTGTGCAGCCATACTCTCATTCCATCTGGTGCCTCAAGGGAAAAGGGGGTGAGAGGAAAAGTATGGCAGAAAGAGAAGCATTTTCAGAATCAAGGAAGACAGCCAAGATTACGTTCCCTCACTTGGAAGAAAGAGGAGAGAAGGTTGAAGTTCGAAGGCATATGACCTAAGAATGTGGACAGAAGTTGCATTGGCTATCTGTTCATGTCCCATCTATGCTGGCTTCCAGAAGCAGTTCAGAGGCACAATCATTGCGTCTGAGTGTTGGAATTGGAAGGGACAAAGGCGTTATCTAGTAGCAGACACTCATTTTATAAATCTGTAAGCCTATGCCCCTAAGCTTAAGTAACTTGGCCAAGATCTTCTGTCAGTTTAGATCTAAAGCAACAGTGGAATCCTGAGTTCCTGGCTGGTCTGAACTGTGTCACTGTCCCAGTTTCTCTCGAGGCTCCATGCAGAGTTCACCTGATTTTTTTTCTCTTTTCTTTTAGCAGTAAATTAATACAAATCCAGGTGTTTCCATGTTGAATAACTATATTATACTATAGATATCAAAATATTATTTGGTTATTTTATTTTTTAAAATCACTTATAGATTACTTAAGCCGTTTAAAATATAAACTTAAATGTGTCTATTAAATTTTGTATACTAAATTTTTATTTTGGCACCTATAAACTTTCTATGATACAGGCATTTTTTCTACTAAGATAGGTATTAGGGATATATTTTGAGCTTTCCTTTCAGTTCAGTTCAGCCGCTCAGTCAAGTCTGACCCTTTGTGACCCCATGGACTGCAGCATGCCAGGCTTCCCTGTCCATCACCAACTCCCAGAGCTTGCTCAAACTCATGTCCATTGAGCTGGTGATGCCATCCAACCATCTCATTCTCTGTCATCCCCTAGTCCTCCTGTCTTCAATCCTTCCGAGCATCAGATTCTTTTCCAATGAGTCAGTTCTTCACATCAGGTGGCCAAAGTATTGGAGTTTAAGCTTCAGCATCAGTCCTTTCAGTGAATATATCTTTCAGTTCAGTTCAGTTCGGTTGCTCAGTCGTGTCCGACTCTTTGCAACCCCATGAATCACAGCACGCCAGGCCTCCCTGTCCATCACCAACTCCTGGAGTTCACTCAGACTCACGTCCATCGAGTCAGTGATGCCATCCAGCCATCTCATCTTCTGTCGTCCCCTTCTGCTCCTGCCCCCAATCCCTCCCAGCATCAGAGTCTTTTCCAATGAGTCAGCTCTTCGCATGAGGTGGCCAAAGTACTGGAGTTTCAGCTTCAGCATCATTCCCTCCAAAGAAAAAGGATATTGAAAAGTGAGCCCATCAATTCTTTATAAATGAATTCATATTTTCTATCTTCTATAATTCAGAATTGCTACATTAATATCTAACTTTTTAATAATAATTTTACAGTAATAATTTTACTATTAAAGTTGGCTTTTTAAAAAACTGTATTTAAATGTGGTTTTGATAAAATTCCCTTTAAAGTTTAAAATCTTTCCATAACTAATTCAAATAGTGTACCTTTAATTTGCATAACTTTCCAATTCATGCATGATAGTGGGTTTTCTGAAAGAGAGTCAGAGCTCTGTCTGGCTGAGGAAACTTAGTAGGTGAGTTGATTATCTGTTGGCCTTGGATTTAACTTGTGTTGATGATGATGATAATGATGATGGTGATGGTTGTGATTGTGATGGTGGTAGTGACGACGAGGATGGCAGTGATGGTGATGATGGAGGTGATGGTAGTGGTGATGGTGAAGGTGTTGGAGGTAATGGTGATGATAGTAGTGATTATGTCAGTGATGGCGATGGTAATGATGATGGTGATGGTGATGATGGTGGTTGTGGTAATGATTTCACACATGCTTTCTTTCCTGATGAAGAAATGTGCCTACTAATTTAGGTGTAAATGATTTCAAGTGCTTCTCTCTTTCCTCTGCCTTTTACCTTTTCAGAAACTTGGCATGTGTTCCCTATAATGAGTCCCTTGGGGACACCTGGAATTTTTGATGCTCCAAAAGGCAATAAGCCACTAGCTTTAAGGTACTGGTTCAGACTGAAGACAGACAGTCCCTGGTGCTTCCACAGTGTACTCTGAGGTTTCTCTTTGGCATGGAACTCAAGCTGCTCAATTTGTGTTAGAAATATTTGCTGATAAAAAGAAAATATGTCAGAAATTTAGTCATCTTTTTCTTGATAATTAAGGTAACTCAAATAGCTTTATTTGCTCATTATTTTATTCAAGATTCTTAAGCCTTTTCTGGCTACCTATTCTAGGCCAGTTGCTGTGCTAGGAATTGAGGATGCAAAAGTAAAATATAGACTCTTTGATTCAACTCATAATCTGGCTGGAAAAGCACACAAGGAAACTGATTATTAGATGATGGCACCTTCGTGTGCACCCTTAGGGTAAAAAGTTGCATGAGGAGCTATGGCATGGGCTTTAGGATTGGTGTGGGTGTCAGGAAAGAGTTCAGCAGGATGTGAAACATTCAGGTTCTTCTCTGTAGTATAGACAGGAGTTGAATGCATGGGGAATTGGAAGGACTGTTCATTACATTAGTGGGTTGAAAGAATATTGTATATGATAGAAACTGCAATTTTCTTTCAGTTTACTCACTTTAAACATGAGCTGTTTGTTTTCATGAGATATTTTTCATTTTCAAATACTAAGCTAACTCTAAGTTCTTAAGAGAAGATATTTGACTCATTTTAATGAGGCATAAATATATTAGAATGTAGGCATGTGTGTGGTTGTGTGTGTGCTCACTCAGTCATATCTGACTCTTTGTGACCCTATGGATGGTAGCCTGCCAGGCTTCTCTGTCAATGATATTTTCCAGGCAAGAATATTGGAGCAGGTTGTCATTTCCTCCTCCAGGGGATCTTCCCAACCCAAGGATCAAACCAGCATCTCTTGCGTTTCCTGCTTTGGTAGGTGAATTCTTTACTGCATAGCCTCCTGGGAAGCTCTAGAATATAGGAACAGAGCCTATTTATAACTGGTTAATACCAGTAGGTTGCTGTGTTCTCTTATTGCAAAAAGTGTTTCTTGGTACTAGACGGAATGCTTTTTGGAGGCCTGAATTTTTTTATCGGCAAATTTTAAAATGTGTACATTAAGGAAAATTCATTATTATGACATGATAGATCAATCATTTGTGAGCTCTTTTATTTTATTTATTTATTTTTTATTTAATCAATTGGATTGGCCAAAACATTCATTTGGGATTTTCAGTAATGTCTCAGAAAAACCTGAACAAATGTTTTGGCCAACCCAATAAATAGCTATTTGCTCTTTTACATAATTAGACTTCATAATAAATCTGTGATGTAGCTAATGCTATTCATATATATGGAACAGAGAGGGACATGGAGGGAAAATGACTGATAGAAATCACAATGATAAATTCAGATGTCAAACACAGATTTCTGAGTTTCATATTTGCCAATCCTTGATTTCCTGTGTTAAAAAACAACCAAATAATCATTAGTGATCATGACTCAACTTTATGCCCTTATATGGTCATCCCTATGTTTCTTTACAGATTTATTTTCTAGAAGTATCAGACTGAAGACCTTTTAATTAATTTGCCTAATTATTCAATTCTATTTCTAAAATAAGATTGGATCAGTTAGTCATACTAAGAATAATAGTATAATATTAGCAAAATAGTATAATAATAGCATGATAAGAATAATAGTATATTCCTATTGAGTGCCTATATTTGTTCACTGTTTATACAGGGGATAAACTGTTAATAGATGACAAAGCTGGCTTTTAAGTTCATCTGACCCTAAAGTGTTTCTTTCATATTATATTGTATATTACACATATGAATCAAATGAACAACTTGAATTGTTATTTGACTGAAAGTATGGTTATGTTTCTAAGTAGCAAAATATTTGGAACATTAATGCTCTTATGAATAAGATAAGGAACCATAAAGATTGTGATTTGAAGAGTCAGAGGAAAAGAGAACTTACTGAAATCCTTTAGAAAAAAAATAGGAGAGAAATAAATAGAAAGTAGCAGCTAGAGCAACAACCATCAGGAAAATTTCTGGGTGTCTTGGGAGAAATCAGGCAATAAATAGCAGTGATAGAGAAGAGGCGGTTGTATCAATTATATTTTACTGCATATACTGCCCTGCAAACAATGACTGTAAAAAACCATTTTGCTTTCCTCATCATGTGTGTGAGCTGGAAGTTCTTCAGCTGGTCTTGTCCAGGTTCACGTAGGGGTTTGCATTGTGTCAGTGAGCTCAGCTGGGATGACCCAGATGGCTGGATCTCTTTCTCCTGTGTGTGTCTGTTAATTTCAATGAGACCACACTTAAACTCTTCACACACAACCTTAAAACAGCATTCTAAGAGGGCAAGGCTCAATGTATACATGCTTAAAATTCTGCCTGTGTTACATTTGCTCAGATCCTTAGTGATCAAATCAGGTCACATGGCCACAGTCTGCATTGGGGAGGGAGAGAAACCCACACAGGCATCACTAACGCAAGTCATGACTTAGTTGGGTCCATGAGTGTAAGAGTCTATCACAGGCTGCCTTCTGGTCCCAGTGATTCATGTGTGAAGTATACTTACCTGCTTTCAAGACCTTCAAAGTCTCATCCATATAGGGTACCAAGCTCAGCACCTGAGCTCAGCATCTGCATCAGATAAGCCATAGATGGATCTAGTAAATGCAGCTCTATGGGGACAACCTGCCGTGAACTTCCAGTGATAACTTATATTTCCGGGACAACCTGCCGTGAACTTCCAGTGATAACTTTTATTTCCTCCTCAATACCCTCTGCACATACCTGACATCAATGGTGAAGGACAGGATAATCCCCAACAATTCAATTCCGTAATGGGGTGAATGAGAGACACAGAAGTTACTGGTCCACAGCGTTGCTATAATCCAGTGGATATATAACCTTAGGTAGGGAATCTTCCTTAACTGGGTCCTCTGCTTTCTGGAAGTTTCCTTCATTCATGGCTCTCTCTTGTGGTTGTTTCTGTCTTTTGGGAACCTGGGTTTGACTTTCCTTTTTGATAAAGGGTATTCCATTTTGCACTTGGTAAATTGCTTTCTCAACCTGTTTATTTCCATAGAATATTCATTTTGAAATACACTTTACACTTTAGTCCAAGTGGATTCAACTCCCTTAAACTTTGGTGAACTTTTAGTGGATCTGACTGGAGTTCACTTCATGCCCCTAGTAGTAGTGTAGTGAAGTTGCTCAGTCGTGTCCGACTCTTTGCGACCCCATGGACTATAGTCTACCAGGCTCCTCCATCCATGAGATTTTCCAGGCAAGAATACTGCAGTGGGTTGCCATTTCCTTTTCCAGGACCTTGCCCCTGGAGCCTCAACCATAATTATTTTTCAAAACAATTTCTTTCTATAGCATTCCTTAACCTTCATAAAGGCCTTTTTGTCTTGCTGTGAGCCTCTACTCCAGCAACACCTTAAATCTTCCTGAGGTCCCAACAAGGGGTCTTCTAGCAACATCTGTGCTTCAGTCTACCCAGAGGCCATATGCTACTTTGCCAAGTGGAAATACTGGCAACATGAAAGTTTACTCTCCAAGCAGTATGCCCTGGCTTTTCTGTGTTTTCTCTGAATTCTACCTGCACATTGAACAGACCTTTCTCCAGATTTCTGACCAGTGCCTCCTTGTGTGCCTTTGTGCATACTAATTTGCTTCACTTGTGTCTGACTCTGCAACGCTATGGACTATAGCCCACCAGGCTCCTTTGTCCATGGGATCCTCCACGTAAGAATACTGGAGTGGGTTGCCGTTCCCTCCTCCAGGGGATCTTCCCAACCCAGGGACCAAACCCATGTCTCTTATGTCTCCTGCATTGGCAGGTGGGTTCTTTACCACTAATGCCACCTGGGAAGCCCAGTGCCTCCTTAGAAGCTGCTAAAATATGCAAACTGATACTTTCCCCATTCTGTCTCAAAACGTTCTTAGCCAGACTTACAAGTTTGTATGGCACATTTTCAGTCTTCCAATTGCTGCAACGGACAGTTTTGGCAGTGTGCTCACACTAACAGAACATGGATGTCCATCTTGCCAGCATCCAGTAGCAGTTTTCTGCTGCCTTCTTGGCCTATATTAACTCTTGGTTTGCCTTTTCTCCAACTTTCACTTACAGGCTTCTTGCTACTTTTCTAGCTCCTGCCATTTCTTAGCCCCCAAACCAACATCAAATTTTCTAGGCTTTAAGTTATGACCAACCTAGACAGTATATTCAAAAGCAGAGACATTACTTTGCCAACTAAGGTCCGTCTAGTCAAGGCTGTGGTTTTTCCTGTGGTCATGTATGGATGTGAGAGTTGGGCTGTGAAGAAGGCTGAGCACTGAAGAATTGATGCTTTTGAACTGTGGTGTTGGAGAAGACTCTTGAGAGTCCCTTTGACTGCAAGGAGATCCAACCAGTCCATTCTGAAGGAGATCAGCCCTGGGATTTCTTTGGAAGGAATGATGCTAAAGCTGAAACTCCAGTACTTTGGCCACCTCATGTGAAGAGTTGACTCACTGGAAAAGACTCATGCTGGGAGGGATTGGGGACAGGAGGAGAAGGGGATGACAGAGGATGAGATGGCTGGATGGCATCACTGACTTGATGGACGTAAGTCTGGGTGAACTCCCGGAGTTGGTGATGAACAGGGAGGCCTGGCGTGCTGTGATTCATGGGGTTGCAAAGAGTCAGACACGACTGAGCGACTGAATTGAACTGAACTGAACTGAACCCTACCTCTAGATGCCAGTCTCTGATTCAGAGCTTACAATAAACTATCCCCAAAGTTAGCAGCTTAGAAAGACCACCATTTCTCTGCTGAAATTCTGTGGGTTGGCTGGGGGCCTCTTCTGCTTGTCTTGCTTGGGGTCATCCTTGGAATACAACCCGCTGGAGGCTGTAGGGGCCGAGTCCACCAGGGCCGGCTAAAGGACTTATGGTATTTTAGCCTCCAAAAGGCCAGACTGTGTTGCGGCTGTGACCCAAGAAGGCAAATTGATCCAGAGGCACTTGCCAAGTCTGTACTTTCATCCTGTTTGTGCATATCCCCTTGGTTAGAAGAGGCAACCACCTGGCTAAGCTTGGGGTTAGTGTGGGAAGAAGTAGTTAAGAGTGTAAATACTGGGGGAGGTGATTTTTTTGCGGGCACAAGTAACCATCTCCAGTACTACCTATGACAACAGGCACCTTTCTTAGTAAATGGTAAGCAGTAGGCCATTTCAAAGAAGATGATAGAAAAAGAGAATCTTCACAGGTAAGTTAGCTTCAAGAAATTATCAGGACTAGGCAATAAGGATTTAGGAATAGTTTAAGAATGAGGGGACTAGTGGTGAGTGTTGTTGACATGGATTTTCAAGGGCTTGGTGGGAGTTGATGGAAGGAGATGTATGGTTGAGATGAATGGAAATGAGGCAGATGAAGGAAAATGGAGGTCAGGGGTCTGTGTTTTGAATCCAAGAGAGATGGGGAGATGTGACTTACACTGTTCCTCTATAGGAACAGCAATTTTGTTTTGTGATAGGCTTTGCCTCAACCAGAAAACATATTACTGAAAACATAAAAGTTCTGAACAAATATCACAATGAACATTTCTCCATATGCTGGTATAGAAACAACACTCAGGTTTTTTTTTTTTTCCTGGCAAAATTTACCAGTCACTGTTATTGGCCTGAACCCAGGAAATCTGTATGAGCTGAGACTCAAAGCAGAATGAATGCACCGATTTCACAAAAAAAATACTGAAGCAAGCTGGGTCAACAATTTTATTCACTTATACAGTTTGCTTACATATTTTTAAGGTGCTCTC
Source organism: Capra hircus (assembly GCF_001704415.2). Taxonomy (NCBI): domain Eukaryota; kingdom Metazoa; phylum Chordata; class Mammalia; order Artiodactyla; family Bovidae; genus Capra; species Capra hircus. Next base: position 29,190,252 of record NC_030824.1, read on the forward strand.
TTTTACAACCTCAAATATAGGTCAGAAATACTCTAGAAAAGTGAGCATTACAAAAAATACTTACTTTTTCTTATGTTGTGAGCAGTGGGTGTTTAGACCATTGAAATATCTACAACTTAATCTTCCTGTTTTCTGTAGCTGCCTGCTCTCAAGTCCCAGAATCTCCTCCCAGTTATTTTAAGAACCCCTCAGAGCAAAGAGTCTTTTCATTTAATTTTGTTTCTCCATAATATAGTGATGACAGCTAAATAGCTTGAGCTCAGCAGACTTTGCAGCCCAAGAGAAAGTCCTGGCTGAGGGAAGAGGTGGTGATTTATCTTTCTAGGAGCAGAGGCAAATCTCGATGAATAATCTGAAACTTAAAATTTTAGAGGGACTTGCCTGGTGGTTCAGTGGCTAAGACTCCATGCTCCCAATGCAGGAGGCCCAGGTTCCATTCCTGGTCAGGGAAATACATTCCACATGCCGCACTAAGAGTTCACATGCCACAGTTAAGATGCTGTACAGCCAAATAAATAAATAAATAGTTAAATGAAATAAAATGTTAGGCCTACAGTGAAAGAGACAAATACAAAGGAAATCGTGATGATAAGTGTGCTATTATCTAAGCATTAATTTTTTGTAACAGAAGTACTATAAGTATATTAGAAAGTACTATAAATATATTAGTGCCTTTTTATCTTAATTAAATAAACTTTTAATGAGCAGAAACAATTTCTTTGGTGTAAAAATCCATCTGAATCACTGGCATCGTATGTGCTGGTGATAAGTCTACTATATTTTTGCCAGATAAGTCTACTATAGTTTGATTGTATGTGGAAATAAAATGTTTAAATGCAAATCTGTGAATTTTATACATATGTTAATTATATATACATCAATCTCTCTATATATTATATATTCATATATATGACCATATTCATAATTATGGTACATATGGTATACATATTCATAAATATGTATATATTCATACATATAAATTAATTTACCCTCATATTTTTCAGCATTGACCTTTGATTTTTAAAAGTGAGTAGAACTTAGTGTGGATTTTTCTGAGGTAAATGAAGACATTCTCACTAGTATTTTTTTATGGAAAATCAATCAAATCTTTACTTGGGAAAGAGATAATAAAATTTGCCTTATTACCCTGTGATTCTATTATAAGATCAAAGATCTGCTAGGCATAGAATCCTTTTCCAAAAGTGAAGGTGTAGAGTTGTCATTAATTAATAATTAATAACCTAATTTTTAATAATACCCATTTTTTGATGATGCTGGGGAATCTTTAATATTGTGGCATCAATATAACAAACTCATACTTAGTAGAAAACAAAGAGATTTCTGGAGAAAAGCGGGCCTCAGATTTCACTAATGCAAAAGCACCTTGACATTTGTCATTTTAATTTGCTTGCAGAATGACCTGCAGTCACTTGACAAGACATAACATAATACTTCTGAGAGCAAGTCTTAGAGGAGTTGGTGCTACATGAGGAGAACTGGGCCAGCTAGCTTGCTTCATTAAGCAGTCAGCATTTATTTCTTAACATAGCTTGCTAGCTTCTTTATTGAGAACGAAAGAAAAAAGGCACAACCCACTAATTAGGACACTGCAAGTTCAACTCTCTCTACTTAGACTGTAGTGGATTGACATTTGACATGTGTTTTCAGTACCTCATCTGATCCTTAGTGACTTTCATCAGATTTTTCTTTTTAATTTGTCCTGATCGCCAAAGCATCTATAATTCATTTAAATCATTTTTACTAAATGTATCTGACTTAGAAAAAATTACACAACAAACTCAAACCAACTTCCTGACACGTAGGGCCCAGCTCCAAAAATAAAACTAATATATTTGAAATGCCCTGGGTTTCCTCCACCATTGTAAACGCTCCATGCAACTAGTGATGTTTATCATTTTTATTGCATTATATTTTTAACCCTCATATGTTTATTCTGAAGAGTATATAGCTCTTTTCAACTGTATATAAGCAAATTATTCACCTACTGTAACTTGGTTTTGTTGTATTCAGTATCTTTTGAGATTTATATTCAGTTTAATATGAAAATAATGACATAGAAATGAAACACAGTAGCTTTCACTGCTGGGTAAACTGCCCAGCTCCAAAAAAAAACTTTAATATATTTGAAATGCCTTGGGTCTCCTTTTTATGCAATGTTTGTTTATATAAAATTTTCAATATTTTATATGGAGTTCTTTTTCTTAGTGATCTTTAGTTTTTTATTTAACCAGGATTCTAATCCACTTTCACTTATAGAGGGTTGCATATGCCTTGGCCAGTGTTATGACTTGCCATTTTATTTGCATTATAGTGTTTTTCATACAAATTTTTGCAAAAACTCTTAAAAGCATTGAATTTACCGGTATTGTCCTTTATGATTTTTGCTTCTTTTGTCTTTCTTAAGAAATTCTTTCCTATATTCAGTTCATAAAGATGTGGTCTTGTATTTTCATCTTTTGGGGGGGACCATTTTTAAAGTCTTCATTGAATTTATTGCAATATTGTTTCTGTTTTATGTTTTGATGGAGAGGCATGTGGGATCCTGGCTCCCTGACCAGGAGTCCAATCTGAGTCCCCTGCACTGGCAGAGTCTTAACCACTAGACAGCCAGGAAAGTTCCCATCTGTTTTTTTCTTTTTTTTTTTGGGAGGCCCCAAAATTTTAGTTTGATGCCAATTTTGGCTCCCCGCACTCAAGAAGGGGCAACCACAGAGAAGGCAGGCACTAGCCCGCTCTCCTCCTGTACCACCCTCCAGGTTAGAGAACGCACAGAATGTCCTGCAAGATGGAGTCAAGCCCAGGATGACCCCACAGGCCTGACGAGACTGGCGTTTGTCCCTTGCCCCGGCCAGCTTCTTTCAGTTCATCCTCAGGCCTCAGTTGACCCCTTCCTTTCTGCGTCCAGGACAGGCAGACAGGCGGAGATGGCAGGGCTGAGCTCTGGGCCCCAGGCTGCATGGAGGAGGAACTAGGGGGGCAACTGGGCAGGGTGGGGGCCCAGCCCAGAGGTACCGCAGGGCAGCCAGGCCCCTGAGCCATAGGCTGGGGAGGGAACTACCTCAAGCTGGGGTCCAAGGATGCTCAGCTGTCTAGTGGGCTGTGTCTTCCAAGTTAGAGAAAGGACTGTGCTTTGGAGGTGCCCACTGGCTCTGTCTGGAACTGCCCCTCTATCAGACAGACAGGTAGAGAAGCAGGCAGAATCCCTGACCCCAGGGAGGGGAAAGTACACAGCAGGACCGTGGGCCTACAGTGGGTGACTTCCAGAGAAGTGTGTGTGTGTGTGTGCGCGTGTGTGTGTGTGCGCGTGTGTGCATGTGTAGGGCTAAAGGGCAGGGTTGTGCCTCCTCTCCAGAATTCTCCTCCAGACTATGCCAGCATGGTGAGTGGGCTGAAGTGAGGGCATTTATAGCCTGGCAACCTTTGACAAGCCCACCCGCTTCTGGTCCCGGGAGGAACACAGCTATAGTATCAGCCAATAAAGACATCGCCCAAGATCCAATAAGAGGTTTTATTTTTAGATTTCATTCTTTGGCCCACTTAGAACACTTTCTCTCTGTGTGACACAGAGCTCTAACTGAGCTAAGTTAGCTGAGTTTTTCCTTAGGGTTCATCATATTGTCCCAGAACCTCCTAAATGAAGTCTCGATGCTTTCTCCACTCAGCTGCTAGGTCACTTCTGTTCCAGTGATTTCCCCTTTATTATTAGGAAGGTTTGTTTCCAAGCTCTGTTTACTTTTTTGTTGGCCTAATAATAGTTAAGACTGTCTAATATCTTTGGCTCACTGCTTTTGTCCATTTCATAAAAATATCTATCAAAATTATTATTGGATTTTTTCCCTGTGATTTGGGGCAGGTTATTCAACCACTCTGATGTCTCATTAACTCGTTATCAAAATGGTGACAATCTGTGGTATGTATATATTGTGATATGGTGGCTCTCCAGGTCTCTCAGTGGTAAAGAATCCGCCTGCTAAGGTGAGAGAGAGACACAGTATGATTCCTGACTTGGGAGTATCCCCTGAAGTAGGAAATGGCACCCCACTCCAGTATTCTTGCCTGATAAACTGCATGGACAGAGGAGCCTGGTGGGCTGCAGTCCATGGGGGTTGGAAAGGGTTTACACCAGTAAGCGATTGAGCATGCACATGGGTGGATTGACTGGGTGGATCTCCTTGCTGTCTAAGAGACTCTCAAGAGTCTTCTCCAACTCCACAGTTCTAAAGCATTAATTCTTTGGCGCTCAGCCTTCTTTATGGTCCAACTCTCACATCCATACATGACTACTGGAAAAACTACAGCTTAAACTATACGGACCTTTGTCAGCGAAGTGATGTCTCTGCTTTTTAATACACTGTCTAGGTTTGTCATAGCTTTTCTTCGAAGGAGCACCCTTTAGGTGGTGTTGTAAGCAGAGGGCATGCACAGTACCCCGCTTTTGCTCCAGACGCTCTGCTTTTGCATCTGACCTTTCAAAGGTGGCAGTTAGGTTTTGTCTTTTTGAATCTTGTGTCCATCATTTGCCCCCAACTGCACATGTACACAGTTAATTTTAGTCCCTTATAGTTTCTTTGTATCTGTTGCTGGAGGAGATGTTTGCCAGGTACAAACACTGCAGCAAAGTGTCCTGGGTCCCAACCTGTCTCGTTTTCTTTCTGTCACCCGGTTCTGTCCTGAAACAACTCCAATTATATGTTTTATGTACCCATCTCTTATTTTGATGATTCTGGGTGACTCTTGGTGAAACTGCCAGTTCACTACTTCTTTCCAGTTGATCTAATATAATGTTTAATCTTTCCATTGGGTTTTTAATGTTAATTTTTATATTTATCTTTATGGAAATAATTTTTATTTCAAATACAATAGACTTTTATGGCCTCATATTTCTTGCTCATATTTAAAATATCCTCTCTACTTTTTTAGATACTTAAGATTATTTTACATTGCACATATGAAGTGAATTTTTGCAGATTTTTATATGTCTATTGATCCCTGTTCCTGATTGCTTTTTTGTGTGTATGTTTATTTTTTCTTTTTAAAACATTTTCTTCTTCATCTTCTCTCTCTCTCTCTTTTTTTTTTTAAGGTTTTGAACTCATATTTAAATGCTGTTAATCTGTTGTACACCAAGGATCCTGGGTTGAGGCTACACTTTTTTAAAGATGATGGCTGTTTTTTTTTGTTTGTTTGTTTGTTTCTGCTTGGTGATTGGAGTTCAAGCCAGAATGACTATAAGTTAATTTCCATGATTGGATTTTCCCAGATATAAAGGCAAACTGTGAAACTGGTGGCTTGTGTGATCTATGGCTGTGGTGCTAAGGGGTGACCTTGCTTTTCCACTTATAGCAAAGCCAAGTAAGAGACGATCCTGATTTTCCTTCCTTTCACTGTTTTATCTCACGTTCTAACTTTGGGAAGCATCTAAAGCCTTCCTTATTCTCTAGTGACCCATTGCATCCAGGGTTCTTGGTCACCCTGAAAAATACCAAGGCAGAGAGTCTTCAAAATCCTGCCTTATATTCCTGCTCTCTCTCTTATTTTGGATGGTTTCTTTCTTGTAGACTTGACTCTGCATATATAATATTATTTAGGAGTAAAAGATAGGTTTTTGGGCTACTGAGCCAGTCAGATTGCTGAAAATGAAAGTCAACCCAGTATGATCTAAGAATATTGAAAAAAACTCCTAATAAGTATTAGGACTTCTGTTTGGGAATATTAAGAAGTAAAACATTTGCTGTCCCCAGTTTTCAATGATTTTCTATTCTAAAAGGAGCAGAGTCATGAAGTCTTGTACTCATAAATGTGAATGTTCTCAGATGTTGAAAGAGTCTCCAATAATTTAGTCTCTAAAGTGAAAGGAATCTTTGAAGTCATCTGGTCTCAGTGGCAAAACAACAATAAAATAACAGTCAAAACTAAAACCAGCTTACATTTTTTAGGTACTTTCCATCTATCAGACACTGTGCTTAGTACTTTATTTTTCTCTTTAGACATATTTTTGCCTTTAACTTTATTTTTTCAGATCTCAGACAAGAGCTTGTCTGACCTCCCTCTGGAGCAACTCTGGGCCATGAGCCCAGAGCTTTACAACTATGGCCATCGAGTCCTAAAAATGTTACGGGAATTATCTAGAGCACTATCGTGGATCCTATGCTGTCTGGCTTCCAACTCAGTACTGCATTTACTACAGTACATATGACCTTAATGGGTGCCAAAATTCTCCTGTGCAGGCCTTATATAAAATAAGATCTTTTTCAAAATTCAGGGAAGATGGGCTAATTGTTTTTCTCACTTAACAAACAATTTAACTTGCTGTTAGGAACGAGACATATATTCTTCTTCTAGTTTATATTCAAACATGTGCTCATTTTTTCCAATGATGTTGAGGAGATTAGGGACATAGTGATGTATCAGAAGACCTAGCATTTAGTGTTTTCTCATGAGGTCTTACATTTCTTCACCCTGTATGATTTTTTTTAAAAATTCAACTTTCTTTATATATTTTTGGTTTTACCGGGTCTTCATTGCTGCACACAGCTTTCTCTAGTTGTGATGAGCAGGGGCTGCTCTCTAGTTGCCCTGTGCATGCCTCTCATTGCTGTGGCTTCTATTGTTGCAGAGCATGGTCTCTAGAGCATAAGCTCAGTACTTGTGGGGCATGAACTTAGCATGTGGAGCCTTCCCACACCAGGTGTCAAACCCAGTGCCCTGCATCAGCAGGCACACTCTTAACCACCGGACTGCCAGGGAAGGCCCTGGATGTTTTGAGTAAATTTGCGTCTTTTAATTTTGATGGGATATTTGTAGTATAATGGTGTGATAACTGGAACACAGAACAGATACAGAAGCGAAATTGAACCTTGCTAGTTTGGGGGTGAAATACTGAAAAGTCTACTCCAACTTCAATATCTATTTGCTTTTGATATTTACCTTGCTCTGCAGTTTCATTGCTAACCCAGACGTGAAATTTAGTTCAGTCCAGTCACTCAGTCATGTCCAACTCTTTGTGACCCCATGGACTGCAGCACACCTGGCTTCCCTGTCCATCACTAGCTCCCAGAGCTTATTCAGACTTATGTCCGTAGAGTCAGCCATCCAACCATCTCATCCTCTGTTGTCCCCTTCTCCTCATGCCTTCAGTCCTTCCAAGCATCAGGGTCTTTTCCAATGAGTCAGTTCTTCTAATCAGGTGGCCAAAGTATTGCAGTTTCAGCTTCAGTATCAGTCCTTCCAATGAATATTCAGAATTGATTTCCTTTAGGATTGACTGGTTTGATCTCCTTGCAGTCCAAGGGACTCTCAAGAGTCTTCTCCAACACCATGGTTAAAAAGCATCAATTCTATGCCATTCTCCCAAATCATCCCACCCTCTCCCATGGGGAGGGAGGTGGGAGGGAGGTTCAGGATTGGGAACACGTGTACACCCGTGGTGGATTCATGTTGATGTATGGCAAAACCAGTACAGTACTGTAAAGTAAAATAAAGTTAAAAAAAAAAAAAAAGCATCAATTCTTTGGTGCTCAGCTCCACTCCAGTACTCTTGCCTTGAAAATCCCATGGGCAGAGAAGCTTGGTGCAGGCTACTGTCCATGGGGTTGCAAAGAGTCGGGCACGACTGAACGACTTCACTTTCACTTTCACTTTCTTTATATTCCAACTCTCACATCCATACATGACTACTGGAAAAACGATAGCTTTGACTACATGAACCTTTGTCGGCAAGGTAATGTCTCTGCTTTTTAATATGCTGTCTAGGTTGGCCATAGCTTTTCTACCCAGGAGCAAGCATCTTTTAATTTCATGGATGCAGTCACCATCTGCAGTGATTTTGTGTGACGTAGAAGAAAGTAAAATGGAACTCTGCTCCGACCAATCAAATTTGATTTATAATCAAGTCATTCTGCTTATGAATGTCCTAAAAACTGTTATAAATGAAAAGATCTACCTGAATGTAGACTTTTTTTCAAAATTGTAACTTAAATGTTACTTAAGTATTTTCCAGAATAAAGTGGACATAAAGACATATAATTTTAAAAATGGCTTAGGTTTTAGTACTTCAGCATTGATGAAAGTAAAGAAAGCCCATATAAGAATATCAGTGCCCCCAAGCATTATATTTATAAAAGTTAAATTACAGATTACAGTTATCTGAAGATATCAAATTCATAAGACTTTGCCTAATTATTTGATGTGGAGATGGTGATTACATTAGGCAGATTCCTGACATTGTTTGCTGGTTGTAGAAATAAATTAAGAAAATAGAGAAATAAAAGATTTTTTAAAGCCCTGTATATGTAACTAAATTCATATATAAATACTTAACTTCATGTAGTTTAGTATCCTAGAGTTATTTTCTTGGGACTTATTCACAGAAAAGTTACAGTAAAGTTAGAATCTGCAAAAATTATAAACATGGACAGATAAAGTTTCTAGCTAGAAATTTTTTATTTGAAAACATATTAAAGAGAAACCTGCAAGTATTGCCTGCACACAACTACACACACCACATACACACGCACTATAGATCCATATATTAAGAATATATATTAGAATATAGCTTTAGATTAAAGACTAGAGAGATTATTTTCCCTAATTGAGAATTATTTCTCAATATTTTACTTGAGATATCTGTCATGACTTTGGAATTCATTTTCTCATGTACTTCAGTATGTTCCCAACGTTTCTTTTTTTTTTTAAAGTAATTAATTAATTACATTAAAGTTTTAAAGTATAGTTGATTTATAATATCTTGTTAGTTTTAGGTATACAGTACAGTGATTCAGCTTAATATATTGGTTTGGCCAGAAAGTTCATAAGATGTCACATAAAAACTTGAACAAAATTTCTGACCAACCCCATATACAGGTGAAAATATACCTATGTGTGTGTATATATAGGTGTTTGTTATTATTGTTCAGTCACTAAGTCGTCTCCAACTCTTTAGCAACCCCAAGGACTGAAGCCCGCTAGGCTCCTCTGTCCTCAGGATTTTCCAGGCAAGAATACTGGCTGCTAAGTTGCTTCAGTCGTGTCCGACTCTGTGCGACCCCATAGACGGCAGCCCACCAGGCTCCGCCGTCCCTGGGATTCTCCAGGCAAGAACACTGGAGTGGGTTGCCATTTCCTTCTCCAATGCATGAAAGGGAAAAGTGAAAATGAAGTCGCTCAGTCGAGTCTGACTCCTAGCGACCCCATGGACTGCAGCCCACCAGGCTCCTCCGTCCATGGGATTTTCCAGGCAAGAGTACTGGAGTAGGGTGCCACTGCCTTCTCCGAACATCATGAGAATACTGGAGTGGGTTGCTATTTCCTTTTCCAGGAGATCTTTCCAACCCAGGGATCGAACCTGCATCTTCTGCATTGGCAGGTGGATTCATTACCTTTGAACCACCAGGAAAGCCCATATATATTCTTTCTAAGATTCTTTTCCCTTATAGGTTGTTACAAGGTATTAAGTATAGTTTCCTATGCTATATACAATAGGTCCTGGTTATCTGTATTATGCATATTACTCCCAAACTCCTAATTTACCCCTTCCCCTTTGGTAACCATAAGTTTGTTATTTGTATCTGTGAGTCTCTTTTGTAGTGTGGAGAAAACAGAACTTTCCTATACTGTTGGTGAGAATGTTGATATTTTTGAAAAACATTGCTCAGTGCTCAGTCATGGCCGACTCTTTCGAAATCTTTTGGACTGTAGCCTGCCAAGCTCCTCTGTCCATGGGATTTTTTCAGGCAAGAATACTGGAGTGGGTTGCCATTTCCTCCTCCAGGGAATCTTCTAGACTTGGATCAAACATGTGTCTCCTGAGTATCCTGCATTGCAGGCAGATTCTTTATCTATTGATACAGCCACTATATGTGTGTTCAGTCACTCAGTGTGTCCGACTCTTTGCGACCCCATGGCCTGCCAGACTCCTCTGTCCATGGGATTTCCCAGGCAAGAATACTGGAATGGATTGCCATTTCTTCCCTCAATAGAGAACAATATGGAGGTTCCTTAAAAAACTAAAAATGGAGCTACAGTATGATCTAGCAATCCCATTCCTGGGCATATATATGGAGAAAGCCATAATTCAAAAGAGACATTCACTCCAATATTCATAGCAGCACTATTTACCATAGCCAAGACATGCTGCTGCTGCTGTTGCTGCTGCTAAGTTGCTTCAGTTGTGTCCGACCCTGTGCAACCCCATAGATGGCAGCCCACCAGGCTCCTCTGTCCCTGGGATTCTCCAGGCAAGAACACCGGAGTGGGTTGCCATTTCCTTCTCCAATGCATGCATGCATGCTAAGTCACTTCGTTTGTGTCCGACTCTGTGTGACCCCATGGACAGCAGCCCACCAGGCTCCTCAGCCAAGACATGGAAGCAACCTAAATGCTCATTAACAGATGAATGGATAAAAAGATGTGGTACATATATGCAATGCAATATTACTCAGCCATTAAAGAATGAAATCATGCCCTTTGAAGCAATATGGATGGACCTAGAGATTATCGTATTAAGTGAAGTCAGACAGAGAAAGCCAAATATATGATATCACTTATTTGTGGAATATAAGTAAAAAGGTACAAGTGAACTTATTTACGAACCAGCAACTACCAGTGTTTCTCAAGTCACATTTTCTAGTTAGTTCAAGCTATGTGGGTTTATGTTCTTGCTCCACTGTCGCTAGCTGTAACTTGGGAAGCTTAAAATCCCTGCCTGTTGGTTTAGGGGAGAATTAAGGGACTTAGCATAGTCGCTCTAAGAAGAGCTCCTGCTGCTTCATGTATTGTGTCAGTTTTAGCTATTACTTCCAAAAATACTGGTCATGTAGAGATCAAACTCGCTGTACTTATTTCCAATTTGTTGCTGTTGTTTAGTTGCTAAGTCATGCCCAACTCTTAGGACCCCGTGGACTTGTAGCTCGCCAGGCTCCTCTGTCCATGGGATTCTCCAGTCAAGAATACTGGAGTGGGTTGTCATTTCCTTCTCCGGGGGATCTTTCTCACCCAGGAATTGAACCCAGGTCTCCTGCATTGCAGGCAGATTCTTTATTGACTGAGCTATGAGGGAATCCCCACCTATTTCTAAGGCTTTTCCTTTATGTCACAATTAAAGTGTAGATTCTTTTTTTGTCTTTTTTTTTAGAGGGATGGTACGGGGAGGGAGGAGAGGGGGTGTTCAGGATGGGGAACACATGTATACCTGTGACAGATTCATGTTGATGTATGGCAAAACCAAAACAATATTGTAAAGTAATTAGCCTCCAATTAAATAAATTTATATTAAAAAAATAAAGTGTAGATTCTGATTATCACATAATAGCAGGAAATACAGCATACCACTTTAAGGGAAATTCCATCTTATGAAAAATATAATTTCACAAATAATTTGGCCAAGTTTTATCCAGTTAGCATCTGATTGCTTGGGGTCTTATGCTGCTTTCTGATTCTTTGAGAGCATGACATGTGTTGGATAAAAGAAAGTTAGATTTACACCCATGTGTGGCTGCTTCATCAATATTCATATCATCTTGGACACTCTGCAAGATTAGCATGTATAAAATACCAGCCTTGACTGGATACATCATTGCTTTCTCCTGATAATACCCCAGAAGGAACAGTTTCATAGGCATAGGCTATCAATTTGGGGTATATACTGGTTTAGAGGGTATGCCTTAGTTTTCTTCGCTGTGGTGCTAAGATTTACTTTTTGTTTTTCTCATTGATGAAAGATCTATTGTCATCCTGACTGATGTATGAAAGGCACTATGACTTTAATTTGGTCCATTTTGAAATCAGAAGTTTCTTTGATTCCTTTAGGAATTATTTAATTTTTCTTCTCCCTAGCTTGTTGCTTCCCCAACATAGTACACTAGGGGCCTGACAACTATCTAGAAACTCTGAAAAAGGTCAGGAAACAAATTGAGTAGTTCAGATTTCAGCAGAGAATTTTTGTTTCTGCTTTATGTTTCCACCATTTGAATTTAATTTAGCCACCTCAAAATGGCCAATCTGCCATTTATGCTGTGACTTACGTACAAAACCACACATGTTCTTCAGAACAAGACACCCATTCATTTAGGTATCTTTGAAATGAAGGCTTTAACTGAATTCATGTGTGCCTATTTTCAGTAATCACATGCAGCTGAAATAACTTATGCTGCAAAGTATAAGATATATACAAAAATTAATATTTGCCTTGCAGTTAGCTGCTCATTTCTATTTTCAGCATTGTCATTCATAGAAACCCAATAGTTATTGCAATACTAATTTAGATTGAGCTCTCCTGCTCTCTTCCAGAATGCCCCTCTTCAGCAATTCATTTTTTATATACTTGCTTTCATCCCTCTGAGCACTTTTACTTCATCTTCCCATCTTTATCAGGGGAAAATTATTTCTTAGCTAATTATTTTTTCCTTTGCTTTGATGCACCTATGGTGTTCTGTGACTAGGGTATGAATAATTACAAAATTGTATTGTTAATGACTAAATATTGATGTTAGGTAACTGCCATTATATTTCCCCCAATTTTTTTTTCATTCTTTATGGACCACACAGTAAATTAAGTGGAAAGCTGAAACAATTATTCATACAAAATAGAGGCTTTTTAAAAAAGCCGTTATATTACGGGAACAGAATAATTATGGGCTGTATAAAAGAGTTTGATTATATAGATTGATCAAATATATCAAATAATTTTTCAACTTCACACTCAATTTTAATTGCTTGGAAACCAGATAAATGGTATGCTTTTCAATTTATTATTATTTTAAAAATGTAATAGAAATACAGAGAATGGTCCAAAAGTGAGGTGGGTAAAAATTTTTACACCAAAATGGTTTTTACATATAGAAGAATCCAAGAGAATCAAACAGAAGCTAACAGAACTGTTTAGAGGTTCAAAAACCTAGATATATAGGTTTTAAAGTCAATAGCTTTTTTTATTTTAAAGTCAATAGCTTTCCTAGGTGCTGGTAATATCTAAGATAGAAACTCTAAAGAACAAACTTCTGATAATACCGATAAAGCTACACAATAATTAGGAATAAACCTAGTAAGAGGTGTGTAGGGTATGAATAAAAGGGTAAAACTTTGCAGAAATCAAACAGATCTGAGTTAATAGAGCTTGACTTTAAAATTAATATTGTAAATGTTTGTCTCTGCCAGTTAATTTGTGTTTCAATTCAAGCCTAACCTAAATTTGAGGGAACAAATATGTTAATCAATAGGTCAGACAGCTTTGCACAGTAATTTCTATTTCCAAAAAGGTGTAGTAATTAAACACATATGTTCATCTTCAGAAATAGATCCCAGCATTAGAGAAGCTTAGGATATGATAAAGGTAACACTTAAAATTAAGAGAAATCAATAACTAAACTAAGGGGTTTGGAAAGTTGAATATCTCTGTGGAAACAAAATTGGAGTTCTTCTTTGCATAAAAACCAAATATTTGCATTAGAAGAATTTATTATAAAAGGACAATTATAAGATCAAACATAAAACATATTCTGAAAATCTTAGTATGGGAAATCCTTATTAAAAGAGACAAGAAATCTAGAAGTTATCAAGCAAAAGATTGAGAATTTGATCGCAAGTGTTATAATAAATGAAGTGAAAAATAAAAGAAAAGGAATAAAAATATAAATTTAACATAGAGAATTACATCAAAATTTACATGGTAACCTAATAGGAAAATTGTGCAAAATATAAGAATTGTTAAGAAAGGAAAAAGTAAAAGTAGATGTACTTTCTTATAAGTAATAATGGGAAACCAGATTTTTCTGTTTACCAGTAGGAAATGCTGGAGAAGGCAATGGCGCCCCGTTCCAGTACTTGTGCCTGGAAAATCCCATGGACAGAGGAGACTGGTAGGCTGCAGTCCATGGGGTCGCTAGGAGTCAGACATGACTGAATGACTTCACTTTCACTTTTTACTTTCACGCATTGGAGAAGGAATTGGCAACCCACTCCAGTGTTCTTGCCTGGAGAATGCCAGGGATGGGGGAGCATGGTGGGCTGCCGTGTATGGGGTCACACAGAGTCAGACACGACTGAAGCGACTTAGCAGCAGCAGCAGCAGTAGGAAGTACAGTGGCTGACAGAACAAGCTCTGGGGAACTTCCCTCATGATCCAGTAGCTAAGACTCCACACTCCCAATGCAGAGGGTCCAAGTTCAATCCCTGGTAAGGGAACTAGATGCCCCATGCTGCAACTAAGAGTTTGTATGCAGCAATGATGATCAAAGATCTTGTGTGCTGCGACTAAGACCTGGCACAGTGAAATAAATTAAGTAATTAATAATTTAAAAAAGAACAACTCTGTGGTCAGACTGCCTGGGATTGACACCTCATCATTTTTTAGGGAGGTGCTCTTAGTATTCTCAAGTTTTTCATCAATAAAATGTGGCTATCTTAGGATATTTTGAATTTTAAAATAGTTAATATGTGGGAAAAAACTTAGGAATAATGCTTTCTACCACAAACGTACAAAATATAACTTGTTATTATTAAAGCAAAGATGAAATGCAATTTTACATATTCCATTAGTCATTAGTAAAAGTTAAAGGTGAAACATATTCAATCTTAGTGAAAAACACCAAAAAGAAAATTTAAAAGGAATTGATCTTATTTTCATGGGAGTGTAAATTAGTATTTGGGTGACAATTTGAGAGCAAGGATAATATTAGCCAGTAGTAGGTTCAAGAAAGTATTTCCACTTTTAAACATCCGTCCTGAATCTCAGGGACAGGGGAGCCTGGTGGGCTGCTGTCTATGGGATTGCACAGAGTCGGACACAACTGAAGCGACTTAGCAGTAGCAGCAGCCTGCGGAAATATTAGGACAAGTGAACAGAGATGCATCCACTGAAATATTTGCTGCAGCCTTGTTTGCAGTAGTAAAAATTCTTGACAAGCTAAATATCCCTGTTCAGTTCAGTTCAGTCGCTCAGTTGTGTCCGACTCTTTGCAACCCCATGAATGGCAGGACGCCAGGCCTCCCTGTCCATCACCAAATCCTGGAGTTCACCCAAACTCATGTCCATCAAGTTGGTGATGCCATCTCGCCATCTCGTCCTCGGTCGTCCCCTTCTCCTCCTGCCCCCAATCCCTCCCAGCATCAGAGTCTTTTCCAATGAGTCAACTCTTCAGATGAGGTGGTCAAAGTATTGGAGTCTCAGCTTTAGCATCAGTCCTTCCAATGAACACCCAGGACTGATCTCTTTTAGAATGGACTGGTTGGTTCTCCTTGCAGTCCAAGGGACTCCCAAGAGTCTTCTCCAACACCACACTTCAAAAGGATCAATTCTTCAGCACTCAGCTTTCTTCACAGTCCAACTCTCACATCCATACATGACTACTGGAAAAACCATAGCCTTGACTAGATGGACCTTTGTTGGCAAAGTAATGTCTCTGCTTTTTAATATGCTATCTAGGTTGGTCATAATTTTCCTTCCAAGGAGCAAGCGTCTTTTAATTTCATGGCTGCAGTCACCATCTGCAGTGATTTTGAAGCCCCCAAAAATAAAGTCTGACACTGTTTCCACTGTTTTCCCATCTATTTCCCATGAAGTGATGGGACCAGATGCCATGATCTTCATTTTCTGAATGTTAAGCTTTAAGCCAACTCTTTAACTCTCCACTTTCACTTTCATCAAGAGGCTTTTAAGTTCCTCTTCACTTTCTGCCATAAGGGTGGTGTCATCTGCATATCTGAAGTTATTGATATTTCTCCTGGCAATCTTGATTCCAGCTTGTGCTTCTTCCAGCCCAGCATTTCTCATGATATTTTATCCAAGCCAGGGAATACTAAACAGTAGTTTGAAAGAATGAACCAAGTCTCTATCAGCAGGGCAATTTCTCTGTCAAATGTCAACACAGGTCATGGAACAATTGCCCTATGATCTCATTGATCAAAAACATAACTCAAACTGAAACAAACAAAATCAACTCTTATTGGGACTAGAAATGTGAACGTGTATCTGCCAAATGTTTGCTAGAAGGGCTGGCTTCTGGGAAACATAGAGAGTAAAGGGAAATTATAGCCTTCCCTGGTGGCTCAGAGGTTAAAGCGTCTGCCTGCAATGCAGCAGACCTGGGTTTGATCCCTGGGTCGGGAAGATCCCCTGGAGAAGGAAGTGGCAACCCACTCCAGTATTCTTGCCTGGAGAATCCCATGGGCGGAGGAGCCTGGTGGGCTACAGTCCACAGGGTCGCGAAGAGTGGGACACAACTGAGCGACTTCACTTTCACTTAAGTGAAAGTGAAAATGTCAGTCACTCTGTTGTGTCTGACTCTTTGTGACTCCATGGACTGAATATACTTGTTCAAATTTTTTGACTTTGTTCTTGCTATTTCTGAGTTACACACATTTTGTGTATGTTATTCAGATAAACTGTCATTTAAACTTGTGTTTCCTTATTGATTTTCTATCTGGATAATGTGTCCATTGGTGTAAGTGAGATGTTAGCATCCCACTAATATTGTTACTGTTGATTTCTTCTGTTATAACTGTTAGTGTTTGCCTTATGTATTTAACTGTTTGTATGTTGGGTACGCATATATTTATAATTGCTATATCTTCTTCTTGGATTGATCCCTTGATTATTATGTAGTGTCCTTCCTTGTCTCTTGGAATATAAATGGACAGATTGGGAGTTTGGGATTCACATATACACACTGCTATATTTACAATAGATAACCAACAAGGACCTACTATATAGCACAGGGAACTTGGCTCAATACTCTGTAATAAGCTATAAGGGGAAAGAAATTGATGCATGGATATGTGTAACTTTGCTGTACACCTGAAACTAACACAATATATTTAATCAAATATGCTTAAATATAAAATAAAAATTAAACAAATAGATAAATAGGAGGACCAGAACATCAGTGAGTTACTAATCCTTTCTCTAGGCACTCTTCATCTCTCTCTAGCCCTGCTCCTAATATTGACGGGAAGTGTATCAGTGAAGCAGGCACACCCTTGGCATGCCTCAGAGCCAGGTGCCATGCTTGCTCACCAGATGCTAGGTCCTAATTTTACCAGGACCAACACACTAAGCATGAGCAAGTCCACTGTGCTGACTTTAATTACTTCAGGTACTTGGCAATGGGACATCCAGAGCTCTTCCTAGTACATCTGCAAAATTGCTCATTATATATTGTTCAAAAAATGTTTCTTTTAATGAACTTATGTGGGTTAACACATATGTGCAACACATATTATAGATAGAAACCCTCTCACTTACCAACAAGTAAGCTGAACAAGAAGTTCATGAAAGCCTCAGGAACTCTGAGCCATTCAGAGGCAAGAGGGTTATCAGATCCAATATGAGAGCAGTCAAACGATAAGGCCATAAATGAAAAGCTCAGTCATTTTATTTGCCTGACAGTTAAAAAATTCCTGTTAAGTATTAATCCTCTCATTTTTCAATTACATATTTTTTCAATTTTTAAAAAAATTTCCAATTTTTGAGAAGTGTTTTAATTCAATTATTTTTCAATCATGTTTTTAAACATAGATTTTGATCAGAAAAGTTAATGTGTTTATATATACTGAAATAGCATCTAATCTGTATTTGGTGAAAAAAAAAAAGGAAAAGAAAAATCCTTCATTTGAATCAGAATCAGGTAAGACGGTAGAATTTTTTCAAGCATCATGATCAGGAGTGGCTACGGAGCCGAGGATATCCGTAGCACACTGAAGGCACAGATAAACAGCAAGCAGTAACGGGAAAGTAAAAAGGAAATAGTATGAAGTGGTAAGGAGAAAAATATAAAAAGAAGAATGAAAGACTAATGAAACATGCAGAAAATAGAATTTAATTTGAGAAAATCTATTGCATCACACACACTCATTTTTCATGAGTAAAGATGTGATGAATAATAAATATGCAGTACCTACATGTTATATTGGCATATAGTTAATTAACAATGTTGTGTTAGTTTCAGGTGTGTGGAAGTGTTAGTAACTCAGTTGTTTCTGACTCTGTGACTGCATGGACTGTAGCCCACCAGGCTCCTCTGTCCACGGACTTTTTCAGGCAAGAATATTGGAGTAGGTTGCCAGTCCCTTCTCCAGGGAATCTTCCCAATCCAGGGATCGAACCTGGGTCTCCCGTATTTGCAGACAGATTCTTTACTGTCTGAGCCACCAGTGAAGCCCAGTTTCAGATGTACAGCAAAGTGATTCAGTTATAGATATATATGTATCTGTGATTTTTTTGAATTCTTTTTCCATACAGGTTATTACAGAATATTAAGCAGAGTGTGTATGTCAACCCCAAACTCCCGATCTGTTTATCTTAATAACATAAATAAAATGTGTATAACTCAAAAGTAGCAAAAATAAACTCAAACTTTGAAGTTGGCCACCTGAGCCCAAGTCTGAGCTCTGGGGGACCGCAGAGAGCACAGAGACCTTTGAAAGCTGCCTTTTATGAGAAGCATACAGATGGCTGGTGTTACTATTGGACTTGGAAGCCAGGCCTCCAGATGCTGCAGCTGGCATGCTTTACCCACACACTCAAGTCCCATCAGAGAACACAATGCTCAGAACTTATACAGAACCTAAGTCAGGCAAGAATCTGTAGAGAGTAGAGCTATGTGTATTTATGGGGAGGAAATACATGTCCAGGAATGAAGAATAGGACTGTCTTTTGTGAAATAGCATCTTCTATAAACAGAGGTAATTCTCTTTCATTTATGTGTCCAGAACCCATCATTAAAATTCACTTGAGAGTTATTGCCTATTACGGCCAGGTCTGCTGTTGCTCTCCCAAGATGATGAATGAAACCAGAATAAATGTTATAGATTTTTTCAAGCTGCATATAATATGAGCAATGGCAATAAACTTATGACATTTCACCTCACTCAGCAAGTGTAGCACGAAGGTCAGGAAGGATAAACGTTTGTTAGAGGGAAAGAAAAATGTATTATTACAACTTCACTGTTCTCTGCTCCTGAGTGATGATGCTGAATCCTATTTAGTATTTGTATGAAAAATGGGATAAAAATGTATGCATAGGAGAAGTGATTTCTCATAGTAACGACTGGTGGCAGAGCTATAGGGAAAATCATCAGCAAGGCAATTTATAGAAAATGTTGTTATGGTCTGTGTGTATTATCCTTCACATCGTCTTTGAATCATTGAGTGTTTCAGGCACTCCCTGTAAATGGAGTGTCCATGCCAGGAACTGTGCTGGCTTCTGGAAGACAGCAGTGGACAAGCAAAGGTTGGCTTTTAAAGAGATGGGCCTTTTAGAAGAGATGTTGAACTGTCAGCTCCTGAGAGTGAAATCCTTCTGTCACTTGATGGGAAAAGAAGGTGCCCCAGTATATATGTAAACTTTTAAATAAGGCCATCAATGGACAGTAAGTAGTTTTACTCCATTTCGTTATGAGAAAAGGGTATTGATTTATCTGAGAAAGGGTATTGATTTTCTAAGAAAGAAAGACAATTCCATTTTTCACATTTTCCCAAATTTTTATATAGAAACCAAATGTCCCAAAACCTTTATATTTCAACAGTTGCACTTTTTAAGGAATAAATGTTGCTCATAATAAGTTTTCAGGTTTGAACAATTCCATTGAATTATATAAGACATTTGAGATTGTGAGAATCCCTGAAGATACTTTCAAGTACAAAATTTGCTATTGGATGTCTGTAGACATCCAACTTCACTGGGTGACATAACAACTTCCAAGACAGAAGTTCAGGTCTTTCATTCACATTTTCAGTTGTATCCAGAACTACGTATTTTTTCAGGTTGGTACCTTCACGTCAGTTGGTTCAACTTCTCCACGTATAAAATACATTTTGAAAATTTTAAATAATTAAATTTCAAAATATTCCAAAGATTGCCTTCTCAGATTCATAATTGTGGGTTTTTTTTTTTCTTGGTATGAGAAATGATAGACTAAATTTCTTGCACTCTGATAGTTGAAGAAAATATTGTTATGCTTTCAGAAATACCAGTATTAACAGTATTAACAAAATGAAATTAACAGTATTAACAAAAATGAAATTTCATTAATAAAAATCTTTGTTATACAATTAGTTAGGTTCATGTATTCATTCAACAAATATTTGATAATGTAATTGTGAAAGTTCCTGAACTGGGTTAAAGGACACAATTCATTACACTTGGACTTATTGTCATTAACACATTTATGTAGTGATTTATATTCTCCCGAGGACTTCTTGCCATATTTCTAATTTAATCTCTCAAGATTTCCTATAAGGAAGGCAGGATACAAATCAGCATCCTCATTCAGTAGATTAGGAACCTCAGGCGCAGGCTCAGTGATCCTTTTGCTAGGTGGCCAGGAAAGGATGGAGATGAGCTTCTGTTTCAAGTGATTTTACGCTGTTCTCACACTGAACCCTTCTCTCAAGGAGGTCACAGATCCCTCCCTCCCCCAACCACCGCCAACATACACATGCCCACACACTCAAACACACTGTGTTTCAGGCCACAAGGGAGGTAAAAGCCGAGTGCTGATGGGGATCAGATTCAGGAAAAACCATATTCAGTTGATGGTAAGAAGGACACTTTTCATGGAAGAACTGCTATTTTATTACATGACATTTATCAAATGCCAATGTGTGCCAAATATGGGCCGGACTGTGCTTGGAGATAAATAACACTTCCTTCTCTACTTTCAATTAGCTGTCAGTTCAAGGGCAAAGGTAGTAATTTATAATTCAGGCTGAGATGTAGAAATGCAAACTGCATTAGAATCACATGTGAGAGCCATGTGACTCAGACCACACATAGTGGGCAGCACCTGAGCTCTGGAATGTAGTTTGTTCTCTAAGCACTGGGGAGACAATGATGAATTTTCAGCAAGGGCATTATATCTGCCATGATAGGAAAGAGATTTATTATAAAAAGGGCTATTTGGGAGGTTATTGCAGTGATCTAGCCAATAAATGTTGAAGGATCGTATTAAGGCAGTGTTGGCAGAGCTGGAGAGTGCAGATTTGAGATGACAGATTGGCATTATTTGGTGACTGTTTCATTCTGGGGATAAACGAAGGCGAAAAATCTGGTGTGATTCTCACATTCTGAAAAGATAGGGTAGATTTTTGTAAACATATGAATACTTGTCCTTTGGATTTGGTGAATTTTATGCTAAAGGAAAAGAATGAGTAAAATCCTGGTGCATGATTAATAAATAGTTAATATCAACATTGTTAAGAATATGGAAAATAAGAAGGCAGGTCATGAGAAACTTATTGGGCCTTAGTAGTTGCCAGCACTGTTTCAGCTTATCTTTTCTTCCATAAGGCCCCATTCCAAATTAAATAGGTGGGTAGCATGATTATCTTCCTTTACAGTTGGCTGAACTGAGACATAGAGAAATATGTAACTTGCCCAACCAAGTCAAACTAGGTAATAGCAAAGCAAGATTCAATCCCTGGTTATTCTCACTTGTAGCTCTACAATTGCTCCATCTGAGGTCAAAGCCCAAGATCCTTGGATACATAATAATTTTTCTATGACATTTAACACTTGAGATCAGTGTTACAGGATTTTAAACAATGTAAAATAATGATATTTTATGGATTTCTTTCCATTGTTTCTCTTTTTGTTTTGAGAAAACTCATATTTGAGGTCTTGAAAGAATTAAATATTATAACTAAAAATCATACTTGCAAAGAAATAAATATAAAAATGCATGTGTGTTCAGTAGTATCTGGTTATTTGCAACCCAGTGGACTATAACTCACCAAGCTTCTCTGTTCATGGAATTTTCCAGACAGTAATACTAGGAGTGGGGTGCCATCTCCTACTCTAGAGGATCTTTTGGACTCAGGGATTGAATTTTGTCTCTAGCATCTCCAGCATTGGAAGGCAGATTCCTTCACCACTGTGCTGTAAAAATACAAAATTCAAAAGTTATCATATGCAGTGTTTGTATTATATACACAGTGTCTATAGTATATTTGCTACATAATAATATACAGTATGTATTTTCTCAGTAAGTAAATAGGTAAAGGGAGGCAATTGTTGTAATGTTTCAGGTCTGGGAAACATTTGCACAAGAAAATGGAATTTGGCCTTGTTAAAAGAGATGATACCATTAAGAGATAGAATGTTAAAAAAAGGAACAGTTGGAAGACTGATCCCTGGAGAATGTCAATTACATGGTATTCTTTAAGAAGGCTCGCATGCCAAGAATATGATTTGGAGGAAGATGAGAGAGGATGTGGGAAAGAACCAAGGAAAAATAGAACTAAGGTGCAAGAAATATAAAGTGTAACACACAAGCTTCATGTAAGTAGGGATCTTATCTATCATGCCCAAAGCTATCTTCCCATATCTAAACAGTAATCTCAGAAGTTCTTAAATATACTTGGTTAATGGAACAAGTGTAATAGAATAAAACAGAATTGGTTATAGATGACATGAGCAGGACAAGGAAGAGTAATGAATTAATTATTCTGAAATATCAAAAATCAATGATTGCAAGAGTTATGATACCATCAGCAGAAAAAATTAAAAAAAAAAACAGTACAAAGACATGATTTGTAGGTTAATGTTTTCAAGGTTGTCTTTCCTTTTTTTTCTAATGGAATTAGTTTGAGTGATATAGAATAAGAAGTTCTCCAGTAGATGATAGATTGGAATTGAGCTGTCATCTCCAGCCAGGAATATACCATAAGAGGTTGAGATCAAGATAGTTTGAAATCCAGCTGAACTAACAGGAAGCCTGTAACAAACAGCTCCACTGGCAAAGAGCATGCACACTTGCTTACTCCCTAAACACAAAGTAGATTGAAACCGTAGGGAACTATGGACAGTTTTCTGACACTGCCCAGTGCTTGCCCCAGCCTGAGCCTCATGCCCACTGAGCCCTACTCACCCCAAGCAAGGGCAAGGGCTGCCACAACTGAGGTGAGTTCTAGGTCACAAGTGCTAGGTCATGAGAGGTGGAGATGGCTAAGGCTTGGAGTGGCTTCTAAATAGGGTGAAGCCAGCCCCAACTATGTATGGTGACAGCAGGTCAGGAGTAATCTGAGACTCTGACTGGGGTTGCAACCACCACAGCCGATGCTCTGACCCACACCAAGGTTCCACGCCAGCTTTTCTTGGTCCAGCACTGCTGGGAGGAGGGGAGAGTACACACTTAGTGGGACTGGAACCAGCTCAGACCAAACTTCAGGGCTTCTGCTCCAACAACTGGGGACCTACCTCTGCTCCCACTTAGGTGTGGTGGCCCCTGAGCAGTGGAGAAGTCCCGGCTCACACTTGGTTCTGGCTCTAGCCCCTCTTTCTCCAGCCCCACCTCCTACCAATGTGATAACTGCCAGGACACCCTGAATAAATGTGACTTATGCTCATGTCAAACCTAGCTGTCCCCCAAAGTCACTGGGCACATGCAGGCTGCATAGGGATGCTCCCACACAAGAACATCCTTCAAGACCGGGGTAGATAACTGTTTCAGCTACCTATCTCTTTTCCCTAGAGACAGAGAAAGTTAAGCAGAATGAGAATACAGGGAAGTTTGTTTCAATCAAAAAAGCAGGAGAGAAACCCTGAAAAACAACTAATGAAAGAAATAAATAATTGTCTTACAAAGAGTTCTTAGTAATCCCTTGGATGGAGGAGACTGGTGGGTTGCAGTCCATGGGGTCGCTGAGAGTCGGACATGACTGAGTGACTTCACTCTCACTTTTCACTTTCATGCATTGGAGAAGGAAATGGCAAGCCACTCCAGTTTCTTGCCTGGAGAATCCCAGGGACAGGGGAGCCTGGTGGGCTGCCATCTATGGGGTCACACAGAGTCAGACACGACTGAAGTGGCTTGGCAGCAGCGGCAGCAGTAATAAGAATATTGACCTAGTTAGGGAAAATAATAAACAGTGAGAATTTTTAAGGGCTTAAAAAGAAAGTGTATATAAAGTAAACATAATTAAGAATACAATAACTAAAATGAAAAATACACTAGAAGGAATTGATAGCAGACCAGATGATACAGTAGAATGCATAGGTGATCTGGAAGAAAGAATAAAAGAAGTCACCCAAAAAGAAAAAATAAATGAGAACAGTTTAAGGGACCTCTGAGAAAACATTAAGCATATTTTATAGTCTAAAGTTCTCAGGAGAAAGAGATTGAAAATGTACTTGAGGATATTATGGCTGAAATTCCCCAAACCAGAAGGATACTGATAATCAGGTATACAAAGCACAAAGCATCCCAAACTAGATGAACCCAAACAGACCCACACTAAGACATAGAATTATTAAAATGGCAAAAGTTAGAGACAGTTCTAAAAGCAGCAAGAGAAAAAGTCATATATGAAGGAAACCGCATATGGTTATCAGCTAATTTTTCTGCAAAAACTCTGCAGGCTACAAGTGATTGGCATGCTTTAGTTAAAGTGCTAAAAGAGAAAAAACCTACAACCTAGGATACTCTACTCAGCAAGATTATCATTTAGAATTGAATGAAAGACAAAGAAGTTTTCAGACAAGCAAATATTGAATTTGTCAATATTAAACCAAACCTGTAAGAATTGGGGCTGGTGCACGGGATGATATGGGGTGGGAGGTGGGAGGGAGGCTCAGGATTGGGAACTCATGTACACCCGTGGCTGATTCATGTCAATGTATGGCAAAACCAATACAGTGTTGTAAAGCAAAATAAAGTAAAAATAAAAATTAAAAAAAAAGAAGTGTGAAAGAAAGGGTCTTCTCTAAGTGGAAAAGAAAAGGCTGCAGCAGGAAGTAAATATCTATAAGAAAGGAAAAAACATCCCACTAGTAAAGGGAAATATATAACAAAGTCTAAGGATCAACCACTTAAATAAGCTAATCTGAAGATTTAAAACCAAAGAGTTGTAAAATCATATACACTTATACACTTCATATACACTTATTATAATTGCAATAACAAGTGACGGGATGAACGTGAAGGTGTTAAATATAATGTAAAAAGACACAATGTGTATGAAGGGAGTAAAAAATGTTGATATTTGAGAATGTGTTTGAACTTTAAATGAACAGTAGTTTGAAACAAATAGATATAGTTATGGATCAACATCTGTGAACTCCATGGTAATCACAGATCCAAAACAGATCAGTTCAGTTCAGTTCAGTTCAGTTGCTCAGTCATGTCCGACTCTTTGTGACTCCATGAATCTCAGCATGCCAGGCTTCCCTGTCCATCACCAACTCCCAGAGTTCACTCAGACTCACGTCCATCGAGTCCGTGATGCCATCCAGCCATCTCATCCTCTGTTGTCCCCTTCTCCTCCTGCCCCCAATCCCTCCCAGCATCAGAGTCTTTTCCAATGAGTCAACTCTTCACATGAGGTGGCCAAATTATTGGAGTTTCAGTTTTAGCATCATTCCTTCCAAAGAACACCCAGAGCTGATCTCCTTCAGAATGGACTGGTTGGATCTCCTTGCAGTCCAAGGGACTCTCAAGAGTCTTCTCCAACACCACAGTTCAAAAGCATCAATTCTTCAGCGCTCAGCTTTCTTCACAGTTCAACTCTCAAATCCATACATGACCACTGGAAAAACCATAGCCTTGACGAGATGGACCTTTGTTGGCAAAGTAATGTCTCTGCTTTTGAATATACTATCTAGGTTGGTCATAACTTTTCTTCCAAGGAGTAAGTGTCTTTTAATTTCATGGCTGCAGTCACCATTTACAGTGATTTTGGAGCCCCCCAAAATAAAGTCTGACACTGTTTCCATTGTTTCCCCATCTATTTCCCATGAAGTGATGGGACCAGATGCCATGATCTTCGTTTTCTGAATGTTGAGCTTTAAGCCAACTTTTTCACTTTCATCAAGAGGCTTTTAAGTTCCTCTTCACTTTCTGCCATAAGGGTGGTGTCATCTGCATATCTGAAGTTATTGATATTTCTCCTGGCAATCTTGATTCCACCTTGTGCTTCTTCCAGCCCAGGGTTTCTCATGATGTACTCTGCATAGAAGTTAAATAAGCAGGGTGACAATATACAGCCTTCACGTACTCCTTTTCCTGTTTGGAACCAGGCTGTTGTTCCATAAACTGAATAGAAAGGAATGGAAGCACATCTCCAGACAGTCATTAAACCACAAGGGAGTAAAGTGAAAGTAGAAGAATAAAAAGAGAAAATGAGACAAAACAAAAACACAAAAGAAGTACCAAAATGGCAATAAGTACTTAACCTTTCAGTAATCACTTAAATGCCAATGAACTAAATACTTCAATCAAAGGACATGGGGCAGCTGACTGAATAACAAAACAAGCTCATCTATGTGCTGCTTACAGGAGTCTCATTTCAGAGCTAAAGACATACACAGACTGGAAGTGAGGAGATGGAAAAAGAAACTTATGCAAATAGAAATGACCAGAAGGTATGTTTAGCAATCCTCAGATCAGACAAAATAGACTTTTTAAAAAGTCTATAACAAAAGCCAAAGAAGAGCATCATATAATGATAAAGGGATCAATACAAGAAGAAGATATAGTAATACAGGAAAATAAAATATATAATGCAAATATTAACAGACATAAAGGGAGAAATTGAAAATAATAAAATAATCAGAGAGAATTTTAATGCCTCACTTGCTGCTGCTGCTGCTGATGCTTAGTCACTTCAGTCATGTCACTTACATCCAGACAAAAAATAAATAAGGAAATAGTCATCTTAACTGACACAGACCATTTGGACTTAATGGATATCTATAGGACTGTCCATCCAAAAACAAGAAAAAAACATTCCTTTCAAGTGCATGTGATATGCTCTCCAGGATAGATCACATGGTAGGCCATAAAACAAATATTCACAGATTTAAGAAAATAGAAATTGCATCAACATTTTTCCTGACCATAATGGTATGAAACTAGAAATCAATTACAGAAAGCAAAATGAGAAAATTGATGCTTTCAAACTGTGGTACTGGAGAAGACACTTTGACAACAAGGAGATCAAACCAATCAATCCTAAAGGAAATCAACCCTGAGTATTCATTGAAGGACTGATACTGCAGCTGAAGCTTTGATACTTTGGCCACGTGATGAGAAGAGTCGACTCATTGGAAAAGACCCTGATGCCAGGAAAGATTTAAGGCAACAGAAGAAGAAGGCAACAGAGAATGAGATGGTTGGATGCCATCAGGGACTCAATGGACATGAGTTTGAGCAAAGTCTGGGAGATAGTGAAGAACAGGGAAGCCTGGCATGCTACAGTCCATGGGATTGCAAAGAGTTGGACACAACTGAATGACTGAACAACTGCAAATCTGTTGCTTAGCTACATGTACTAGTAAATAACTATCAGAAAGAGAAAGCATGAAGAGAATTCCATTTTGAATCAACTAAAACAAGGTAGGGATAAACTTCACCAAGGAGGTGAAAAGACCTATACTCTGAAAAATAGAAAACATTGATGAATAAAATTGAAGATAATACAAAGAAGTGGAAAGATCTCTTGCTCTTGGATTAGAAAATTAATCTCGTTAAATGGCAATTATACCCAAACAATCTACAGACTTAATGCAATTCTTAGCAAAATACCCAAGTCATGTTTTAAAAAACTAGAAGTCCCATATTGCCAAAGCAATCTTGAGAAAAAAGAACAAAGCTGGAAGAATTACATTCCCTGACTTCAGACTATACTATAAATCTATAGTAATCAAAACAGTACAGTACTGGCACAAAAAGAAAAAAAAAGAAATATAAACCGATGGAACAAGATAGAGAGCACATAGATAAATCCATGCACCTATGTCACCTTATCTATGACAAAGGAGTCAAGAATGTACAATGGAGGGAAAGTCTCTTCAAGAAATGCTACTGGGAAAACTGTGCAGCTACATATAGAAGAATGACATTAGAATATTCTTCAATACCACACAAAAATAAACTCAAAATAGATTAAAGGTGTAAATGTAAGACTCCTTGAAACCATAAAACTCCGTGAAGAAAATGTAGACAGAACATTGTTTAATGCATATTGGAGCAATATTTTATTTTATTGGACTCCTAACACCATGGAAACAATACGAAGAATAAACAAATAAGAACTAATTAAACTTAAATGCTTAATTAAAAGATAGCTTACAGAATGGGATAAATTATTTGCAAATACTATGACTGACTAGGAGTTAACATGCAAAATATTTAAGCAACTCATACAACTCAATATCAGAAGACAACCTGATTTAAAAATGGGCAGAAGACATATAGAATAAGACATATAAATGGCCAATAGACACATAAAAATATGTGCAACATCACTAATTATCAGGGAAATGAAAATCAAACTGAAATAAGGTATCACCTCACACCTGTCAGAATGACCATCCCCCAAAAGTCTACAAATAACTAATGCTGGATAGATGTGGAGAAGAGGGAACCCTTGTACACTGTTGATGGGAATGTAAATTGTTGCCGCCACTATAAAGATCAATATATAGGTTCCCCAAAACACTAAAATAACACTACTACATGATTCAGCAATTCCACTCCTGGATATATTTCAAAGAAAATGAAAACACTGATTTGAAAAGAGATATGCACCTTAATGTTCATAGCAGCATTATTTAAAATAGCCAATATATGGAAGTTACCTAAGAGTGTGTGCATGCATGCTCAGTCATATTCAGTTGTTTGCAACCCCATGGACTGTAGCCTGCAAGGCTCCTCTGTCCATGGAATTTTCCAGATAAGAATACTGGAGTGGGTTGCCATTTCCTCCTCCACGGGATCTTCCCGACCCAGGGATAGAACCAGCATCTCCTGCATTACAGGCAGATTCTTTATCACTGAGCCACCTGGGAAGCCAGTCTAAGTGTCTATCAACAGACAAATGGATAAATGTCACACACACACACACACACACACACACACACACACACACACAGACACTAAAATATTACTTAGCCATAAAAAGAATGAAATATTTCCATGTGCAACAACATGGATGGACCTGGAGGGTAATATGTTTTTAGTGAAATAAGTCAGCCAGAGAAAGAAAAATACTGTATGTTATCACTTATATTTGGAATCTAATAAGTAAAACAAAGGAACATATATAAAGAACAGAAACACACAGATATGGAGGACAAACTAGTTTCCTGTGGGGAGAGAGAAGGGTGGAAGTCAATAAAAGTGTAAGGGGTTAAGAGATATAAACTATTATGTATAAAACAAGTAAGCAACAAGGATGTATTGTACAGGGAAATACAGTCATTATTTTAAAATAACTTTAAATGGCTACTAAGTAAAGTGATCCCATCTTAGTATTCTTTTTAGTATTCATGGCAATCTATAGATTCAATGCAATCTCTATCAAAGCACCAATGGCAGTTTTCATAGAACTAGAACAGATTAATTTTTGTATGGAAACAGACTAAATAATAATAAATTCAGACAGTCCAAGAAAGCTACATATGAGAAAAAATTATTAGATTTAATGATTAAGAGATCTTAAGGAAGATTTCAGTAGTAAAATTGGGGTCTATGTTTACAAGGACGTTGTGCCAAAAACTGTGTGATAAAAGATGAGAGAGATTTTCTTTGGTCTCCAGATTTTGAGGTCGGGCTTGTTTGGTGATGCAGCTTTCACACGGACTTGTGCAGACTTCACACAAGCTGCAAAGCACGGTTCCTGCTTATGAAGCAGACTACAGGTTTCATACCATTCAATGGCAATTTATAAATGTAAAACATGTTAAGCGAAAGCCATCAGGCTCTTTTTTTCTCCCTTTCTACTAAATAATCATGCAAGGTTCTCCAGGCTGTATGGAATATACCACATTAGCAGCACCAATGAGCAGAATGACCTAGGAGAAAAAGATGTGAGTTGGCTGCTCCATCAGCATTGTTATTGACTTGTATCATCTGGGCTTGTAATAAAAAGTAGAGTAATCAGCAAGTTACTTATACCCAGGAGATTATAATTTCTGCTGTTTGACCTAAAGTATCTTTAAAAAGGATTTGCCTTTGCTGAGTTTCTCAAAGTTGATATTAAATATTTAATTAAAGGCATAGTCAGAGCATCTTTACCTAATATTTTACATTCAGCTTGGAATTTTAAGGCATAAATACAATTCTAATGCTATTTAGCATAAGAATTCAAAAGTTGATAATAGTGTTTATATACAGAGGGTAGTTGTGCGGGTCATGAATCTAGATGTGAAGCTGGGAGTTTTCTCTTCCTTGCTCTCCCTCCAGAGGTGACACGGGAGAAGGTGACTATATGGGGTACAGTATTGTCTAACTCATTCTGATGCCACCTGCAGCAACATGGGTAGACCTAGTGATCATCATATTGAGTAAATAAGTCGTACAGAGAAGGAGAAATATCATATGACATTTTTTATATGCGGAATCAGAAAAAAATTATACGAATGAACTTATTTACAAAGCATACAGACTTAAAGAACTGTGAGTTGTTATTGTTGCCAGGGAAGAATAAGGGGAAATGACAGTTAGGGAGTTTGGAATGGACATGTACACACTGCTATATTTAAAATAAATAACTAGCAAGGACTTCCAGTATAGCACATGGAACTCTGCTCAATGTTATATGGCAGCCTGGATGGGAGGGGAGTTTAGAGGAAATGGATGCATGTATATACGTGACTAAGTCCCTTTGCTGTTCCCCTGGAGCTATCACAACACTGTTAATCAGCTATTGTTCAGTCATTCAGTCATATCGGGCTCTTTGTGACTCCATGAACTGCAGTGTGCCAGACTCCTCTGTCCTTCACCATCTACTGGAGCTTGTTCAAACTCATGTCCATTGAGTCAGTGATGCCATCCAACCATCTCGTCCGCTATTGTCCCCTTCTCCTCCTCCCTTCTTTTTTCCAAGCATCAGTGTCTATTTCAATGAGTCGCCTCTCTGCATCAGGTGGCCAAAGTACTGGAGCTTCAGCTTCAGCATCAGTCCTTCCAGTGAATATTCAGGATTGATTTCCTTTAGGATTGACTGGTTGGATCTCCTTGCAGTCCAAGGGATTCTCAAGAGTCTTCTCCAACACCACAGTTCAAAAGCATCAATTATTTGGCACTCAGCTTTCTTTATGGTCCAACTCTTTTTTAAAAAAATATAAATTTATTTATTTTAATTGGAGGCTAATTACTTTACAATATTGTATTGGTTTTTGCATACATCAACATGAATCCGCCACAGGTATACATGTGTTCCCCATCCTGAATCCCCCTCCCTCCTCCCTCCCCATACCATCCTTCTGGGTCATCTCAGTGCACTAGCCCCAAGCATCCAGTATCATGCGTTGAACCTGGACTGGAGATTCGTTTCATATATGATATTATACATGTTTCAATGCCATTCTCCCAAATTATCCCACCTTCTCCCTCTCCCACAGAGTCCAAAAGACTGTTCTATACATCTGTGTCTCTTTTGCTGTCTTGCATACAGGGTTATCATTACCATCTTTCTAAATTCCACATATCTGTGTTAGTATAATGTATTGGTGTTTTTCTTTCTGGCTAACTTCACTCTGTATAATCGGCTCCAGTTTCATCCACCTCATTAGAACTGATTCAAATTTATTCTTTTTAATGGCTGAGTAATACTCCATTGTGTATATGTACCACAGCTTTCTTATCCATTCATCTGCTGATGGACATCTAGGTTGTTTCCATGTCCTGGCTATTATAAACAGTGCTGCGATGAACACTGGGGTACACGTGTCTCTTTCAATTCTGGTTTCCTCGGTGTGTATGCCCAGCAGTGGGATTGCTGGGTCATAAGGCAGTTCTATTTCCAGTTTTTTAAGGAATCTCTAGACTGTTCTGCATAGTGGCTGTACTAGTTTGCATTCCCACCAACAGTGTAAGAGGGTTCCCTTTTCTCCACACCCTCTCCAGTATTTATTGCTTGTAGAATTTTGGATCGCAGCCATTCTGACTGACCTGAAATGGCACCTCACTGTGGTTTTGATATGGTCCAACTCTTGCATCCATACATGACTACTAGAAAAACCATAGTTTTGACTATATGTGAAATTAAAAAAAAAAAAAGAAATGTGTCTTTGAAGCTGTTTCCAGAGCTATGATACATACTTAAATATTGTCTTGATAGTAAGCCTTCCTTCTTTAAGGTAGATATGTTAGGGAAATGACTGAATTTTGGAAGATTGCTAGGGAATAAGGTAGAGGTGAAAATGAGTAATTTTGTTTCTAATCAAGGAGGAGTCCTTTCAAAGTAGAACACTCATGTTCTTGGGTATTATGTCAGTGGGCTCTTGTATCAGTGTAGTACTGGGGAGAAGATCAGTATTATTAATAGCATGCAAACACTCTGATATTTTGGGAGTGGCGTGTTAGGAGCATAGCACTCAGTGTTTCTTGTTGAGATGGTCTTGCAGATTGGGTAAGTGAAACACTAGCTCAAGTAAACATCCTGACTGAGTCCTGGGTATAAATTGCAATGTCATCTTATCATGCTTGGGGACAGGGACAATGACAGACATGAGGTCAAGGGAGAGGAGCTGTGGTGACTAAATGGGGCTCATTGTGTGTGTCGTAAAGGGACACCAAGAGAGGAAGAACCTAAAAAATAGAGGGTATGGGCAAGTGGACAACTGAATATGTGTCGTGAAGAGATGAAGGACAAGGAGGGAGTTTAAGAGGTGGCTGAATAGTCAGGAGGGGGTGGCCATGGTTCTGCAGTTATGGCCACTGGGAAATCAGCTGAGCTGCCTGGAAAATCAGCTGGACTGCCTGCACTCTTTTCAAGTACCTCCTGAGTTAGTGAACTGTCATTTCTGATGAAGCCTTGTGCAGCTTGTGCATATTGTTGGACCAGTGCCAGGTGTTTCCAGATGGTCATGATAACCAGGAGGTCCCTTGACAACTTACTCCAGAGTCTAAAACAAATGGAAAATGAAAGGTAATGGCTCCTTATTCAGACTGTGTATTCAAACACTGGCCTCTTTTACTGAGTGATTCACTGAGAATGGACGAGGAAGCCTCATTAATAAATCATGTTGCCTGATATTCCTATAGTATTTAGGTGATATGCCAGTACTTTGCAGGAAATGAAATAAAATAGACCCAGAGAGAATTTTAGAGCAACTTCTCATTTTTATGTCTTGTGATATCAACAGTTTCTGAACAAGCTTGAGATTTAAGATATACATGTCCGTACATATATATACATGTATAAAATAAATCATGGCAGAATTTACATAGATGAGTTTTAATAGTGAAAGGGCTTTCTCATGTATGTGAGCAATGAGCAAAGTCAGACACATTAAAGGTGGTTTTTCAGTTCTATACTCAGACCAGGACAGAACTATAAGTGTGAATATGTCAGGAATCTCATCTTTGCTTTATGTTAAAGTTTTAAAATAAATGTAAATAAATACACACAGTTATTTTCTGAGATATATTAGTCTGTTGTGCAGAAAATTGGTAGTAAAGATGGCAATTCATATATTACAGAGACCTAGACACATTACACAATGACATATTACACCTAAAATCCCAGAAAATGTCTTATGTTAGAAAGGCAGAAATGAGTTGAAGACTAAAAATATTTAAAGGAAAATAAGAATATTTGATGCATAAAGGCCACTCAAAGAAATAACTAATTAATCTGGCTTTCCTTTCATTTCATATCACCCAGTAGTCATTAGAAATTATTGCCTATCATGTATTGATTGCCTGCAATTAGCTATTATAATCTTCAGCAATTTTCTTATTATGAAACAATGATCTTTACTTATGAAAATAAATAATACTCTTATTTATGAAACAAATCTACTTTTTCTATAGATCTTTTTATTTTTGTGACTAAATTAAAGTGAAATATGATGGTATTGGTTTTATCCTTTAAATGATGTTTAACCAATGTAAAAGGAAGTTTGGATAGCTGACTTTCATATTTTGGATTGAAATAAACTTTGAAATTAAAAACATCAGTCATTCATCCACTCAAAGCATGTAGTTGACCTGAATTTGTTGTCTCAAGTACTGGGGTCTGTGGTTTGTATTGTGTGTTTCAGGGGTTAGTCTTGGACAAAGGAGCCCTACTTCTCAGAAAGATAGGATTAAATTTGTGTTTCGAAAATTATTCTGGTTAAATTGTGGAGAATTGAATAAAAGGGGCATAATTGGATGAAGGAAGAACACTGGGTAGGTATTCCACTAATCTGAGTGAGAAACACAATATTATCTATTAATAAAGAATGTGGACTCTGAATCCCAACTCTTTGGGTTTTAATATAGCATCTCTCATTTACTAGATGTCTGACTGGTTAAGTCACTTCGTCTTCCTACATTTTAATTTTCCTATCAGCAATTTGAAAATAATAATAGTTCCTATTTTGAAGGTTATCACAAGAAATAGGGAAGTTAATGTACCATGCCAGGCCACAGGGCAAGCATCAGGTACATAACATATGCTATTAGTGAACTGGTTGGAGTAGAGAAAGACATAAGGGGACCACCTAGGAGTACATTTAGGTATTCGAATGACCTTGACTTAGTGATGATCTGACTGCGGGGGAGGGTTTGGGAGAAGGTCCTTAACTGAAATACAAGTAAGGGTAGAGAAGAAGGGATTGTGGGAGCGACGGGGACTTCCCAATAAAATATTGTATTTTTTCTTCTAAGAATGATTCTAAGCCAAAGCATTTTGATAATATTTTGTCTCATGTGAAGCAGACACATGCATAAATTAAGTTCATGGGAAAGGGTGAAAAAGATGAGGAGTTCTGCGCTTCATTCAGCTGCTACTTGACTCCGTCTCTAAAGGCAAGAGATGTCCTTTTCAGGTGACATGTGTGTATGCGTGATGCCAGGCCTGCTTCTATCTTCTCTCAAAGAGGTTTTGGTCAGCATTGGACCTTTCATAAACACACCAACTGTGCAGTATAAAAGCATTATTAGCACAATAAAGCCTTTTAAAAGAATCAGTTAATATAAGGAATGAATTCTCATGAATATATATAAATCCCGGATAATGGCAGTTAGTTCTTCTTACAATTAATGATTTTTACTTGTACTTTTTTTTTTATAAAGCTATCCTAAAATATTTTTACATTTATATAGTCTGTTAAATAATAATGTGCATGTTTCCTTTTTTCTTCCAGTTCTGAAAGTGTTAGTCACTCAGTCATGTCCAGCTCTTTGAAATCCCATGGACTGTAGGCCACTAGGCTTCTCTGTCCATGAAATTTTCCAAGCCAGGTTACTGAAGTTTGTAGACATCCCCTTCTCCAGGGGATCTTCCTGACTCACAGGTCAAATCTGGGTCTCCTGCTTTGCAAGCAGATTCTTTACCATCCTAGCCACTAGGGAAGCCCTGTTTTATTGAGATATAATTGACATTCAGCACTGTATGAGTTTAAGGCAGACAGCATAATGATTTGACTTACATATATCATGAAATGATCACCACAATAAGTTTGGTGAACATTCATCATATCACATAGATACAAAATAAAAGAAAAATGTAAACAATTTGAGATGAGAGCTATTTGGGTTTGCTCTCTGAACAACTTTCATATATAACATTCTGCAGTGTTAATTACATTTATTACATTTTACATTAATTACATCCTTGGGCTTTGCTTGTGGCTCAGATGGTAAAGAATGTACCTGCCAATACACATGGAACAGGTTCGATCCCTAGTCAGAAATATTCCCTGGCAAAGGGAATGACTAACCACTCCAGTGTTCTTGCCTGGAAAATACCATGGACAGGGAAACCTGGTGGGCTACAGTCCGTGGGGTCACAAAGAGTCAGGCACGACTGAGCGACAAACACTTTCACTTCACTTCACTTCACATTACATCCCTAATAGTTCTTTATCTTATAACAGGAGTTTCATACATTTGACCCCATTCATCCAATTCTCCCTTTCCTCACTTCCCATCTCTGGTGACCGCAAATACAATCTTTTTTCCTATGAGTTTGTTTATTTGCTTTTGATGTATAATTGACCTCCAGTGCTATGTTACTGCCTGGTACACAACATAATTCCTTATTTCTGTATATTACAAAATAATCACCATGATAAGTCCATCTGTCACAATATACATTTCATCCCTATGACTCATTTATCTTGCAACTAGAATTCGTACCTCTTGATTACCTTCACATATTTCACTCATCCCCACCCCTTGTCCCCACCCCACTGGTGATCATCTCTTTATTCTCTGTATCTGTTTCTGTTTTGTTATATTTACATAATTGTTTTGTTTTTTAGATTCCACATATAAGTGAAATCATATAGTATTTGCTTACTGCACTTAGCACAATATCCTTTAGGTCTATCCATGATTTTTTTCTTTTTTTTATAGCTGAGTAATATTTCCATTATATATGTATATATATATATGTGTATATATATATATATACACACTACATCTTCTTTATCTACTTATATGTTGATGGTCACTTATGTTGCTTCCATGTCTTGGCTATTACGAATAACACTGCTATGAACATTTTAGGGGTGCATTATTTTAGAAAAGTACCCAGAAGTAGAATTGCTTGATTGTGTGGTAGTTCTACTTTTAATTTTTTGAGGAACCACTGTAATGTTTTCCATAGTTGCTGTACAAATTTACATTTCTACTAACATTGTGCAAGGGTTTGCCTTTCTCCATATATTGCCAACACTTGTTATTTGTTGTCTTTTGATGATGCCCATTTTAATGGGTGTGAGGTGATATCTCATTGTGGGGTTTAATTTACATTTCCCTAATATTAATGATGTTGAACATCTTTTCATGTGTCTATTGGCCATCTGTATGTCTTCTTGGGAAAAATATCTACTCAGGTCCTCTGCCCACTTTTTAATTGGGTTGTTTTCATTTTTTTGTTGAGCTATATGAGTTATTTGTATATGCTGGATATTAACCCCCAATCAGATATATAATTCGCAAATATCCCCTCCCATTCAGTAGGCTGCCTTTTTAGATTTGTTGATAGTTTCTTCCACTGTGCAAAAACTTTTAAGTTCGATATAGTCCCATAACCAGAATTATTTTTTAATGTTTTATAATTCTTTGTATTTCTCAAATACAGTAAATCTTCGTAAATTTGATGAATTATCAGCTCTCCCTATGTTTTAATTTGTTGATTCTTTTGTATATTATATAAAATGACATTAGCTTCAAGCAAATGCATGTGATTATATGTCAATTTCAATGATTTATTTTTCTATTTCCCTTGTTCTTCTAGTCTGCTCCCAGTTTTCAAGAGGAGTCTATGCTATTTTTGGATTTTATGACAAGAAGTCAGTAAACACCATCACATCATTTTGTGGCACGCTCCATGTGTCCTTCATCACTCCCAGCTTCCCAACAGATGGCACCCATCCATTTGTCATTCAGATGCGACCAGACCTCAAAGGAGCCCTCCTCAGCTTGATTGAGTACTACCAGTGGGACAAGTTTGCCTACCTCTATGACAGTGACAGAGGTAAGTGACAATGCCTCTCTCTCTGTACTGGGTCAAGTTCAGTGCCCACACAGTATATTCATACTTACACATGATATAGAGCTGTGTGAGTATATTCCAAGGGTGCATGCATGCTTAGTCCCTTCAGTAGTGTCTGACTCTTTGTTACCCTATGGGCTATAGCCCACCAGTTTCCTCTGTCCATTGGATTCTACAGGCAAGAATACTGGAGTGGGTTGCCACGCCCTCCTCCAGGGGATCTTCCCGACGCAGGAATCGAACTTGTGTCTTCTCCATTGCAGGCAGATTGTTTACTGCTGAGCCACCGGGGAAGCCATAGTCCCAAGGGTAACTTGGTTTAACTATGCTCTGAAAATGAAATTCAGTTTGAACTAGGAAGCATATTTAGAATAAAACAATTTATAGAGATAGATTGTCTTCACACAATGCCTATGTGTTGTGTTGTAATATGAAAAGCCCTTTCTGATATCAGCATCTCAGACCCTAGGAGGACTATATTTCCAGTCCAAGGTGAGTGAAGTGACTCCTTGGAAACTAGTTTAAGTAAGATTTGAGTAAATATGCAAATAAGAACATCTAAAAAATGTATAAGTGTTACATATTTCCCATGTAAAAGTTTTACCAGGCAAGGATGGTTGTTATTAACCTTGCTTTGTAATGAGATTCCTGAATCTTAGAGACATTGCAAGATTTTTTCATGATCCATTCATGTGTGGTTCAGCTGAACTCAAGTCTTTTGACACCAAAGCTTTGTGACAAGTCCTTGTGTTTACTTATGAGTTTACTTATGAAGAGATGGTTTGGATTAGCATGACAATTAGAGTCTAGGCTCATTACGCTAGTTTTTATTTCGGAGGTAAGGGCACTTGTTTTGTGTTTCCCACATCATTTGTCCTGAAGTTTGGTACTAGCAGACCTGATTAACCTTACATGTTATAGAATTCTAGGTTTTGCTAACCATTCCTGGGTCTGTGATTCAGCTTCAGTAGGCCTGTGTACTTCCTAAAATAGTATGAACGCTTTGTACACATGGTCATAGGTGATTTTTCTCAAGAGTATCCACCACCAAACTCAGAAGTACTAAGGACCACCATTGCCAAAATACCAGCCTGTTCAGGGAGCAGCAGTGCTTTAAAGGTTTAAGGGAAAACCAGAAGCTTATTCCTACCAGGAGAAGGCACCTTGCTTTCCTGCAAAGACAGCTGAGCCAGGAGCCAGCTACCAGCCCTTCTCCAGGATCAGTTTGCAGACATTGACTGCAGCAATCAGAGCCTGGTGTCAGGTTCTCTATCCTGGTCTCCAGTCCTGAGAGTGAGAACACTGTGGGAGTCAGTCATCACCATACAAACTGAGCAAGTTTCTTCCTGCTTTGAAAAGGGAGAGCTTTGCTCTACCCATGGGGAGTGAAAAACGGAAACACAGAACTGTTTAGAGTAAATACAGATTCCAGTGTGCTGGATTGCTCTGAAGTAGCCTTCTTTTTCATGTGATAAAGGGCTTAGCATCTTGCCCTCTGCTGACTCTTTCACTCTTGACCCCTCTTCGAGGATTTCTACCATCTAAATGACTTTTACTTGTAGCCACTCCTCTGTGTCCTTGCCAAGTCTCCAGGCCCATGTGCTCATCCTTCATCCTTCCATTTCTGTACTTGTTTCTCTTCAATCCACTTTCCATAAAGGAGCAAGAAACTTTGAATTTCTTTAAATTTAGCCATTGCTTTATATTGGGGTAGAGTTGATGTACAATATTGTGTTAGTTTCAGGTGTACAGCAAAGTTCAGTTATACGTATACATATATCCACTCTTTCAGATTTTTTCCCCACATTGAATGCTATAGGATATTGAATCGAGTTCCTTATGCTATACAGTAGGTCCTTGTTGTTTATCTATTCTATATGTGCTGGTGTGTGCATATTAATCCCAAGATTCTAATTTATCTCTACTCTGTTTACCCTTTGGTAATCATAAGTTTGTTTTCTATGTCTGCGAGTCTGGTTCTGCTTTGTAAATAAGTTCATTTTTGGCAATTTTTTTTTAGATTCCATGTATAAGTGATATCATATGATATTTGTCTTTGTCTGACTTATTTCACTTAATATGACAATCTCTAGGTCCATCTATGTTGCTGCAAGTGGCATTATTTAATTTTTTGATGACTGAGTATATTTCATTGTATATACACACCACACCTTTATCCATTTTTCTGGAGATGGACATTTAGGTAGTTTTCATATTATGGCTATCGTAAATAGTGCTGCAATGAATATCACGGTCCATCTTTTTGAATTATGGTTTTCCCTGGATATATGCCCAGGAGTGGCTTCTCAGCTGGCTCAGTGGTAAAGAACCCACCTGCCAATGCAGGAGACACAAGAAATGTGGGTTCAATTCCTGTGTTTGGGAAGATCTCCTGGAGTAGAAAGTGGCAACCCATTTCAGTATTGTTGCCTGGAAAATTCCACAAGGATCATGGTGGGTTGCTGTCTGTGGGGTTGCAAATAGTCTGACAAGACTAAATGACCGAGCACAGCACATGCCCAGGAGTGGGAGTGCTGGATCATATGGTAGCTCTATTTTTTGACTGTTTTATGTGCTTTTCTGGCCACATTGATCCCTTGCTTAATATACTCCAATGACTCTTCATTATAATGAAGATAAAGTTAAAAATTACTAACATGATTTTAGGGTCTTATTTGTATTTGGTTCCTGCCCATTTATACTATGGTCTTGCTCATCTAACAAGCTAAACCCTTTTCACTAACATTCTTTCACTTTCTCAGATGTACCAAACTCTTTCACCTCAAATCTCTGCACATTCTTCTAAATATTTCTGCTTAGGTCTCAGGTTATATAACATTCCCACAGAGATGCATTTAATATTGTTATCTTCTCTCAAAGTAATCTCTTTTTTTCCTCTAGTACTTATCACAATATATAATTAATATTGATGTTCATTCTTTCACCCAAGAATTAAGCTTCTAGTCTGTTCTAGGAACTGTTTAATTACACAGATTTTAATCTCTTTATTTAAGATCTGGCTATATGCCTAGGAAGCCAATGCCCTGGCAGTAACCACTACACTTAACGGTACATACAGTGCTTATGATAATGCTGGAACAGAGTTGATAGTCAATAAATGGGGTTAATAAATGAATGAGCTGAACATCTGTGTGTTTTGAGATGATATTAGAAACTGAATCCTGCTTGCTAAATCAAAGGATCAGAGATGAATTCTCCTTACTTTTTGATGAGGTGGAAGGTGACATTTTATTTTGAGGGACACACTTCACCCTCTCTATGGCGCCCTCTAGTTGACACTGAACTTTTGAGATAATTCAAGGAGACAACAGCTGATATAAATAGAAAAAGAGAAACTCTAGTATTTGAAGAGAGAAGAAAGACAAGCTCTGGGAAATAAAGGATCAGATGATGAGGATAGACTTATGTACTTGTGAAAAGAACCTGAGACATTTTAATGATTTTATTAACACTTTAGAAATATTAAATGAAATTGAAGCGATGAGATAATCTCCAATCATTAAATTATACAAATTGATTTGAGTTCAAGTGCAGCCACAGAGAGGTCACCGTTCAAGTGATATTATTAAGTAGTTGTATGTTAAAGTCAAAATTGACTTTGTGGATACATTTTCAAGTTATTTTCAAATGGATGCTACTGCTGCTAAGTCGCTTCAGTCATGTCCAACTCTGTGTGACCCCATAGATGGAAGCCCACCAGCCTCCCCCGTCCCTGGGATTCTCCAGGCAAGAACACTGGAGTGGGTTGCCATTTCCTTCTCCAATCCATTCTTCAAATGGATACTTATGTTATAATATGAAGAGTATTACACTGGCCTTTTATCTGAATCTGTTTTCAGAAATAAATGTGTAAGACTCAAAATACTGGCAAAAGACTTGTCCTTCATGTAATGTTTTACTTGTCTTATAGAAATGGGATGCTTGCTCTCTGATTTTTCCTTATTAATGACAACTGTTATAACTTTGCTGCTGTATCACATTTTAAAATGTCTATTCATACGTTTAGTTCGTGTTATGTTCCCTCGCCCCACCAATTGTAGACAAAGGAGGACAAAGATACACCCTGATCTTCGTGTAGGTCTTTGATTATTTCAGGTTTACTTGTGATCGGGGTGCCATGTGACCCCTTAGAACTGCTGGAGGCTTCTCTTTTCCAAGCTATGTGACAGCAGCCTGGAACTCCTTGTTACCCCAGCATCTTTCCTAAAGCTCCAGAAAGACTAGCTAGATGGATCTTCAACATATTTGAACTATAGAGTAATGGGGTTACCTATGTTAATGCATTCAACGTAGGTTTTTCTTTGGAACCAGAACTTGCTCAAAATGTGGTTTTTATTTATTGGGTTAGTGTTGATAAAGTAAGGTAATACATTTCTGTAGACAGCAGGTAAAACCAGAGTTAATGATTTATAACTTGGTTTTAATTTTGAACCATACTGTTTTTCCCTGAAGGAAAGGCACATTGATTCCAGTTCTAAAAAGGCACCATGCATAGAATAAAAATGCTTCCAAATTATAAATTTGTTTTACCATGTTCCTGAGAAAGTCAGAGTGGGAGATATATGTTAATCTAATCTGGTCTAGGCATGCTGCTTTGATTTAGTGATCATAAATATTAATTTCTGTGCCTGAAAGATGAATAAGGGCAGTGAATTTTAAATGCAACAGAGAAAATATTTTTAAGAAAAAAGACATGGTCTGAATGAAATAGAACTATTTGCAGTAGTCATTTTTAATCCCATCCATTAATGTGAAAACTCAGATATTTAAGGGGCTTCCTAGGTGTCACTACTGGTAAAGAACCCGCCTGCCAATGCAGGAGACATAAGAGACATAGGTTCGATCCCTGGGTTGGGAAGATCCCCTGGAGAAGGAAATGGTAACCCACTTCAGTCTTCTTTCCTGGAGAATCCCATGGACAGAGGAACCTGGCAGGCTACAGTCCATAACCTCTCACAGAGTCGGACACAACTGAAGTGACTCAGCATGCACCGAAGACATTGAGACTTCACTTGTTCAGGGGCTGTAGGTTTTTCTATAACTTTGTCATAGTATTATGAACACTAGCTCAAGATGAGACTGTTAACTGCTTCTAGTAATACTTGGAGAGAAGATTTAGGGAGATTGTCAGCTTATGAATAGGTTATACAGCTATAACTAATTCAGCAACAGTTAAGCACATGAAGAAGAAATACAGTAAAGAAATAAGTAACAGTACTTTAGCCATTCTTTCTTCTGTTCAGAAATCTGAGCATTTA
Source organism: Capra hircus (assembly GCF_001704415.2). NCBI lineage: Eukaryota > Metazoa > Chordata > Mammalia > Artiodactyla > Bovidae > Capra > Capra hircus. The sequence goes on from NC_030824.1 coordinate 29,232,978, forward strand.
GGAGAGTATAGAACTTTATTTTAGAGTTCTAAAATATTCTTGAGGTTTTTCAGAATATACTTTAAGTACATTTATTAGCTAGAACAGTTAATTTTCCAGATTTTTTTTTCTATTTGTAGACTGCATAGAAGTTAAATAAGCAGGGTGACAATATACAACCTTGAGGTACTCCTTTTCCTATTTGGAACCAGTCTGTTGTTCCATGTCCAGTTCTAACTGTTGCTTCCTGACTTGCATATAGGTTTCTCAAGAGGCAGAACCACTAGACCATTCAGGTATGACCTAAATCAAATTCTTTATGATTATACAGTGGAAGTGAGAAATAGATTTAAGGCACTAGATCTGATAGATAGAGAGCCTGATGAGAGTCAGTTACTATTACTAAAAAAACAACTCTGAAAATACAGATTAATAAGACATCAGCCTTTCAAAATATGAGACAGATCAGCACACGGTTTGTGAATTATTTCTATTTGTTCTTAGGAGATGATTGAATATTCTTCCATGTCTTCTGATGAAACTAAATTCATTTCTGATGTTGTACCATCTGGGCAGTTTAGCATCAATAAATGGATGTATTTTGGGGGGTTTTGGAGATTACAATATTGATTCTGAGAGTTTTAATAATAGAATCTGCAACAACTATGTTATTTTTGATACATAAAATGGATGTTTGATTCAGCCATTTCTTTAAAAGCATCTTTATTGATTTTATATTTCATCTCCATATTTGGACAAGGTGAACTGACAGTAAATGTTAGGTTTAGAAATATCATTCAAGATTCATTTACATATTAGCATTTATATTTAAAGTGTCTTGTTATATATGTTGGTTGATAGGTGTGCGGGCATGTTACTGTTTTGTGCATCTTTTTGCAACCCTACAGACTGTAGCCTACCAGGCTCCACTGCCCATGGGATTCTCCAGGCAAGAACAGTGGAGTGGGTTGACATTTCCTCTTCCAAGGGATCTTCCCGGCCCAGGGATCGAAACCACATCTCTTGTGTCTCCTGCCTTGGCAGGGGCTTCTTTATCACTGAGCCACCAGGGAAGCCTCATGGTGGATAGGACTGAATATTAAGAATATCACCACTTGAAATTATAATTCAGTATGTGGTAAACTTCATAATAAGTGAAAACAACATGAAGTAATTTATTGCCTGGAAGAAAGGAAGCTCATGTATAAGTACCATATGACAATTTATAACATAGATCACCACCCATGATATGATTATTTAAGGTGTGCAAAAAGAGAATTTTTATTTATGCATGTATATAATAGCTTCAAATACTAAGTATAAAAAACCAGAATAATGTATTTAAAGAGGTCTTGGGTTAGGTGAGTTTAATATTTTTCTTTTTGGAGTGTAGTTGTTTTACAGTGCTGTGTCAGTTTCTACTGTGCAGCAAGTTAATCAGCTTCACATTCACATACATTCCCTCTTTTTGGATTTCCTTCCCACTTAGGTCATCACAGAGGCTGTCAGAGTGAAGTAAGTCAGAAAGAGGAAAACAAATACTGTATATTAATGCCTGTGGAATCTAGAAAAAATGGTATAGATGATCTTACTTGCAAAGCAGAAATAGAGACATAGATGAAGAGAACAAACATTTTATACTAAGGGAAAGAAGGGGGCTATGAAATGAATAGGGAGACTGGCGTTGGCACATACACACTATTGATATTATATATAAAATGGAAAACTATAGGGAATCTACTGTATAGCCCAGGGAACTTCCTCAGTGCTCTGTGGTGACCTGAATGGGAAGAAAGTCCAAAAGGAAAGAAATACACATACGTGTGGGCTTCCCCGGAGGCTCGATGGTAAAGAACCAGCCTGAAATGCAGGAGATGCAAGTTCTATACATGGGTCTAGAAGATCCCCTGGAGGAGGGCAGGGCAAGCCACTCCAGTATTCTTGCCTGGAGAATCCAATGGACTGAAGAGCCTAGAGGCCTACAGCCCATGGGGTCACAAAGAGTCAGACACTACTGAAGTGACTTAGTTGCACATGCATGCATATGTATATGTAAAACTGATATGCAGTTTTTAAAGAAGTGGCAAAGCAGAGTCACATCATGATTGGAATGTGAAAAGGCAGGACCTTGACAGTGGAAAAAGTTTAGAAAATTAGGTTTTTTTTTTTCCGTACTAGAAAACTGAATGAACTTAATAACTGTTTTCAAGCACATTAATAGCTATCAAATTGATTCTGATGACCAACTGTGGTACTGTCCTCACTGATGATGAAAATCAAGAAAAGGACTTGAATTACATCCTGGAAGGATTGTGTCTCTTGTGCTTCCTGCACTGGCCGGTGATTCTTTACTACTGTGCCATCTGAGAAAACTGGCTGTTTATTTACAGTGAATAGAAATCATAGGCGATCCCTGAATTTTTTAAAAGAAGTCTTCATTAATATATTTTTTACAATGGCATGTAGTCCCTATTTAAATTATCCCTTGAGAAAATCTTGTTTATTTTAATTTTGCTTTTATTGTTCTTACAAGACCAAATGGAGGAAACTGAGTTTGTTGTTTTGCCACAAAACTCCACATAATTCATTTTAAGTTTAATTTATGATTCTACTTTTCAATTTGAAATGGAGTAAATTATTTTTAATTTTCATTATGAAATATTTTAAATAACAACAAGGACAGAATAATATGGAGACCCTCCAGCCTGGAGAATCCTAGGGACAGGGGAGCCTGGTGGGCTGCCATCTATGGGGTCGCATAGAGTCGGACACGACTGAAGCGACTTAGCAGCAGCAGCAGCAGCCAGCACCCTTAAGCCAACTTTATTAATGACTGATAAGAGGAATGTCATTTTATCTCTGTCCTTCTGCCCTTCAGCATTATTTTCAAGCAGATACTTCACATCCTGTTATTTCATCAGTAAATATTTCAGTTTGTATTTTGAAAGACTAATTCTCTTGGTTTAAATATAACCACAGTATTATTACCATATATAGGCAAGTCAACATTAATTTGTTTCTAACATCATCTGCTTTTTTCACAGTTTGAATCAGGATAAAAATGAGCCCCATATATCCAGTTGGTTAAAGTATATCTTAAGCCTTTTATAAGGTGATATAGAGACTTCCCCACAGTCAGTCAGTCAGTTCAGTCTCTCAGTCATGTCCCACTCTTTGCGACCCCATGAACTATAGCATGACAGCCTTTCCTGTCCTTCACCAACTCCAGGCACTTGCTCAAATGCATGTCAGCTGAGTTGGTGATGCCAGCTCATCCTCTGTCGTCCCTTCTCCTCCTGCCTTCAATCATTCCCAGCATCAGGGTCTCTTACAATGAGCCATTTCTTCACATGTGGTGGCCAAAGCATTGGAACTTCAGCTTCAGCATCAGTCCTTCCAATGAATATTCAGGACTGATTTCCTTTAGGATTGACTGGTGTAATCTTGCCTCCAGGGGGCTTTCGAGAGTCTTCTTCAACACCACAGTTCAAAAGCATCAATTCTTCAGTGCTCAGCTTTCTTTATGTCCAAATCTCACATCCATGCATGACTACTGGAAAAATCATAGCTTTTACTATATGTACCTCTGTCAGAAAACTAATGTCTCTGCTTTTTAATATGCTGTCTAGCTTTGTCATAGTTTTTCTTCCAAGAAGCGTGTTTCAGTTTCATGGCTGCAGTCACCATCTGCAGTGATTTTCGAGCCCAAGAAAATAAAGTCTGTCACTGTTTCCATTGAAACCCCCATCTATTTGCCATGAAGTGATGGAACAGGATGCCATGATCTTAGTTTTTTGAATGTTGAATTTTAAGGCAACCCTTTCACTCTCCTCTTTCACTTTCATCAAGAGGCTCTTTGGTTTCTCTTTGCTTTCTGCCATAGTGTGGTGTCATCTGCATATCTGAGGTTATTGATATTTCTCCCAGCGATCTTGATTCCAGCTTGTGCTTCATCTAGCCTGGCATTTTGTATAATGTGCTTGCATATAAGCTAAATATGCAGGGTGGCAATATACAGCCTTGGCATACTCTTTTCCCAATTTGGAACCCAGTCATTGTCCCATGTCTGGTTCTAATTGTTGCTTCTTGACCTGAATATGAATATCTCAGGAGACAGGTAAGATCTGGTATTCCTATCTGTTGAAGAATTTTCCACAGTTTGTTGTGATCCACACAATCAAAGCTCTAAAGTAGTCAATGAAGCGTGAAAGTGAAAGTTACTCAGTCCTGTCTGTCTCTTTGAGACCCCATGGACTGTACATTCCATGGAATTCTCTAGGACAGAATACCAGAGTGGGTAGCCTTTCCCTTCTCCAGGGGATCTTCCCAACCCAGGAATTGAACCTAGGTCTCCGACATTGTAGGCAGATTATTTACCAGCTGAGCCACAAGGGAAGCCCAAGAATACTGGAGTGGGTAGCCTATCCCTTCTCTAGCAGATCTTCCCCAGCCAAGAACTGAACCAGGATCTCCTGCTTTGCAGGCAGATTCTTTACCAACTGAGCTATCAGGGAAAAGCCCCAGTGAAGCAGAAGTAGATGTTTTTCTATAATTCTGTTGTTTTTCCCATGATCCAGTGGATATTGGCAATTTGATCTCTGGTTTCTCTGCCTCTTCTAAATCCAGCTTGAGCATCTGGAAGTTCCCAGTTCATGTACTGTTGAAGCCTTGCTTGGCAAATTTTGAGCATTACTTTGCTGGTGTGTGAGATGAGTGCAATTTTGTGGTAGTTTAAACATTCTTTGGCATTGCCTTTCTTTGGAATTGGAATGAAAACTGACCTTTTCCAGTCCTTTGGCCACTGCTGAATATTCCAGATTTGCTGGCATATTGCAAAATATGTGTGCAGCACTTTCACAGCATCATTTTTTAGGATTTGAAATAGCTCAGCTGGAATTCCATCACCTCCACTAACTTTGTTCGTAGTTATGCTTCCTAAGGCCCACTTGACTTTGCACTCCAGGATGTCTGGCTCTAGGCGAGTGAACACACCATCATGATTATCTGGGTCATTAAGATCCTTTTTGTATAGTTTTTCTGTGTATTCTTCCCCTCTCTTCTTAGTATCTTCTGCTTCTCTTAGGTCCATAACGTTTCTGTCCTTTATTGTCCTCATCTTTGCATGAAATGTTCCCTTGGTATCTCTAATTTTCCTGAAGAGAGTCCCACAATTTGGAATTTGATGATTGCACCATTGTGGCATTTAACGCATTGCCTATATTCCTCATGAAAGGATAATTAGTTCTAGATGCTTGTTGAGGTTCACATTAGCTTTTTTGGCGTGAGTACTGCATAGGTGATGTTGAGTATCCCCCTTTGAAAGATAACTTCTGGCCATCTCTCTCTTTTTGTGTTGTTAGCATTAGTTGACCATTGTTGTCTTGATTCATTAATTCACTCTGTGTTGCAAGATTGGTTATAATTCCGGATCTGTATTATTTCATCATTTATTAGCTGGAGTTTTTTCCAAAAATAAAAACCTCCCTTAATTATTACCCTGAGTAGAGTTCATACAGGAAAGGCAGGAAAAAAGCTTCTTTATTTTCCTTTATTTACCAGTTTTCAAAATAATTACTTGGTTCCTTTCAAAAAGCCACCAAATGGCATCTTTCAAAGGCAATCACATGTTTTTATTAGCTGTCATTGCTAATTCATGGATTTAAAAATATATGTATTTAAGTCTTTTGTAGATATTATTCTTACTGATGTTCACATCGCCTCATCTTTATTCAAAGCGATTCTTCTCAAATTGGTTTCTGAGTCTTTGACCCAGTGCTGGTAGTTTTGCAGTTTCCTTGCTTTATGGTGTAACAAGATGTTCTAGACCCTTCTCAACTATCCTTCGCCAGTATAGAATCAGTAAAAACTTTAACAATATTTTCCAGGATCAGGTAATTTTCAACAAGATTTAGAATGCACATATTGTTTTGTTGTGGTAAGTAGAATTACATAAAGTTCAGTACATGAATAAAGCTTTTACAGTCATGCGATTAAATTGGATAAGTCCCACATTCTATGGATAAAAGAGGATCAATAGTCTTGTCTGTCTGGAATAAGGAAGATGATGTGAGGAGACCTGAATTCTTTTTGGAGCCTTGATTTTTATTGTACATTAAGCTCTTTGTAGAAGTGCTGAATTTGTGTTGACTATGAAGAGTTGAAGTAACATGAAAGACACATGTATATACTGGTTTTCCAAATATTAAATGGCAGAATTAACTTTAAGAAAGATGTTCCCAAAGTGTTCCTCCTCCAAATTCTACATGTGAGGTAATGTGTGAACAACTAAAAATAAAAATACCATCTTCTAAGTTGTATGATGCTGTAAGTGATTACTACTAGCAGACTGGTCTCACATTTGGGAAGTTAAGTAAATGTAACTAATATGTGTGAGAAAGCTGGCTGCCCATCTGGTGAAGAGGTGAACATGTAATTTCTGCAGCATTAGTCCCAGTAATACACACAAAAAATGATATAACAGAAGGCTGCGGAAGAAATAACAACTGCTGACTGGAAAACGATGGGAGCCGAAATAGAGCCTCAGAGATGATTGGCTTTTAGGCTCACAGAGACCCACATAGACTAATTTCACTGAAAACAGACTCAGCCTCTTCAGGATAATAATGTGAAATAGACTGTCATAGATAAACAAATATTACTTTTCCATTCTGTACAAGAAAGAATAGAATGTCTTTTTATTTTGTTAAAGCCAGAGATGGAGACTTCCGCAGTCCCAGTGGTCAAGACTTCACCTTCCAATGCAGGGAATGTGGGTTCAATACATGGTCAGGGAGCTAAGATTACGCATGCCTTGAAGCCAAAAATAACATAAATATAAACAACAGAATATAAACAACAGAAGCAATACTGTAACTAATTAAATAAAGACTTTAGAAATGGTCCACATTAAAAAAAAAAAAAAAACTTAAAGCAAAAACATGCAACTCAACAACAACAACAACAACAACAAAAAACTGAGATAGGGAATTCCCAGGCAGTCCAGTGGTTGGGACTCGGTGCTTTTACAGACTGCCAACCTTGCAGTTTCAAACCCTCCTAGGAGAACTAAGATCTCACATGCTGCTCAGTTTGGCAAAACAAGACAAAACAAAACCCCAAAGTATTTAAAAAAAAAAATCACATTTTGGTACTATTCAGAGGAAGACAGTTGAGAAAAGGGGGCTGAAAGAAAGGGGTGTGGTTTTTCCTCAAGCTATGACTCTTTTCATCAAAATAATGGCAGTTAGAGGAAAGAGCCGTTGATGTAAAGTGGAAATGAGTGGATGTTGATAAGGATTTTGGCTGTAGCTTTTTAGAGGTGTTAGTATCCCCTTAATTGCACAAAAATATCAGCCTTCAAAACATATGTGCTGTCAGTTTCCCAGCGCGGTTCTGCGTTTTTCCAGCCTCCTCATCAGGCCCCACGTCTCTCTGCCTTCCTAGGCTTGTCCACCCTGCAGGCCGTGCTGGATTCTGCCGCCGAGAAGAAGTGGCAAGTGACTGCCATCAACGTGGGGAACATTAACAACGACAAGAAAGATGAGACCTACCGCTCCCTCTTCCAGGATCTGGAGCTAAAAAAGGAGCGGCGTGTCATCCTGGACTGTGAGCGGGACAAAGTCAACGACATCGTAGACCAGGTTTGCTCCTCTGTTTCCTAAGGCACCAAATTTAGAGGCTGCGTGCAGTGTCAGCGTTTGCAGAGTGTGTGTGAGATGCTGGTGCAGCAGTTTTTGCCGGTTTAGGGAGGATACAGCACAGATCATCAGTTAGATTATCTCTGGCTTCAGTGAGCAATAACAGGGGGTCCCCAACAGAGCAGACACATCACCCTAATCATTACATATATTCAGTACATGATTCCTGGCTCATGTTGAGTATGGTAATTGTTGTCCTAAACTTCAGTATTTTGAAATGGAAATTTAAAATCCAGTTCCTTTGAACTTTTCAGAGATAAAGACATAGACACATATTAAGTGAAAATAAGTCTGAGTCCTAAGGGAAAATAAGTAATATATGAATTCTTTGGCAAGACATGAAGGATCAAACATTTAGGATAATACAATGTGGTGTGCTAAACCTGGACTGTTGTCTGAGTGGGTTTACGTCTTCAGAAAGAGCAGCTGTTTAGTTTTCCAAGAAGAAATTTTTTCCTCCTAGTAGGTAAGTTTTGTGTCACTTATGAAAATAAAATACATAGTGGAGATATACTTCGTCCTTTCTGTTTGAGAAGTAAACTAGATGTATTAATTTGCAGTATTTTAAAGAATAACATGATACCAGAGATATAGATGCTTTATCTGTGCTCTTCACATGATTTTTCTTTCAAAATTTAAGATCTTTCAGAATGCAACAACCATGTAGTGATATTCAAGGGATAGAAATAAAGTCATGTTATACAGACAGGGGGATGACCAGGGGTGGTGGTGAAAAGCATCAGAATTTACCAACTGAAGTCTCCTCCACTGGGATCTGCTTCTTTTCCAACTGAAAATGTATATTTATATTTTCCTTACAATAATGCTATATACATATATATTCATTTATATGTTATTTACATATATAAATGAATATATATAAAATTACTCCTTGGAATAATATAGGATTGGAAATAAAATATGCAGTTTACCATGCATATATTCTCTCTCTAGGCTTTGAAGAGAAAATTAGATTCATTAATCTGTATAACACAAAACATTTTTGCAAATGCAAATGTTGATGAAGCCTTAATTGATATAGAATAATACAAGGCCTAAGATATACAAAATAGATTTCTCATGAAACATTGAAGAAGTGAACAAAACTAGCTTGTTATGAGGAAGAACAGAATGTTATATGCCAGAGAAGTGAACATATCAGTAGAAAAGTCTTAATCTTATCTCAGGATGTGAGACTGGGATTGTTTTTAACCTGAAGGCCTCTTGTTCAAATGCGACCTCAACAACTCATTTGAATTTCAGAAGAGATTCTCATTAAAACTGAATTTTAATAATAGTCATTAGTCTTTGGTTTTAAAAATGTGTGTGTTCATGACTCATCATAATGCAGGTTGGTGAAAGCCTATAAGAAAATATTTCTTTCAAAACCAGAAGAGAGAAACTATGAGAACAACTGGGAATATAGAGAATGGAACTTCTTAACATTTATTTTATTGAAGTATAGTTGATTTACAATGTTAGTTCGTTTCTCCTATACAGCAAAGTGATTCAGTTATATCTATCTATATCTATCTATATATATACATTCTTTCTTATATTCTTTTCCATGATGGTTTATCAAAGAATATCGAATAGAGTTCTCTGTGCTATACACTAGGACTTTGCTATTTATCCATTCTATATATAATAGTTTGAATTTGCTAATCCCCAAATCCCAGTCCTTCACTCCCCCCTCTCTCCCTCTCGGCAACCAAAAATCTGTTCTCTATGTCTGTGAGACCGTTTCTGTTTCGTAGGTAAGTTCCTTTGTATCATATTTTAGATCCCACATGCAAATAATATCATATGGTATTTGTCTTTGGCTTATTTCATTTAGTATGGTAATCTCTAGATCCATCAGTGTTGCTGCAAATGATGTTCCTTCATGGAATGGAATGTTTTGAAACAAATAATACATGGTTATGATTAAATAAATGTCCATATGGACGTCCATTCAAAATGTACACAGTATCTTGGGCATATATTTTATTTGAATGTACAGTGTGCATGTGTGCATTTATTGAGGACATTATATGTGTCTGGAATGAGGGATACAGAGAAAGGAAAGAAAGCCTAGACCACACCCCATGAATTCACTGTTTAGGGGGAATGAAAGTGTTCACACATAATCAGTACTGCAGTATTACAGGTTATAATGCAGTGTGGTCTAAGAGCATGGAGGAGGAAGTATCTGTCTTAACAGGAGTTGGAAGATTTATGAAAGGTTCACACACGGGTACCACTTGGCTGGCTGGCTTGTGTTCAAGCCTTCATGTGTTTGTTCAATAAATTTCTCTCAGCATCTAATGTTTGCCAGACAGGCACTGCAGCAGATCCAAAAACATAATGTTAAACAGAACTGGCCTGCCCCATCAAGGTGAACAGTCATGATGTTTTACGGTTCAATAAATATGCAACTATAATAATGCTATGTACTATTAAGGAACAGTACAGGATATTATGAGAAAAAAAGTTGAACATAAAAGTAATTTCAATTGAGAGATCATTGAAGGCCTTTGTTGAATAGAGTTTACTAGGCAAAATGTAGGTCTGTGGTACATTTAAAGAAAAGGAAACACTATTCGCTTATTCCCTCTGTCAAGAGAATGGAGATGAGATAAAACTTTATATTCTTAATAGCTTAAATTAGTTAGAAATAGAATTAAACAATGGTAGTCTTGAGTACTTTATCACTTAATAAAATCTTAGAAATGCCTGTTTCTAGTTGTGATTAGGTGGGAAAAGGACTCAGACATCAAAAGCATTTAGAAATTAACAAACTTACTGTTGTTAGTATAATACTAATGGCTCCATAAAACATAAATATGATTGTATGGCTGATACTAATTCTTAGGCAGAAGTAGGGCTAGATCATTTTCATATTTCTTCTTTCTGTCAATGAGCACACAAGTCAAGGACTTCTACTTCTGGTAGCATCATTTATACTGCGATTTTTCTTAATTCCCGGAAGGAAGACATGCATGATTGATACAGTAGGATGACCAGTAAGGAGAGTCAATAGATGCCAGTAGGAAATATGAGACATGATCCTCTAAATTCAGCTTATGTTAGTTAATTAAAATGTATTTCATTTAGGAGGATATCTTTTCTTCAAAATCCTACCTTCAATACAAAGTGTTTTTTCTGGGAAAAGGCAATTTAGTTGTATAACATAAAAAGAAGTTACAAAATAATATAAACCCAAACTCCCTTCCAAATAGTGACCACTTAGAAGCAAAGTCTGCTGTATGAGGTAGTGGTGAAATATGTTGGAATCCTTCTAGGGTTTGGCCCTCCACTTGTTTTTTGATGGAGTTCGATCCCTGGGTTGGGAAGACCCCCTGGAGAAGGGAAAGGCTACTCACTCCAGTATTCTAGCCTGGAGAATTCCATGGACTGTATAGTCCATGGGGTCGCAAAGACTCAGAGAAGACTCAGCGACTTTCACTTGCTCTTTGAGCACCTCACTTTGTCTGGGATGAGGAAGTGGATTCAGGAAGGGAAACTTCTAGGAGGTAGTGATTTAGGCTGGGGTTCGCTGTGCCTCAAGAGACAAAGATGGTGGTGGGGGAACTTTCCAAGCAGAGTCAATGGGATCTATGAAAGCCCTGAGGTGATGGAAAGAAACCTTTTGTGCACAAAGAAACTGAAAGAGGACTCTAACTCTAGTTAGAGAGGGAGAAGGTGGACCTGGATTTTACTACATATGAAGGATTTTGATCATTTTGCTAAAAGCAAAGAGAAGCCCCCAAAATAGTTTAATAAGGGACTGAGCTAATGTTTTCCAATTTTTATTAGCATGTGATGCTTTGCATAGGTGTAACTATTTCCTTAAAAATAGAAATTACAGTTGAGTATCTAAGTACCACTCTACAGCATGGCTATTTCACCCACTTTTCTTTGTCAGTGATTTAGATCAGTGAGGGGTCCAGTTGATTCAGTAATGTCCAAGATTGTTGTGAGCATTACCAACAATTGCTTGTTCCATTTGGTGTTTATCTCACCATTGATTTTTGACTTGGATTTGTGGAGAAAAATTAGCTTCCCTGATATTTTTGCTGCTTCAAACTAGAAATAACAATGTTCATTATAACTAGGCTAAAATTATTTCAAGATTCTTAAGATTGGAATATTATTTTACAGTCCTCTGTTAGAATTCTGTCATATACTTCTTAATATTCTTTTAAAATTCATGTACTATTATAAAATACATGTGTATTTTTTTTAGTTGTTGGCTTCTTGAATGGTAAAATTTATAAAGCACTGAAATGTATGTTTACTTTTCTCAGAGAGAAATAGTCTCTGAATTTGATAATCATGTTTTATCACATTTGACTCTTTGTAGATGATCAAGAAACATAGTTAAAAAAAAAATTAATATTCTGAATCAAGTCATAAGTAATTTTACATTTGCATTACTTACATTTGTTTTTTTTTATCTTCGTCAGGTTATTACCATTGGAAAACATGTTAAAGGGTACCATTACATCATTGCAAATCTGGTAGGTGAATTAATTATAGTTATTATTTTAATACAGATGCCTATAAATTAAGAACAATCAATAGCCAGATTTATCAATGGTATTTTTAAAAACGTATTTTGATTACATTGGTCAGTTAGAAGTGGTGATGTTTTTCTGAATTTGTTATGTTTTAGATTTACTTTCCACTTTATATTTCCTAATCACTTTCCTATTATTATAAATGATGTGAGAAATGATAGAACAATATTTGACAAGCTTATGCTTTGTGTTACAAGTCATATGCTTTGTGTTAACAGAGGGAAAATTTTCAGAAAGATAAAATTTTATTGTCCAAATTTCCTCTTATTTTTGTCACTATAATTTATAAATATTACCCTTTACCCATTTCTTTAAAGTTCTTTGTGTGTAAATGCACATTTGTGAGACTGTGTCTTAGTGCAAAAGAAAACGTGGAAATATCTAGAATATTTATATGTCATACATTGTTTATTTCTGATTTCCTACTTGCTGTATAAGCAACACAATGAAAACTGAATTACTACAGTTGATCACTTTTTCTTTGAGATTCCTCTAAAATTAAGATTATACTGAAACACATGTGTGTATTGCTCAGTTGTGTCTCTCTGCGACACTATGGACTATAACTCACCAGGCTCCTCTGTCCATGGGATTTCTCAGGCAAGAATACAGGAGTGGGTTTCCATTTCCTCCTCCAGGGGATCTTCCCAACCCGAGGATCGGACCCGCATCTCCTGTGCTGGCAGGCGGATTCTTTACCACTGAATCACCCGAGAAGCCCCTATATTGAAACATCCCAGTGGTTAATTGCATCTCCCTTTCTTCAGTATAGTCAAAGTCAATTTAGAATTATCACTAGATGTTTCCGTTTTTCAAAACAATTTTTAAATCAGCAATAAAATGAGCTCCAGGTTTTAGTGTTCCAAAGGTTTACAATCTTTATTAAATGTGACTCTGTATAATTGAGGGCTGCCTCTCCCCAACCTGAGAAAAAACGTGATTAGAAGAGGGACAAAAGAAGAGAATGAGAATGTATTCTCCACAGCATTATCGGACTCTGAGGTTTCCTATTTATACAATGAAGATCTGTGTCGTGGCTTCTGCAATATTAGATTGTTATATCACAAGACATTACTTCTAGTAGTCGTGGAGAGATTGAAAAAGCCCACAATTTTACAAGTGATAAGTATTGTTTTCAGCATTGATAAAGAATATTAAACCCTAGACATACATGCTATTGGGGAAGCTGGTTGTTCAATAAAAAATTTCTGTTTGGCAATGAAATAGCTACTCTAAAAATTCCTTAGAACTTACTTACCAGTTGGCTTATAGACCCTAAATGACTCCTGACTAGAGAAGCAAGAGTTAAAATAAACGCAGCTCTGTAATCAGCCTTTCCAGAACCGTTCTGTGCAAGGAACAGTCTGGACAGTCAGTCCCCATGTGAATTGTGCTATTTGATGAACGGCATAGAGCCACACTGAAAGCTGTGATCTTTAAAAATGTCCAGATGGAGAAGTTATATCAGAACATGGAGAAATAATGACAGAAGGAGGTCCATTTGAGAGTTGATATGAAAAAGGAAATATGTGTTTGAATGACCAAAGTAAAAAGAGTCAAAAATAACAGCAACTTCTTGCTGCTGTCATGCTTCTGGGGAAAAGTCTATCTAATATTTTATCTGAATTCAAGTGGTGTTTTTCCTTTTCTAAATACTTTGTATCCTCACCATATGGAACTTCTGGTGAATCAGTAGATTCAAAGAATCTGTAGAGTGCTGCAGTTTCTGAGAATTTCTAGAGCACTTGAAAATTTCCCTGACATTTAAAATTGAAGAATGCCATCCAAAGTTGAAGGGCTTTCATCTTCTAAACTCTTGATTGGACTTGCACGCTTTCCCTTCCAGTGGCTAATGAGTGTAAGAGGAAGTGGTTGTAATAGATAGAAAAATCCTCAGATATTATTGTCAGCTCATTTCTTCAGGAATTGCTGAAAGCTTGATTAACCTCCCCAACAGGATGTGGTTCCGTTCCCGATATATCATTAAAAGGGATAAAGTGATAAAGAAGTGGTCATAGGGAATGCAATTTTCCTTTCTTCAGCCCTTCATATACAGATTAAAAGCCTTGCCCATCCACCCACTTGACTCTGTCTACAATGAGGCTCACTCATCAACCAGCCCCACTTGGGCACATACAAATTTCAAGAATCATTTCAGCATCTTCCTCTTAGACTGCCAAGCATTACTAGGCATTTGAGAAAAATATTTGCCATGAAGGACACAGTACAAATAAACAAGTAAAGAGAAACAGGGCAGTCAGGAATCAGAACAATGCTTCAAATTTTAAGAATATGTGCAGAGAAAGAGGAGAAAATGTTATACATAAAGAAAAGAAAAGGATGCTAAAAAAAAAGGAACAAGAAAGAGCTCTGGGAAATTAACTTTTTTTTTTTTTCTAAAATCACATGTAAATTGAGTAACTTGGAAGGTAAATTTAAGAAAATCTTTCAAATTATGTAGCAAAATGACAATACAATATAAAATGGTGTGTGTGGAGAAGACTGAGGGACTGAGATGTTTAACCTAAGAGTGACATCTCAATAATAAACTTTGTAGAAACACAAATAGTGGGAAAAAAAAGAAGAAGGAAGTTATCAAAGAAATGTTCAGAAAAATTCCTGGTATTGAATGACACACAACTGCCTCTTGGGTACACACAGTAATGAACGACAGAAGGTTTCGTATTTTAAACAAAATATCATCATGAAATTTCAGAGATAAATAAAAGATCTTAAAGGTATTGACAGGTGTGGGCCAGGGAGGAGTATGAAACAGGTCACATGCAAAAAATGATTAGAAATAGTGATATTGTAATTTTTAATAAAAAACAAAAGTCTCTGGAACAATGCCTTCAGATTATGAGGATTTCAATTTAAAATTGAAATTTTAAGTTTTGACCAGACAAAATACCGGTCAATTGTCAGAGCAAAATAAAGGTAGTTACAGGCATTCGGTGTCTCCAAAAACGTACCTCCATGCGTCTCAGAGGACTTCTGCAGACTCTAGCAGAAGGAAGGAGTAAAACAAGAAAGAAAAATGATACAGAGAATCTGCTCAGAAAAGTGGGGAGGGGCATTTCAGGGGAACGATGGCAGAGCAAATTGAAAGAGGAACCAATCAGGTTGCAGCATTAAGGAGGAAGGCCCCAGGACACAGGAAAAATACATTACTTGCAATGTTTGAATATTTTATTTGAAAAAAGCTTTACTTGTATAAACATGAAATTTTTTTGTGGAGCAACCAGAAAAAATTAAGGATAAGTACAGAGAAAGTTCTAGTAGTGAAAAAAATGCAGATATCATTAACATTAGAAGGAAATATTATGTAAGAAGGAAAATGAAATCCTAGCACATTGTTTGGCTTTACTCTAAATAAGAGAATTTTAAATATGAAAACAGTGAACATGAAAATGGGACAAGAGATAGATGGTTTGGTTACGAGACTTACTCATCTAGCAGAAGTATAAACTCATAAGAAAACTTAGCATGGTTAAGTTAGGAAAAAAAGAGCAAAAATGTTTCATGCAGAAATATGGAGGCAAATACATGAAAAAAAAATTACTGAAATTGATTGTTTTGAAGAGCTTAACTAATGCGTGTGTGGGGCAGAACAGAAAATCTATGATTTTTGTTATATATATTTTTCCTTTATTTGAATTATTTTGATAAAAAGAAAAAACAGAAACATAATTCACTAACAAAATGTAGATAATTATCCTCCACACAAATAATATTAAACTATATTTTTAATATCAGCAACAGAGAAAAGACTCTCTTACATTTTAGACTCAAAATATTTTCACTTCTTTTGCACAGTGATGTGGAATAGTATATAAAGTGAAAATATTTATAATCATGACTTTTAAAAATTGTGATTTCATCATTCGGAGAATGTGCTCCTAAACTGAAGTACAGTTTAAATCAGCACAGTATTTGAAGTCAGTGGAAACACCATGTGATAGTTTTAGTGATGACTGAATTCATCCTAATAGTACAGTAGAAGTGAATTTTTAAAAATTAAATACATTTTATAAAAACTAAGTTCTCAAGTAATGACAAAGCATTTGGAACCTTTCCTTCTCTTTTAAAAGGTTTTATATTATCTGAGAGAATGAACAATTTAAATAGAAACAACCATCTCACAGTGTTGTAGCTCTTGAAGAACTGGCTTAATGTTTAAGTATCTGGTGGTGCTCTGTTATAGATATAATAAATAAAACCCCATTCTTCTCCTTAGATAAGGATAAATAAGACTCCATTTCAATAATCTGGAGAAATTTTATGTAAGTAGGACCAGTAGACATTAATTGATTAAGGACCACGATAACCAAGATGATGCTAAGTGCTGAAGAAGAATATTGGCTGATAAAATGCGTGAAATATTTACTATAGGCTTTTTATATCTCTTTGGTATTTTTGAAATTTGCAAAACCACAGTTTATAGAGTTATTTGGTAAATGTCAAAGTTATATTTGGTTCTTAATAAAAAAATATGACATAAATGTGTTTTCTGCCCAGGGATTTACCGATGGAGACCTATTAAAAATTCAGTTTGGAGGAGCAAATGTCTCTGGATTTCAGATAGTGGACTATGATGATTCTCTGGTATCTAAGTTTATAGAAAGATGGTCAACACTGGAAGAAAAAGAATACCCTGGAGCACACACAACCACAATTAAGGTACATGTCTATCAGGATCTGCCTCCACCTGCGTCTCCACCTCCTTTCCCACTTCCATTCCAGCCTCCACCTCCACTTCCATCTCCACCTCCACCTCTGTCTCTGTCTCTAACTTTTGGTGATTAGCCTGTTCTCTGGGACGTCTTATAAAGAAAAAAAATTTGTTTGAATAATTAACAAAATAAATATAGTGCCTTATGCGATCAGAGAATCTTTGAATGCTCTGTGGGTTTGGGCACATTTAAGTCTTTACTTGTTTATTCAATGTATTTCATTGTGTGTACACATACAGGCCTATATTTACTTCCAAATATGAATATTTCTGCTGTTGATAAGAAGGTTTTTATTTTTCTTCTGTTGGTCACTTTATTGAGAGCAGAGATGAGTAAAACCTAAGGGAGAGTGCATGGAAGAGTGAGTGGGCTGAGATCATGTTCACCTGCTTTATGAAACTAGAGTTATATGACAATTAAAAGTTGCAGAACATTGTCAAATGTGTAGTGATCTGTTCATCTGTGTGTTATTTCAGATGCCCTCACAGTTATGTTGATACATCGTGGAGAAGTTTAGCTGATGCTCTTGTTTTCTGCACAAATGGAAAAAAACAGATATAAATGTTTACCTTTAAATTTGTGTCTGGCTGTGAGTCTGGTGCTAGATAAAAATTAGAAGCTCTGAAGTTTTCTACTTTGGGGTGTGTAAATAGATCCTTTTAATTTTGTGAGAATTTGACACAGAATTAAAGTATCCCATGGGATGTTAAAGAATAGCCCAGAACTAATTTTTCCTCAAAAGTAGGTGGCTTCTTATTTGGTGACCTTGACTGAGATTCAGCACATATGCATTTATAACAGGGTTATGGTCTTGTGGGCGTCTTCGTGCAATGGAATTGCTGAGAGTCCACAAGGGGACAGCCATCAATGTCTGTCTTCACCTGCTGTCAAAAGGGACCTGACTGTGGATCCCATCTGGTGGGATTGCAGGCTTCCCCGCACCCAGACATGGTGCCAGTATAGTTCTCTGACGGAGCTTGCATGTGGCACTCACCCTCAGATGGAGCTGACGTGTTCCTCTGAACACTCTGTTAGTCATCCTGTAGCCTCCCACAGCTGCCGGCTGTGAGAGGATGAAAGCAGATGATTTTTTCTCATGGAAGTCATATCACTATTAAAGTTCATGTGCCATACATCAAAGTTTAAGCAGATTTGGGGGATGAGAGCTTGCTGGCAATGTGTTCTGCCAACAGTATTTGGCAGAACAAATATTCTGCCAAAAATGTAGCCAAGATTGCCAACATGTAGCGCCAGATTTCACTTTGTTGGTGACCTTTCTTGCTGTAGCATTTCAGCAAGACTGAAATGCTGGCTCCCTGATGGCCCCTTCTACCAAGTTTCAGAGAGACTGTGATGGCCCTTCCTTGTGGGGCACTCCAGAGAGCACAGGCTATAAATATAAAAACATAGGCTCTTCCATTTGTTGGGGGGTTTTGTTCCACAGAAAAGCTTAAAGATAAAGTAATGTGTATCCCTGGAGGGGGAACCAGGACCCTGCCCCAAGGCTGCCCTGTTGTCTCTTGGCTGCTCCTTGTCTGCACATCCTCTCCTTTCATGATTAGCAACTGTTTGAACCTACCCTTTGGAACTCAGGGACGGCCATGAATCCAGATTAAAGGAATGAAGGTGCTTCACATACCCTGATCCTTATCAGAAACCCCACCTTTGAACCATGGCTATGAGACTCCTCATCAATTTCTCCCAGATTGGGACACACAGTTTTTTGAGGCATGAGCTTGCTGTGTCCTCCTTTGCCTCACAAAGCAATAACGCTGTTCTTTTCTACTTCATCCCCCCAAACAAGTAGGCTCTGAGTCACTGTTTGAATCTAGGCTCAAAAATAAAACAACATTTACAAAGAAAGACTTATCAATATTTAGCATAGCTTTGGAAACATAGGTGCCAATAGGAGATATATCTTATATGGCCTTTGAATCTTGGTAAAAAGTATTGAAAATCCATGTGGAGGATGTGCCTTTGTCTGGGAATTCGTCATAACATGGGCATGTATTGCTCATGTACTACAGAGCTGGGAACTGAAGGTAATTTTTAAAAAATGACCCTTGCCATTGCTAATCCACAGTCAATGGTGGATACAAACATGTCAGTAAGCAAATATTATATAATACAGAGCAATGCATGTAAAATATGGCAGCTCCTACACTTGATTAGGAGAGTATGGTAGGTAGGATAGTAAAGAAGGCTTTCCAGAGATGGAATGCCTGAGCAGAGCATGGTTGAGCAGGAAAAAAAGTAGAGGAGGATGCTTGGGAAGAAGAACCAGATTGATGAAATAGCATGAGCAATCCAGGGAATTTGGGAGGGGTGCAGTGCCAAGAGATCAAGCTCTTCAGTTGAGTAAGACAGGACTTTCTTGATTGTTTCTCCCATGATTTTTCTCATGGACAGAAGAAAGGAGCAAAATCTAGATAGGGAGCAATATACCATTTCCTAGTATGAACAGGTGGCATATATGATCTGTTCAAGGAAAGGGAGTGAAAGTAATTGCTAATGTGGTTCTTTCTCTGCACATTTTCTTTTGGATCATTGACTGTACCAGATGCTTTGCCTGATCATTTAAATCATGTTTTATTATATTACAATAAAAACTTATGCTATAGGCACGAAAACTTATAAAAATGCAGTTCACTGCATCAAATTCTCTCCGTGGTTAGGCATTGGAAATTGCATAATTTATATTGAGTTGTGGGACTATTAAATTAATGATTATTTTAAAGTTTTAGTGTTCCTTGAAAGTTAATGCAGCTACTGTAGTTGCCTAAGTAAAATCAATCTTATTCAGTCAATACAAGTAAAATCTTAAATTGTCAATATTTCACATATTTTAATAAATACCAAATATTAATTATGAATGTTAAATTTTTTCATGTTTATATCCTGTACGAAAAAGTAACTCTAGAGTTGTGGCACTGAGATTTTAAATCTGATTCTCTTTCGCTAATTTGCTAGTGTTCAGTGATCGTTCATCAATTCAATATACATTTACTGAGTTTTTACTTTGCACGTGGGCACTGTTACAGGTCTCAGAGAAGACAAACTTCTAGTCTTCATGGTATCAGATGTCTTCAGGCTAGAAACCAGCAATGACCTTATAACTTAGGAGGGAAATATCTTACTAATGTGTGGAAATCAACACACTCTAAAACTTCTGATTTCTACCCCTGCTGCCTCTTCAGGCCCTGAAAAATTATTCCTGTAACAGTCTTCCACTCTCAGTTGGATAGAAACCCTGTCTTCACAGTTATCCTTTCAACCAAGGACTTGACTTCTCTCTCACCCTGTAGCCTACAGCCAATCTGTCAGCACATCCTACTTCTTCTGCACCCCCTGACACCCAGCCACCATGGCCTTGCTGCTGGGGATATTGCAATGATTTCCCAGACTGGATTCCCTTGCTCTACATTTGTCCTTCTATCTTCCAGGCTTGTGGTCTTTTTAAAACTTAAATTGTATTATGCTGCTGACACTGTGTAACTCAGACTGGGACTTCAATCCTTGGTCTTTTAACTGAAGTCTCACCTGGTTTCAGGACTTAATGAAGCTCAGGTTCTTGATGTCTCAGCTCAGAAAGAGTTCAGTGAGAGACAATGTGATAGGTAAGAAGTGGATTTATCTAGTGAGAAACACACTCCACAGACAGAGTGTGGGCCATCTCAAAAGGTGAGGATGGTCCCAAGGTCTGGGGTTGTCAGTGTTTATAGGGGCAGTTAATTTCATTCGCTAATGAGTGGGAGAAGTATTCTAGATATTTTGGGAGAAGGGGTGCGGATTTCCAGGAATGGGGCCTCCACCCACTTTTGGCCTTGGAACTGTCATGTCCCCTGAGGTTATGTCACTTAGCTTCCTGATGTGTTACAGTGAGTATGTATACTGAGGCTCAAGGTCTAGTGGAAGTTGACTCATCTACCATCTTGGATCCAGTTAGTTCTAATCATGTCATGTCCTGGGGCTATGCTGTTCTTTCAAATGTTGTGCCTGCCCCTTCCCTCCTGTTTCACCTCTGTTCTTCTCCAGGCCACTCGGTGGCCGTCTCTGCCACTGGAATAAAAGCTACATGCATCCCTTTGGCTCATGTGGCTGCACATACCCTGCCTTCCTCTTCTGGGCTCTTCCCTTGCTCCCTCTGCTTCACTTATGGTGGCCTTTCTACCCATTCTTTTTATTTTTTATTTTATTTTACTTTACAGTACTGTATTGGTATTGCTGTACATTGACATGAATCCACCATGGGTGTACATGAGTTCCCAATCCTGAATCCCCCTCCCACCTCCCACCCCACATCACCTCTCTGGATCATCCCCATGCACCAGCCCCAAGCATCCTGAATTCTGCATCAAACATAGACTGGCGATTCATTTCTTACGTAATAGTATACATGTTTCAGTGCCATTCTCCCAAATCATCCCACCCTCTCCCTCTCCCACAGAGTCCAAAAGTCCGCTCTACACATCTGTGTCTCTTTTGCTGTCTCACATACAGGGTCATCATTGCCATCTTTCTAAATTCCATATATAAGTGTTAGTATACTGTATTGGTGTTTTTCTTTCTGGCTTACTTCACTCTGTATAATTGGCTCCAGTTTCACCCATCTCATTAGAACTGATTCAAATGTATTCTTTTTAATGGCTGAGTAATACTCCATTGTGTATATGTACCACAGCTTTCTTATCCCATCTGCTGATGGACATCTAGGTTGTTTCCATGTCCTGGCTATTATAAACAGTGCTGCGATGAACACTGGGGTACATGTGTATCTTTCAATTCTGGTTTCCTCGGTGTATATGCCCAGCAGTGGGATTGCTGGGTCATAAGGCAGTTCTATTTGCAATTTTTTAAGGAATCTCCACACTGTTCTCCATAGTGGCTGTACTAGTTTGCATTCCCACCAACAGTGCAAGAGGGTTCCCTTTTCTCCACACCCTCTCCAGCATTTATTGCTTGCAGACTTTTGGATCGCAGCCATTCTGACTGGTGTGAAGTGGTACCTCATTGTGGCCTTGATTTTCATTTCTCTAATAATGAGTGATGTTGAGCATCTTTTCATGTGTTTATTAGCCATCCATTCTTAAGCACAGGAGACCTTCCCCCTCAGCACTGAATCTTCCTTCTTCTGGACTGTTCTCCCCTTCGCATCTGCAAAGCTAAGCCTCCTGCCTTCTGTGATCTTTATTCAGATGCCGTCTCCTCAAGGAAGCTAGCAACAGGCTCTCTGTTTGAAACTGCAATCCCCCCACCCATCAGAGTGTGTCCCCTGCCCTTTCCCTGCTCCAGTTTTTTCTATTTAATACCTCTTTGTGTACTGTATTCATAATGAATTTATTCATTAGTTTGTTAAATGTCTGGCTCCTTCACCTTGAAAGTAAGTGCCATGGAGGCAGGGGTTTTTGGTTGGTGTTTGTTTGTTCCCTGATTTTGTTTGTTCCTAGCTCCTAGAAGTAGGCCTAGCACAGAGCAACTCTTTAGCAGAAGGCTTTCTGAATGAACAAAGGAAAGCACCCTTAAGAGGCTCCTATTCCCAGATCTGTAAGCAAGAAAGGCTTCCTTTTTTGAGGGAATCATATGGAATTTAAAACCTGAGGGAGAAATAAGTATTAGAAGAAGGAAGGGAACATGACTTCCCACAAAGTCTCCAGTCCAAGGAAAATATAAATATTTCTGTAAGACTGGAAGTTGAACAGAGGAGTTTTGAGGGAATTCTGAGAAAGAATACTTTATAGACATATATGTGCCTTGTTGACCTCTAAGGAATTATTTGTCTTATTCTGAGGGTTTCCCAGGTGATGCTAGTGGTAAAGAACCCATCTGCTTAATGCAAGAGATATAAAAGACTCAAGTTTGATAGGTGGGTCAAGAAGATCTTCTGCAAGAGGGCATGGCAACCCACTCCAATATTCTTGCCTGAAGAATCCACATGGACCAGCCTGATGGGCTATGGTTTCATAGGGTCACAAAGAGCTGGACACAACTGAAGCAACTTAGCAAGCACGAGAGCAGCCAGAACGCTCTAGAGGATAACGATGGCTATAGGTTTGATACACAAAGATTATGGGCTGTCCGGGTGACAACAGATCTTGGTGATAGGAGCTTTTAGGAAGATTTCAGGAGCAATGCAGACAATAACTGGTAGTTGTCTGAATGGTGGTTGTGGCATGAGGAGGGAGGGAAATAAATGGATTTGTTACACTTGCCAGTTCTCTCCATTTTATTCAGTTCAGTTCAGTTCAGTTCAGTTGCTCAGTCATGTCTGACTCTTTGCGACCTCATGAATCACAGCACGCCAGGCCTCCCTGTCCATCACCAACTCCCGGAGTTCACTCAGACTCACATCCATCGAGTCCGTGATGACATCCAGCCATCCCATCCTGGGTCGTCCCCTTCTCCTCCTGCCCCTAATCCCTCCCAGCATCAGAGTCTTTTCCAATGAGTCAACTCTTCACATGAGGTGGCCAAAGTACTGGAGCTTCAGCTTTAGCATCATTCCTTCCAAAGAAATCCCAGGGTTGATCTCCTTCAGAATGGACTGGTTGGATCTCCTTGCAGTCCAAGGGACTCTCAAGAGTCTTCTCCAACACCACAGTTCAAAAGCATCAATTCTTTGGCGCTCACCCTTCTTCACAGTCCAACTCTCACATCCATACATGACCACAGGAAAAACCACAGCCTTGACTAGACGGACCTTAGTGGGCAAAGTAATGTCTCTGCTTTTGAATATACTGTCTAGGTTGGTCATAACTTTTTTTCCAAGGAGTAAGCGTCTTTTAATTTCATGGCTGCAGTCACCATCTGCAGTGATTTTGGAGCCCCAAAAAATAAAGTCTGACACTTTTTCTACTGTTTCCCCATCTATTTCCCATGAAGTGATGGAACCAGATGCCATGATCTTCGTTTTCTGAATGTTGAGCTTTAAGTCAACTTTTTCACTCTCCTCTTTCACTTTCATCAAGAGGCTTTTTAGGTCCTCTTCACTTTCTGCCATAAGGGTGGTGTCATCTGCATATCTGAGGTTATTGATATTTCTCCTGGCAGTCTTGATTCCAGCTTTTGTTTCTTCCAGTCCAGCATTTCTCATGATGTACTCTGCGTAGAAGTTAAATAAGCAGGGTAACCATATACAGCCTTGACATACTCCTTTTCCTATTTGGAACCAGTCTGTTGTTCCATGTCCAGTTCTAACTGTTGCTTCCTGACCTGCATACAGATTTCTCAAGAGGCAGGTTAGGTGGTCTGGTATTCCCATCTCTTTCAGAATTTTCCACAGTTGATTGTGATCCACACAGTCAAAGGCTTTGGCATAGTCAATAAAGCAGAAATAGATGTTTTTCTGGAACTCTCTTGCTTCTTCCATGATCCAGCAGATGTTGGCAATTTGGTCTCTGGTTCCTCTGCCTTTTCTAAAACCAGCTTGAACATCAGGGAGTTCATGGTTCACGTATTGCTGAAATCTGGCTTGGAGAATTTTGAGCATGACTTTACTAGCATGTGAGATGAGTGCAATTGTGCGGTAGTTTGAGCATTCTTTGGCATTGTCTTTCTTTGGAATTGCAATGAAAACTGACCTTTTCCAGTCCTGTGGCCACTGCTGAGTTTTCCAAATTGCAAAAATCACAACCCTACATTTGTAATATATGAATATAAATTCAGTTGAGAGGTATTTGTGGATTGAAAACAAGATTCGGAAAGACACTCTGCATCCTTCTAGTAGCCCCACAGCTCATGCCGGGATTTGCACAGAATAGGCACATAAGAGAGATTTGTAGAAATGAAGAGGAATGAAGTTAAAAATAAGTCAATATTTTGAATATATCAAGACAGGGGGAAAGGAAAAAATAGATAATTATAATTGCCATAAGATGAGGTTTAAATTTTTGTCCTGAGCATCTGTTGTGTTCTTTTACTCAGCTGTGGCAGAAAAGTAGTGTTATTTTGCTGGCTGAAATATAAAATTCTATAGTAATCAGATCTGAAGTATCATGGCTGCTGCTGCTGCTAAGTTGCTTCAGTCGTGTCCAACTCTGTGCGATCCCATAGACGGCAGCCTACACCTGGGTTTAAATGGGACAGTTGCAGTGAGCATTTTCCCTTTCTCAAAAAAAAATGTTGACAAAGAGACAGATGATTTAGATGATTTGACACTATCTTAAAACTAATTTGCACACATTTCTGTTTTGAGATAGATTTTTGGTGTTTTCAGGGTCTTCAATGGCTTGCAGTATATAACCATCTATTGTACCTTGTCATGTGGACAGTTTGGACCTAGTTTGAATTGGGTCTGTTGGGACCTGCAGGTGTTAAGGAATTCAACCATAATATAGGACTGGCATTGTATGTCACCTTAAATAATGGCTTTCCTCCAAGAATCCCATTACACTCAGAAAAAGACTTAAAACAGGAATTCAAACTTTCTTAATTATGAGGTCTGTTGAAAAATAGTATAATCCCTTTGAGTTCAGTAATTAGCATCATGCATTAAATGTGCTGTGGTGGCTTCATGAAAATGATTCTGCTCTTTGAATGTTTTAAATGACCAAACTCACTGCTGGCATGTTGTCATTCCCTACAGTGAATATTAAAGTATTTTTGACATGCAACAAAAAAGTTGCTTGACAAGATTTATCTCTTATGTTTTGTGGTTCAGGTTTAAAAAGTGTTTATATAACTGAAATAAACTCAAATTAAAAATATGATATTGATAAAATAACATATTTTATAAAAAGTTATAGAAATGATATATTAAACTATGGAGATACACATATTATACCAAGAAAAATGAAAATGCATTATCACTGTTTGAATTATAATGCATGATATCTGGGTTCATCTCATGTCCATATTTTTTCATCTGCAAAGGGAATAAATGTCCATGATTGCTGAGATTTCTCCCAAATTTAATACCATGATTATGTGATATGCAAATTTAGGCACTAAAACCCATATGCTAATATTGGTAATTTTTGCCAAATTTATGACTCTTAAATAGCTCCTCCTTCTATCAAAGATTGTAGTGACTTGTAGCTGGTCACCTCTGCTGGAATCAGTTCTTAAATAACCCTGGAAAATATTGTTTTTATTGTTCAGACTACAAAAATAAGGAAATTTCAACTGTTTGAAGATTTCTAAGAAGTGAACAAAGTAAAATATCGGCCTCTAAGGAAAGTCTTTACCTA
The DNA here is from genome assembly GCF_001704415.2 of Capra hircus. Classification (NCBI taxonomy): domain Eukaryota; kingdom Metazoa; phylum Chordata; class Mammalia; order Artiodactyla; family Bovidae; genus Capra; species Capra hircus. The sequence goes on from NC_030824.1 coordinate 29,259,134, forward strand.
CCAGTGGGTGAATCAAAACCAGACAATGTGTTTATTTGTGTATATTGTTTTCAATATATTCTTTTTACTTTCAAGAGTCTTTTTTTCCCAGTGAATTAAAAACTTATTTTTATTATTCAAAGAAAATAATAATAGAAAAGATGTTCATTTTGATTTCTTGTCAATGGAGCTGTCTTTTCACTCTTGGAAATGTGATACATCTTCTGTGCTTATAAAGATGTTGCATTTTCATTAGTTTTCTAATTAAGACTTAAGGATAAATTAAAAAAAAAACAAAAAACAAAAAAACCTTTGACCGTGTGGATCACACAAACTGGAAAACTCTTAAAGAGATAGGAATACCAGACCACCTTAACTGCTTCCTGAGAAACCTGTATGCAGGTCAAGAAGCAACATTTAGAACCGGACTTGGAACAATGCACTGATTTCAAAATTGGGAAAAGAGTATGTCAAGGCTGTATATTGTCACTCTGATTATTTAACTTATACACAGAGTACATCATGCGAAATGCTGGGCCAGACGAAACACAAGCTGGAATCAGAATTGATGGGAGAAACAGCAATAACCCCAGATTTGCAGATGATACCACCCTTATGGCAGAAAGCAATGAGGAACTAAAGAGCCTCTTGATGATAGTGAAAGAGGAGAGTGAAAAAAAAGCTGGCTTAAAACTCAACAAAGAACTAAGGTCATGTAATCCGGTCCCATCATTTCATGGCAAATAGATGCAGAAATAATGGAAACAGTGAAAGACTTTTTTTCTTGGGCAAAATCACTGCAGATGTGACTGAAGCCATGAAATTAAAAGACGCTTGCTCCTTGGAAGAAAAGCGGTGACAATCCTAGACAAAGTATTAAAAAGCAAAAACATTAGACATTATACCAACAAAGGTCTGTCTAGTCAAAGCTATGGTTTTTCCAGTAGTCATGTACTGATGTAAGAGTTGGACCATAAGGAAGCCTAAGTGCTGAGGAATTGATGCTTCTGAACTGTGGTGTTGGAGAAGACTCTTAAGAGTCCCTTGGACTGCAAAGAGATCAAACCAGTCAATCCTAAAGGAAATCAGTCCTGAATACTAAAGGACTGATGCTGAAGCTGAAGCTCCAGTACTCTGGCCACCTGATGCAAAGAGCTGACTCCTTGGAAAAGACCCTGACACTGGGAAAGATTGAAGGCAGTAGGAGAGGGGGATGACAGGAAGAGATGATTGTATGACATCATTGACTCAGTGACATGAGTTTGAGCAAACTCTGGGAAATAGGGAAGGACAGGGAAGCTTGGCATGCTGCAGTCCATGGGGTAGCAAAGACTCAATCATAACTGAGCAACTAAACAACAATTAAGACATTATTTTTAGAGCAGGTTTAGGTTCACAGCAAAATTGAGCAGAAAGTACACAGATTTCCTATATGTACCCTTTTCCTATACCTCACCGCGTCTTCCAATATCAACTTCCCTGTTGGAATTGAGGAACCTATGTTGACACATGGCTTGTAATTACCCAAGGTCCATAGTTTATGTTACCATTCACCCTTTTTTTCAGTTTTGTTTGTTTGTTTTGTTCAGGCTTTTCCCTACCACATTTCACAAGACTTAGTCTCAAAATGACTTTTGGCTATCTCCAAATAAAATCTACCCTTAGAGATGAAAATTCTTCCCTCTTTGGCTTTTTCTTTTTTCTAAAGTATGTAATCTGTGCCAATCTCAAAGGAGTGAGCAAGTTTCATAAATGCTTTTTTCTGTGCCACGTTTTATATATGCTGTTATATGGAAGTGAATAAAATTAAAATCCAATATAAAAATAAACAAAGGAAAGAAAAGCCCACTCACTCTCAGCCTTGCGCATTCTACAGGTTTCGATAAATAGATAATAGCATGCTTTCATTGTTATTGTTTCATACAGAGCATTTCCGTGGCTCTAAAAGCCCTTTGCATTTCATTTATTTATCCCTCCTCCCACCACCAACACCTGGCCTGGCCACCATTGACTGATCGTTTTTCTATCTCTGCAGTTACACCTTTTCCAGAAAGTCATACAGTTAGAATTATGTACTATGTGCCCTTTTTTGATTGGCTTCTTACACTTAGTCATTTACATCTAAAATTCCTCTGAGTCTTTCGGTGCCTTGGTAGCTCACTCCTTTTTAACTCTGATAATATTCTTTTGTCTTCATGTACCTCACATTATTTATCTTTTATTTATTGAAGACTATCTTGGTTGCTTCCAAGTTTTGGCAGTTATAAATAAAGCTGCTATTAACATGTGTGATGATTTTTGAGTGGGCTTCATGTCTCAACTCCTTTGGGTAAACACCAAGGAGTGTGTTGGCTTGATTACATATAACTATGTTTAGTTTTGTAAGAAATGATATATATATCTCCCAAAGTAACTGTACTATTTTGCATTTCCACTGACAATGAGTGAGAGTTCCTGTTGTTCCAGTGATGTTGGATCTTAATGAAGATTCTGTGATTTTATTCAGTGAAGCTACAAAGGGCATGTATTTAAAAGGCTTTAGAGGAAAGTAGAGATGACCTTATCACAGACAGCTCTTTCCCAGAGGGTAGACTTCACTTGACTTGGAAATGAAGAGAAGTGAATAATTTTAAGTTTATAATGTATTTCTTTTTTTCTTTTCTATGGCGTTAGTTGATTTCAGGCCATTGCCAAGAAGCTTAAAGAAAAGAGAGACTTTGTAAACTTTCTTACAAGCTTAATTATTATTCCTAGAGCTCATCATTTTTGACAATGTTGATAATTTTGTGATAAAGAAACAGAGTAATTATATTATGTGATTCTCTAGGGAGATATCCTTTAGTTTGTAATGAATGTGAAAGTGAAGTCGCTCAGTTGTGTCTGACTCTTTGCAATCCCATGGACTGCAGTCTACCAGGCTTCTCTGTCCATGGGATTTTCCAGGCAAGAATACTGGAGTGGGTTGCCATTTCCTTCTCCAAGGGATCTTCCTGAGCCAGGGATAAAACCCAGGTCTCCTGCATTGCAGGCAGACGCTTTACCCTCTGAGCCAAAGCGTCTGCCTAGTTTATAATAATTTTAACTGAATAAATGATACTATTTTGTAAATGGCTGTATAAAATGAATCAGACTATAAAACTTTTGACAGCCCAAAGTATGTTATACAAATGCTATTTTTATAGAAATTAATTGATGTTAAAGAAAAATTTTTAATGGTTATTAGTTTGGGCAATGCTGACCAGTTAAAGTAACTGGAAATGTTACTGCAGGATTTCTCAGGGCCTTTAATATGCCAACATGAAAATTATTTTCTGAACTTATTGGATCAGAGTCTTATAGATCAGGATGGTGGTTTTCAAAACAGTGTAAAGACAAGCTAATTTTGTAACAAGATAGATAGTAATAAAAGGAAAAGGAAGACAAACATGCAGGTCAATAACTTTGATTTTTAGTGTATTTTTTTTTTATGTTTATTTATTTATTTTTTTTTTCTTACATGCGTTCCCAAACATGAACCCCCCTCCCACCTCCCTCCCCACAACATCTCTCTGGGTCATCCCCATGCACCTGCCCCAAGCAAGCTGCACCCTACATCAGACATGGACTGGCGATTCAATTCTTACATGACAGTATACATGTTAGAATTCCCATTCTCCCAAATTGTCCCACCCTCTCCCTCTCCCTCTGAGTCCAAAAGTCCGTTATACACATCTGTGTCTTTTTTCCTGTCTTGCATACAGGGTCGTCATTGCCATCTTCCTAAATTCCATATATATGTGTTAGTATACTGTATTGGTGTTTTTCTTTCTGGCTTACTTCACTCTGTATAATTGGCTCCAGTTTCATCCATCTCATCAGAACTGATTCAAATGAATTCTTTTTAACGGCTGAGTAATACTCCATTGTGTATATGTACCACAGCTTTCTTATCCATTCATCTGCTGATGGACATCTAGGTTGTTTCCATGTCCTGGCTATTATAAACAGTGCTGCGATGAACATTGGGGTACATGTGTCTCTTTCAATTCTGGTTTCCTCCGTGTGTATGCCCAGAAGTGGGATTGCTGGGTCATAAGGTAGTTCTATTTGCAATTTTTTAAGGAATCTCCACACTGTTCTCCATAGTGGCTGTACTAGTTTGCATTCCCACCAACAGTGTAGGAGGGTTCCCTTTTCTCCACACCCTCTCCAGCATTTATTGCTTGCAGATTTTTGGATCGCAGCCATTCTGACTGGTGTGAAGTGGTACCTCATTGTGGTTTTGATTTGCATTTCTCTAATAATGAGTGATGTTGAGCATCTTTTCATGTGTTTGTTAGCCATCCGTATGTCTTCTTTGGAGAAATGTCTATTTAGTTCTTTGGCCCATTTTTTGATTGGGTCGTTTATTTTTCTGGAATTGAGCTGCAGAAGTTGCTTGTATATTTTTGAGATTAGTTGTTTGTCAGTTGTTTCATTTGCTATTATTTTCTCCCATTCAGAAGGCTGTCTTTTCACCTTGCTTATATTTTCCTTTGTTGTACAGAAGCTTTTAATTTTAATTAGATCCCATTTGTTTATTTTTGCTTTTATTTCCAGAATTCTGGGAGGTGGATCATAGAGGATCCTGCTGTGATTTATGTCTGAGAGTGTTTTGCCTATGTTCTCCTCTAGGAGTTTTATAGTTTCTGATCTTACATTTAGATCTTTAATCCATTTTGAGTTTATTTTTGTGTACGGTGTTAGAAAGTGATCTAGTTTCATTCTTTTACAAGTGGTTGACCAGTTTTCCCAGCACCACTTGTTAAAGAGATTGTCTTTACTCCATTGTATATTCTTGCCTCCTTTGTCAAAGATAAGGTGTCCATATGTGTGTGGATTTATCTCTGGGCTTTCTATTTTGTTCCATTGATCTATATGTCTGTCTTTGTGCCAGTACCATACTGTCTTGATGACTGTGGCTTTGTAGTAGAGCCTTAAAACTCAAAATCCAACAGTCCCAGTGTGCCTGGACTCCAAACTTTCAGATCCAAAACTGGGACAGGCCAAGGCAAACCAGGACAGCCCGTCACCTCATTATCCCTGAAATGAAGAGATCGGGATTCAAATTCCACCTTTGCCATATATTTTTGTGACCCTGAGAAAAATATAACTTGATAACTTGTAATCTTCACCTATACCATTGGAATTTTTATTTGCTGCATAGAGGTTTTTTTTTTTTTTTTAAGGTCTTTCTAGGAAACTACCCAGCTCATATTTGACTCATAGAGAACTAAGTCTGCATGAATTCTTCCTTTTTCCCTCACTTACCTTTCCAACTCCACTATGACATAGAAGAGACATTGTTCTGCTTATCTCATTGATAACACACTTTGCACACAGATACTGCAGTTAACTTGCTCAAGGCAAGAGAGTAGTAAATGCTGTAATCAGAGCTTGAGGCAGCTCTGATAGAGATCAGAAGATGCTGTATTAAATGCTTTCTAAACCATACTCAATTCAGTTTCAAGTGTCAAGGAAGATATGGAAATACCCATTCATAGGAAATTTTGACAGTTTCATAATACTAAAGCCTAGTACATCGTTTTTGAATGATGTTTTCTTTTTTTTTCCCTATTTTTAAAGCGCCATGCAGATAACATATGTTTCAGAATAGGTGCTGTCACTATGACCCATAAAACTTTGTATTACAGCCTAGTTACCCTCTGTATATTTCTCGCATTTTAAATGTATACAGAACTTCTTTTCTTCTCATTTTGTTTTTTGACTATAAGATTAACATTTTCTGTTATCAGTGAGTAGAGAAATGTGTTGTCGAATAATATCTTATAACTATTGGGCAAAACAAACATGTTTAAAATGCATAGATCATTTTACCTTTGAAAAACGAGTCTCAATAAAGATACACTTTAAAATGAAATAAAAAGTGCATTTGGAAAACGGACCGTAAAAATGTTTCCCCAGATTTCTTCTTCAAGTGTGGATTGGAGTGATTGTGGCAGAGCACCACAGCATATAACGGCACCCCACTGAAATATAAATTTCCAAGTCAGCTGAGGAATTTCACAGAACATAAACATCAGGACAGAGATGATGCATTTGTTTTCAAGGAAGGAGATTGTTCCATCGCCATCATGTTCCCTTCAAATTAATTTACATCTAGTTTAGTGAATGGCAGAATAAAATTGAAATATTTAACTATACAATCAAAAATGTGAACATATTTGTTGAGAAAAATAAATGAGCCACATATGCAGAACATAAACCAGAAGGAGCTCTGGATACAGAGGCTGTTGATTTTCTCTCAGCCCAGAATTGAGTCTATGATTGTGACTATTAATTTACAATGATAATAAGCTTGAGACGTGATTAGATTTGAACATTTGGAAAAGGTTGGAAGGATTTTTCTTCTTAGTGAGCTCATGCCCTGAATCATAATAGTAACATGCTGCGTGGACTTAAATGCTTCTAGTTGATTCAGCCTCATCTTATTTTTTAATGTAGTTCACCAGCATTTATAGACTCTGAAACATTTAGCAGATGACTTTGTAGATTTCTTCTAGTAGTATGAGCAGGGTGACTCAAGAAAGAGTTTGCCTTTTAACTATGATTGTAATTCCTGAGTACAAACTACAATACTGGCTTCTGTTTCTAATTCAGTGACCTAAACTTCATGATAAGAATTAAACTAGCAATAGACAGATTGCTGTATAAGAAAGCAAACTAATCAGTTTATTGTCCTCTAGGAGAATAGAGATATGTGAGGCAGATAAAAGCTGTCATGATATTTCTATTTCTCCAAGAAGTCTTTTCTTAAATAAATATGATTTAAAGCAATGCTTTTGATGTAATACAGATTTTTTAAAAGCTAATGGATATTGTAGAGTACTTGGCAAGAAAATATCATCATGTATGTTTCCTCCCTCTTATTTTATTCTAATCATTTGTTTATTTTTCTTTCCTTTTTTTTTTGTTGAAGGGATGCAATTATTTCTATTCTAATTTTCTATTGAAAAATATTTAGTTGTAATGTTGTTTTTCACTTATCTTATAGCTTGTATTGTTTGTATTGCTACATAACCATTATTTTATTTTTTTAAATATCAGTTCAGTTCAGCTCAGTCGCTCAGTCATGTCCGACTCTTTGTGACCCCATGAATCGCAGCACGTCAGGCCTCCCTGTATATCACCAACTCCCGGAGTTCACTCAGACTTATGTCCATCGAGTCAGTGATGCCATCCAGCCATCTCATCCTCTGTTGTCCCCTTCTCCTCCTGCCGCCAATCCCCCCCAGCATCAGAGTCTTTTCCAATGAGTCAACTCTTCACATGAGGTGGCCAAAGTACTAGAGTTTCAGCTTTAGCATCATTCCTTCCAAAGAAATCCCAGGGCTGATCTCCTTCAGAATGGACTGGTTGGATCTCCTTGCAGTCCAAGGGACTCTCAAGAGTCTTCTCCGACACCACAGTTCAAACGCATTAATTCTTCGGTGCTCAGCCTTCTTCACAGTCCAACTCTCACATCCATACATGACAACTGGAAAAACCATAGCCTTGACTAGATGGACCTTAGTCGGCAAAGTAATGTCTCTGCTTTTGAATATATTATCTAGGTTGCTCATAACTTTTTTCCCAAGGAGTAAGCGGCTTTTAATTTCATGGCTGCAGTCACCATCTGCAGTGATTTTGGAGCCCCAAAAAATAAAGTCTAACATGGTTTCCACTGTTTCCCCATCTATTTCCCATGAAGTGATGGGACCGGATGTCATGATCTTCGTTTTCTGAATGTTGAGCTTTAAGCCAACTTTTTCACTCTCCACTTTCACTTTCATCAAGAGGCTTTTTAGGTCCTCTTCACTTTCTGCCATAAGGGTGGTGTCATCTGCATATCTGAGGTGACTGATATTTCTTCTGGCAATCTTGATTCCAGCTTTTGTTTCTTCCAGCCCAGCGTTTCTCATGATGTACTCTGCATAGAAGTTAAATAAGCAGGGTAAAAATATACAGCCTTGACATACTCCTTTTCCTATTTGGAACCAGTCTGTTGTTCCATGTCCAGTTCTAACTGTTGCTTCCTGACCTGCATACAGACTTCTCAAGAGGCATGTTAGGTGGTCTGGTATTCCCATCTCTTTCAGAATTTTCCGCAGTTGATTGTGATCCACACAGTCAAAGGCTTTGGCATAGTCAATAAAGCAGAAATAGATGTTTTTCTGGAACTCTCTTGCTTTTTCCATGATCCAGCAGATGTTGGCAATTTGGTCTCTGGTTCCTCTGTCTTTTCTAAAACCATCTTGAACATCAGGAAGTTCATGGTTCAGGTATTGCTGAAGCCTGGCTTGGAGAATTTTGAGCATTACTTTACTAGCATGTGAGATGAGTGCAATTGTGCGGTAGTTTGAGCATTCTTTGGCATTGTCTTTCTTTGGAATTGGAATGAAAACTGACCTTTTCCAGTCCTGTGGCCACTGCTGAGTTTTCCAAATTTGCTGGCATATTGAGTGCAGCACTTTCACAGCATCATCTTTCAGAATTTGAAATAGCTCAACTGGAATTCCATCATCTCTACTAGCTTTGTTCATAGTGATGCTTTCTAAGGCCCACTTGACTTCACATTCAAGGATGTCTGGCTCTAGCTGAGTGATCACACCATCGTGATTATCTGGGTCATGAAGATCCTTTTTGTACGGTTGTTCTGTGTATTCTTGCCACCTCTTCTTAATATCTTCTGCTTCTGTTAGGTCCATACCATTTCTGTCCTTTATCGAGCCCATGTTTGCATGAAATGTTCCCTTAGTATCTCTAATTTTCTTGAAGAGATCTCTAGTCTTTCCCATTCTGTTGTTTTCCTCAATTTCTTTGCATTGTTTATTTATTTTAATTGGAGGCTAATTACTTTACAATATTGTATTGGTTTTGCCATATATCAACGTGAATCTGCCATGGGTGTACACGTGTTGCCCATCCTGAACCCCTCTCCCTCCTCCCTCCCCATACCATCCCTCTGGGACATCCCAGTGCACCAGCCCCAAGCATCCTGTATAATGCATTGAGCCTGGACTGGCGATTCATTTCATATATGAAATTATACATGTTTCAATGCCATTCTCCCAAATTATCCCACCCTCTCCCTCTCCCACAGAGTCCAAAAGACTGTTCCATACATCTGTGTCTCTTTTGCTGTCTCGCATACAGGGTTATCATTACCATCTTTCTAAATTCCATATATATGAGTTAGTATACTGTATTGGTGTTTTTCTTTCTGGCTTACTTCACTCTGTATAATCAGCTCCAGTTTCATCCACGTCATCAGAACTGATTCAAATGTATTCTTTTTAATGGCTGAGTAATACTCCATTGTGTATATGTACCACAGCTTTCTTATCCATTCGTCTGCTGATGGAGATATAGGTTGCTTCCATGTCCTGGTTATTGTAATCAGTGCTGCGATGAACACAACCTTTATGAATAGAACTTTTTATTGTTTGAATAGTGAAAGTGAAAGTCACTCAGTCATGTGGGGTCACCTCTTTGTGACCCCATGGACTATACAGTCCGTGGAATTCTCTAGGTCAGAATACTGGAGTGGATAGCCATTCACTTCTACAGGGGATCTTCCCAACCCAGGGATCAAACTCAGATCGCCTTCATTGCAGATGGATTCTTTACCATCTGAATCACCAGGGAAGCTAATGTTCACATAATGCTTCCACGTATATGCTTCCACACATATGTTCACATATGCTTTCCACAGAAAGCATAGTTTTTAAACATTCTTTTATTCTCATAGATTCCTTATAATTTTTGTACATTAAGAATGATGTTGAAATTAATATCCTTGTATGAAAGTTCTCTGTATTTGAGAACTTGTATTTGTTTTCTTAGGAAAGGCTCCCAGAAATTACATTTTCAATCCAGGAATACAGATGGCCTATATGGAAGGCTTTCCTGATAGCTCAGTTGGTAAAGAATCCACCTCCGATGCATGAGACACCAGTTTGATTTCTGGGTTGGGAAGATCCCCTGGAGAAGGGATAGGCTACCCACTCCAGTATTCTTGGGTTTCCCTGGTGGCTTGGCTGGTAAAAAATATGCCTGCAATGCGGGAGACCTGGTATCCCTGGGTTGGGAAGATCCCTGGAAAAGGGAAAGGCTACTCACTCCAGTATTCTGGCCTGGAGAATTCCATGGACTGTATGGTCCATGGGCTAGCCAAGAGTTGGACACAACTGATTTTCACTTTCACATGGGTATATAACGCAGTGTATTTTACTAATTTCTTGCTTGTACAGTTTGAAGGAAGAGGTTGCAGATTTGGGGAGAAAATAGAGATGGGTTTGATTTAGGTCCATCTAGTAGGGTTATTTCCAGGAAACTAAAGTGCAGCCACCCAAGAGATAATGTAGATTTGTGAAGAAGGCCTCATGTATATCCCTGCAGTGACATTGCTTAAGAAAATTTAGCAATAAATGTGTATATCTTACAATTAACAGCATCAGTCACAGTCCTGTGGTCTCAAAATCATTTTCTTTTTCTTCTTCCTCCTATCACTTTCTCATCAAATTTGATTCATTCATGTGATAAAATGAAACTGATTCACCTAAACTATTCATGAAAAAATTATAATAATAACTTCACACTCTTTTTTAACACTAAAGATACAATATATTAAACAATTTCTAGATTCAGGGAGGTGGTAATTTATACTACATAAGTTACTTTCTCATTTGCCTTATTGTAACATCTCTCATATTAAAAAATAAGCAAGAAAAATATCTATCAACCATTGGATCAATTTATAACACTAAATGGTATATTAGATTCTACACATGGACATCACCAGATGGTCAATACCAAAATAATTGATTATATTCTTTGTAGCCAAAGATGGGGAAGCTCTGTACAGTCAGCAAAAACAAGACTGGGAGCTGACTGTGGCTCAGATCATGAACTCTTTATTGCCAAATTGACTTAAATTGAAAAAAGTAGGGAAAACCACTAGACCATTCAAGTATGACCTAAATAAAGTCCCGTGATTATACAATGGAAGTGACGAATAGATTCAAGGGATTAGATCTGATAGAGTACCTGAAGAACTATAGATGGAGGTTCATGACATTGTACAGGAAGCAGTGATCAAGACCATCCCAAAGAAAAAGAAGTGCAGAAAGGCAAAATGGTTGTCTGAGGAGGCATTACAAATAGCTGAATAAAGAAGAGAAGCTAAAGGCAAAGGAAAAAAGAAAAGGTATATCCATTTGAATGCAGCATTCCAAAGAATAGCCAGGAGAGATAAGAAAGCCTTCCTCAATGATCAATGCAAAGAAATAGAGGAAAACACTGGAATGGGAAAGACTAGAATCACTTCAAAAAAATTAGAGATACCAAGGGAATATTTCATGCAAAGATGGGCACAATAAAGGACAGAAATGGTATGGACCTAACAGAAGTAGAAGACATTAAGAAGAGGTAGCAGAAATATACAGAAGAACTATACAAAAAAGATCTTCATAACCCAGATACCATGATGGTGTGATCACTCACCTAGACATCCTGGAATGCGAAGTCCTGAGAAAGCATCACTATGAACAAAGCTAGTGGAGGTGATGGAATTACAGTTGACCTATTTCAAATCTTAAAAGATGATGCTGTAAAAGTGCTGCATTCAATATGCCAGCAAATTTGGAAAACTCAGTAGTGGCCACAGGATTTGAAAAGGTCATTTTTCATTCCAATCTCAAAGAAAAGCAATGCCAAGAATGTTCAAACTCCTGCACAATTGTACTCAGCTCACACGCTAGCAAAGTAATGCTCAAAATTCTTCAAGCTAGACTTCAATGGTACTTGAGCCGTGAACTTCCAGACATTCCAGCTGGATTTAGAGAAAGCAGAAGAACCAGAGATCAAATTGCCAATATCCACTGGATCATCAAAAAAGCAAGAGAATACCAGAAAACATCTACATCTGCTTTATTGATTACGCCAAAGCCTTTGATTGTGTGGATCAAAACAAACTGTGGAAAATTCTTCAAGAGATGGGAATACCAGACCACTTGGCCTGCCTCCTGAGAAATCTGTATGAAGATCAAGAAGTAACAGTTAGAACCAGACATGGAACAATAGACTGGTTCCAAATAGGAAAAAGAGTACGTCAAAGCTATATATTGTCACTCTGTTTATTTAACTTATATGAGGCATATATCATGCAAAATGCCAGGCTGCATGAAGCGCAAGCTGGAATCAAGATTGCCAGGAGAAATATCAATAACCTCAGATACACAGATGACACCACCTTTACAGCAGAAAGTGAAGAAGAACTCAAGAGCCTCTTGATGAAAGTGAAAGAGGAGAGTGAAAAAACTAGCTTAAAACTCAACATTCAAAAAGGAAGATCATGGCATCCAGTCCCATCACTTCATGCCAAATAGAAGGGGAAACAGTGGAAACAGTGAGAGACTTTATTTTGGGGGGCTCCAAAATCACTGCCGATGGTGATTGCAGCCATTAAATTAAGAGACACTTTCTCCTTGGAAGAAAAGCTATGACCAGCTTAGACAGCATATTAAAAAGCAGGGACATTACTTTGCTGACAAAGGTCCAGCTAGTCAAAGCTATGATTTTTCCAGTAGTCATGTGTGGATGTGAGAGTTGGACTATAAAGAAAGCTGAGCATCAAAGAATTGATGCTTTGAATGTGGTGTTGGAGAAGACTCTTGAGAGTCCCTTGGACTGCAAGGAGATCCAACCAGTCCTTCCTAAAGGAAATCAGTCTTGAATATTCATTAAAAGGACTGATGTTGAAGCTGAAACTCCAATACTTTGGCCACCTGATGAAAAGAACTGATTCCTTGGAAAAGCCCCTGATGCTGGGATAGATTGAAGGCAGGAGGAGAAGGTGATGACAGAGAATGAGATAGTTGGATGGCATCACTAACTCGATGGACATGAGTTTGAGCAAGCTCTGGGAGTTGATGATGGACAGGGAAGCCTGGCGTGCTGAAATCCATGGGGTCGCAAAGAGTTGGACATAACTGATCAACTGAACTGAACTGAATGGTATATTGCAATTTCTGTTATATCTTTTCACTGAACTGGGAGGGAATGTGAATCCTGTAAAGATAGAATCTGTATGAAGATTTCTGACCTGCCTTCTTTCCTTCCTCCCTCTCTCTGTTTTTTCTTCCCTCCTTCCCTCTTTCCTTCCTTCTTCCCTGCTTCCCTTCCTTCTAAGTAAGTCTTTTAAGTGTGCCCAATGTGCCCTGAGCTCTGAGAATTCAGTGGTCACAAATAAGTTTTCTGCTTCCTTAGAGTAACTGTTCTAGTGGGGAGAAGAGATCAATTAGACAAAGAATAGATGAAGAGGATACTCAGATACTGGTGGTGAATATTAAGGTAATAAACAAAGTCTTCCCTGGTGGCTCAGAGGTTAAAGCATCTGCCTCCAATGCGGGAGACCCGGGTTCAATCCCTGGGTTGGGAAGATCCCCTGCAGAAGGAGATGGTAACCCACTCCAGTACTCTTGCCTGGAGAATCCCATGGACGGAGAAGCCTGGTAGGCTACAGTCCACGGGGCCGCAAAGAGTTGGACACAACTGAGCGGCTTCACTTCACTTCACTTCAAACAAGGTTACATGAAGGAAAGTGATTGAGGGTGGGCTGGGCATGAAGGGTACTGCTGAGGAAGTCATGTTTGACCACCTGGATGTAATTTAAAGCCATAGAATGAATGACATCACATAGAGAGAGCAAGGAGGGTTGGTGTGAAAATTTAGAAAATTTGTCTTAACAAATGTTCCTGTGAAAGAAACAGAAAAAAAGATGATGGAAATTGAAGGGGTATAGGAACCTAATAAGCAGTTATCTATTACCTCTCATCATCATCATTATTATCATCATCGCCCACCTATCTATTTAATCTACCTACCCATGTATTTCTTTCCTCCTTATTGGTAGTAGGAGATATTGGAGCAGTGGATTTGCTATTAGAGATGATCCAATAGAGGAAAAAGGCTGATGTGAGGTTTTGACAGTATATCTGCAGAAAAAAAAAAAAAATGTCCTCAAGAGGATGAGAGAGGTGGGGTCAGTGTGATACTGTGGTTTTTCCCCCAGCTTCACTGTACTTGTTACTTAAACATTAAAATAATACTGAATAAAGAAATTTTCTCAGCAGTCAGTAAAGCTTTTATGTTAAAATGTGATTTATCATTACTGGCAGCAGCATCATACCTTGATACGTGGTAGTATATACACAGGAGGCTTCCCTTGTAGCTCAGCTGGTAAAGAATCTTCCTGCAATGCAGGAGCCACCGGTTCAATTCCTGGGTCAGGAAGATCCCCTGGAGAAGGGATAGGCTACCCATTCCAGTATTCTTGGGCTTTCCTGGTGGCTCAGATGGTAATCTGCCTGCAATGCAGGAGACCTGAGTTTGATCCCTGGGTTGGAATACTTAGCCAGCCCATGTTGGTGCTTAGTTATTTTCTGTAGCAGTTATTTCATGTAGTATTTATTTTCTGTTTGACCCTCAGCTCCTAAAATAATCCTGCTGCCCCACTGAGATCTGAATATCATAAGCTTGGAACCAATATTATCATAGATTATTGAACCATGAGAGGACATAGAAATCATGAAGTGTGGTGGTTCTTCTCATTGATTATCATGATCACCTAGGGAAGTTTAAAAACAAACACCCCAAATATAGAACACTGCAGATCTATTTGAGCATCACTGGGATGGAATTAGAGAGTAAAGATCCTGAAATTAATCAGTATTCTTCCCATATTTCCAGTTGAATCTATCTTCAGACAGTGGAGAAATATTGTTTTGTTAAGTTCATAATTCCATGTATCACCAAATCAGGCCATAAAGTGATACTGCAATGAGAAACTAGTTGGAAAAATGAAAACTCAACACAACTAGAAAACATCAACTTGAAATAGACAAGATGTTAATATAATTGGAATGTTTAGAATCAAGGGGACAATCCATAATTCCAATATTCTATACTCCTCCTCCTAGATTCTGAGGGTTCTAGAAGTCGAGCTTGTGTCTAAATTCTTGGACTCTGATATGGCACGTATGGTGGGCAACTGGAATTCTGTTAGCCAGTGCACAGGAAGTCTTTGAATTTTCTCCCATTCTTATGAAATGTGTGATACTTTTCAGTATACTTCTGCTCTGACATATGACGCTGTTCAAGTGATGACCGAAGCTTTTCGAAACTTACGGAAGCAGAGAATTGAAATCTCCAGAAGGGGAAATGCAGGAGACTGTCTGGCAAATCCAGCGGTGCCCTGGGGACAAGGTGTAGAAATAGAAAGGGCCCTCAAACAGGTCAGTCACTGAAAATGATTGTGATGCATCTTAAGGGTGGCCACTATTTTTTTCCTGCTGCATTAGTCATTCTTATCTTATGCCTTCTGTTTTATGTAGAGGGAATATTATTTCCTACCTACACAAAGGTAGGTTGAAGAAAAAAAAGAAAACTAATGAGTGTCATTTTCTTGACTTGCATCCTGGGAGAGTCCTCTGGTCAACCAGTTTGTGTCTGGTTGAAGTGAATTTATAACTGTATCCTTTCCCATTTCCTCATTAGGTGCAGGTTGAAGGTCTTTCAGGAAATATCAAGTTTGACCAGAATGGAAAAAGAATAAATTATACAATTAACATCATGGAGCTTAAAACGAATGGGCCCCGGAAGGTAAATCATTAGTGAATTGAGGGCTTTCTGTCTGTATGAGGAGGTGGGTTAGTGGACCCACCACCTCATCTTCCAGAGTCCTGGAGACATGTATTCACATAGATGGACTCCACAACTCCAGAAACATATATTTTAAAATCTTTTTTCTAAATAAAATCTATTTCTGGTAAGTAATACTGAAGTGATTTTAAAATAACTATGAATAAAACAATTATGCATTTTTTTAAAAGACAGAGGTAGAAAGAGTTTAATGAGAAGAAAAAGAACTATAGCTGAAAGATTATGGTTCTGGAGACCAAACATAGCCAGTGAAATGTGCATGTAACTTTCAAGTCATCATTTTTTTTCTTCTGTTATGGCTAAAATGCCATTGTTTGAATTTTATGTTTCTATATGATCACTCTCATGAAATTACCCTTGGGGAATATGAAAAGTGAGCATAAAGAGACAATCTGTTTTTAGGAATGGTTTTTGCAGTGCCTTTCTATTCTTATTTGATTCACATACCTAAAAGATACATGTCTTTTTTCTTCTCTAATTGCCGTGGCTAGGATTTTTAAAGCTATGTGTTTAGGACAAGTCTAGTTAGGACAGGTGTAATTTCAGATTCAGGCATGGGTTTGAAAATAACTCGGTGCCTTGGTAATAGAAAGGCTGTGTATCCAAGTGCACTCTTTCTGTGTCTTTTTTCAGATCGGATATTGGAGCGAAGTTGATAAAATGGTTGTTACCCTCACTGAACTCCCTTCTGGAAATGATACCTCTGGGCTTGAGAATAAGACAGTTGTTGTCACTACTATTTTGGTAATTAGCTACATATGCCTCTGTTTGACATTATTTTTTCTTAAGAAAAACATCTGCCAACTAGTTTTTCTGCTTATATTTTAGGATAATAACTGATAGGGTGATGCTTTTGAATGTTTCAGTCATTCATTGCATGTTATTCTGTTTAAAGGGATCACAAATGAGCTGAAGGATTCAAAATATTTCCTCTCCACTTCAAGAATGAACTTTAGCTTTATAGACAATTCATAACCTGGTGTTTGGGGCTTCCCAGGTGGCTCAGTAGAAAAGAATCTGCTTGCCAGGAGTTTCAGGAGATGTGGGTTTGATCCCTGGGTGGGAAAGATTCCCTGGAGGAGGAAATGGCAACCCATTCCAGTATCCTTGCCAGGATATAATCCCATGAACAGAGGAGCTTGGCAGGCTACAGTGCATGGGGTCACAAAGAGTCAGACATGACTGAGCGATTGAGCATGCACGCAATGTGGTGCTTACACGTGTGAACATCTGGGGAAAGTCTGGAAGAGCCTTCCTTGTATTCCATCAATGTTTCACCTTTCCACTTCCACACTATTCTGGGTCCATTCTGTCCTTTCATTTGTTATTAATACGTGGTTTAATGTCAGCTTCTTTATCTTCCTATGGAAAGGGGAACTTCTGAAAGACAAGGGTGATCTCCTTTGTTTTTAACCCCAAGTCTCCACATAGTAATTGGCACGTAGCTAGTGCTAAGTAACAGCATTGAACTGGATCTTGAACACTGAGGCTCTGGATAGATGGTTAGGAGATGTAGGTCATCATGACAAGCTGTTGATGTAATAAAATGGAGGAAATGAAATGGGGTTCACTAATAGTGTAGGATTTTGCAACAAAATAGCCTTATTTTGTTTTACTAATCTGTGGTGCAGTGAATTGGTGGGATTCATTATGGTAACAATATTGAGAAGAAAATGTAGTTAGGCTAGTAAGGGATTTGAATAAGAACATTGGTTGGCACTTTGAAAGTCTTAATAAATGTAAGCTAGGTATTTGAGGATTTTTGTCTTAATCATGCTATTGAGAACTATCTCACTGGCCCCCACATATGCTTAGTGTCACTTTCCAATGGAGAAAATTAGGCTGGTGTTATGACATTTTTTCATGCTTCTTCTTTATGGTGTTTGCAGAGGAATGCTACTCTCTAGCTATCTGTGTAGCATAATTCTAGGATATTATCTCATAAAGGAAATTTGATCTCAAGTCTGAGAGGGTAGCATCTGTAATCACCATGGCAACAACTTTTTCAGTCTGCACATCACTGGCCACAGACCTGATTAGAACGTGAACCTTGTCCTTGAACTAGTAGTGATACAGGGTTTTGGGTGAATGGTGGTTCTTTGGAGTCAAGGCAGCCCTAATTTAGAACAAGACAGTGATGAATCCAGAGTTAACTGAAACAGATGTTGAACCACATTATTTTTCAGCAAGCCCTAAGCATTACAAACATGACATGGGGGTATACCAACTTTTGAGTCTCTTGTTTACTTGATATGGCCAGGTACAAGCCATATTAATGAAATATAAATGAAATATAATGAAAGATATATGAGAATCTTTGTTCAGAAATGCTATTATTAATTTTCCTCATATTTTCCACTATCTGTATTCTACAATGTCTCTATCTAACAGGTAATAATTAAAAATAATTAAACCAGAAGATTTGAATCAATGAGAGCAGATAATTAATACAGCTGTTTTGATCACCTAAAGCGCTTTCTTTCTGTATAGGAATCCCCCTATGTTATGATGAAGAAAAATCATGAGATGCTTGAAGGCAATGAGCGATATGAGGGCTATTGTGTTGACTTGGCTGCAGAAATCGCCAAACACTGTGGGTTCAAATACAAGTTGACCATTGTTGGGGATGGCAAGTATGGGGCCAGGGATGCAGACACGAAAATATGGAATGGGATGGTTGGAGAACTTGTATATGGGGTAAGTACCACTCTTCTTACAGATAAAATCATTCCATTTGAACTCTTGCTGAGGGAATGCTTGACTTCCATGCAACGTACCAACATCTGAGGTTGTTGGTTTCCCACATTACTCTAGGAATACTGTCTTGTTTCCTTGTAAACGTTTGAAGATGAAGGATGAAGTCAGAAGCAAATGTGCAAATGGAGACAGGCTTCATCTGTCTTGAAGCCTATGGGCCATATGCATTTTTCAAAGATCGCAAAAGCATGGATACAGATGTAGTTCTCACAATCAAGCCAGAAGGGTGTTCTCTGTATTTATTGAAAAGGAGGCATATTTGGGGAACAAACTGCTTTTCTTCTGTTTATTATTTCCTGGGATTCCACCAGGGAAATATTCATTCCTGTATCCTGCTTTCCTGTCCTACCCATTGAGCCAATAGCATAACTATGATCCCTTCCTGACTGGGAGTCCTGGTTCTATTACTGTCCTCTGTTTCCCTTGCAGAAAGCTGATATTGCAATCGCTCCGTTAACCATCACCCTTGTGAGAGAGGAGGTGATCGATTTCTCAAAGCCCTTTATGAGCCTCGGGATCTCTATCATGATCAAGAAGCCTCAGAAGTCCAAACCAGGAGTGTTTTCATTTCTTGATCCTTTAGCCTATGAGATCTGGATGTGCATTGTTTTTGCCTACATTGGGGTCAGTGTAGTTTTATTCCTGGTCAGCAGATTTAGCCCCTACGAGTGGCACACTGAGGAATTTGAAGATGGAAGAGAAACACAAAGTAGTGAATCAACTAATGAATTTGGGATTTTTAATAGTCTCTGGTTTTCCTTGGGTGCCTTTATGCAGCAAGGATGCGATATTTCGCCAAGGTTGGTTACTCGCCTGCTTCAACTTTGTGCATTTTAGGTCTCGAGTGGACATTCATGGTGTTTATGAATTCACTGTAAAGAAGTTAGCAGCTGCCGGCTGTCTGTCCAAGCAGTGTTAGACTCTTAAGGACAGACTTTTACCATCGGCGTAAGCCTGTGAAATATTTGAGCAACGTTCTTTGAATGTTGGTCCTGTATTTCCCTGGTGAAATTGTACACACCATGGAGAGGCTATAAAATGCATAAGGTTCCTATCATTACATGCCTTCTTGGAGGGGTACCGTGTTTTTGCTGCATATTCTCATTTTACAGTCATCTGTGTGTTGATCCGCAGACCTGTATTTGGGAAAATGGGCAACATTACCTACTAACTAAAAAGTGACAAAACTTCATTTCACACATCCCATCTTTTTGTTTTGTTGTTGTTATTAGCTCGTGGAAATGATATGGGAGAAATATTTACAAAATTTGTTTTTAAAGGTTAGGTTGCTGAGTTGAAAAGAATATATGATAAAATATTTTCCAAGTATCTAAAAATAAATAGTTGGGATGATGATGACTGATTCATTACAAGTATTTGTGCCATATTAAATAGTAATGCACACAGGATGGAATAAATTCATACACCTCCAGTTACATGATATTTTAATTCCTGCCCTATAATGCCTAAATAGAATAAATATATCACAAAACACACATAGCCTTTGTGCTTGTTGCATATATAAGTCAGAATAATAGCCATGTCTGGTTCTTTAGAGGTACTTTTCCTGATGTGATTAGTTTCACATTTAAAGCCTAAATGATTATTGATCTGCTGGTGCATTTTAATTTGGGTTATATTACCCTCCTTTGATTCTATGGGATATCTTAATAACTAGTAGAGGCAGTGGCTTTTTAAATGCTATTTCATTACTGTTAGTTTTTGAGCATTTGGGGGCTGAGAATAATTAACTTCAAAAAACCTATATGTGAAACTCAAAAAACATTTTGTATCTTTTACAGTCTGTTTGTTTACTCCCCCAGCAAGGCAAAGGAAATATATCATGTTTGCAGAAAGTATCAATAACTTACTTAGTTATTCCATAGTATGGAATGTCTTTATGAACTTTGTGGATCTGAAACTCTTAATTCCATCAAGCTTTCTGTGGCCTCTCTATGGAACTGCGCTATATTAGAACCAAACCAAGGGTATTTGCACTGCATATAGAGAGAGACATAATTTTCACACATAATGTATTATAATAATTATCATATATCATATATTTATGATTATGATGACCTCTGATAAAATAAGATTCATAGTTCTGTCTCTATATTTAGTTTATCTGATTTACATTAAAGACATAAAGAGAAGTTTCTAATGCTGAAAAAGAAAACTACTAACCAGATTGGAGTCTCAGAGAACATTCTGGTTCATAAGTAATAAAGAAATGATTCATCTTTGGAGAGAAGGTTACTGAAGTTTGATGTTACCATAGCCCTGAGATACAAGGCAATTATCCTAGAGTTCCACAAACTGTCTTCTGCCTTGTGAATAAGCAGGAGAAACTTACGAAGTTTCATTATGACATAGGACATACTGACTAGGTTCTGATCGATGAACTCTCAGGTTTGTTTGCCTTGCTCCTTATGTATCAGGTCTCTGAGAGTCACTCTTTTGGGTGTCCAGTGCTTGTCGAGGAGCAGAAAACACATTTATACCTAGGGGCTGGAGTGCAAGCCACATTTAACAATCTGTGTTTTTCCAGGGTCCACCGTGACATATTGACATTCAAATTTTAACAAAGCCTGCTTCCTAAAATATGACCATTTTTATTTGTTTATGGTTTCATTCATGAATCATGACTCATTACACTTTCACATGTAATAATTTTTATTTCCTGGTAAGATATATCAATTTTAGATAACATGTTTTTCCTTGGATATATATGTATAGACATACACATATATATGTAAGGAGAATTCACTTTGTTAAAATTTTTCAGCATATGCACCTTTCAATTTATGCCTATATGTGCATTTGATAATTGAATATGCTGCCTAATATTGGAAAATTTAAGGATTTTTTAAAGGAACCAAGCTATCATGTTTTAGAATGCAATGATGATAATTCTAGGAAAGGATAGAGCAGCTTAGTATCTAAAATAATATTAATAGTAATGCATGAAATGCACAGATCACTTTATATATGCTCTTTAAATATTTTTAAAGATCTTTATCATCTTTTTCTCAATAAAATATGATAAAGAACTCTTGTTTATATGAATAGAACACATTGAAATTTTAATCTAGAGTGATTACATGAAGTGAATTGGTCATTGCCTGAAATTAGGTTTAGAGTATAGCTATAGTTTTGTGAAGACTACGGCCACAGAATTATGAGAGCAAAAATATGGAAAGTTGACTCTTATTCTCTGGCTTACTTCTGTTTTCTCCCCCAATATCCTTAAGTGATTCAAATGATTAAAAGATTTCATTGTTAAACTAGTTATTTAATAGAGATTAGGAAAATGATAGAATATGTATATGTATTTGCTGCTTTAGTGAAGACACCGAGAAATAAAAGTTTTATTTTTAATGAGAGAAACCATTTTTACCTGTCACCATAAAATATAATGTTTAATTTGCCCCTCTACTTAAAATTTCTCAGGAACTCATTCAGAAGCGTTAGTTCATCCTTGGAAAACACTTAAAAGTAAATAATTAATTGCTCAATAATTTTCTGTTTTGAATGATGCATAAGTTATACAAGCTTTGGGGATTATCTTGCATACTTCAAAAAATGAGCATATTTAATTAAATATGACATAAATACTGGGTTAGGGAGCAACATTATGTCTTTAACTTGTGTTTATCTTAAAAGTGAAACAGAATAATTTATAGAAATGATTCTGAAATATATTGCAAATAAACCTGCAATGTATACTGTCCAAGGCAATGAGATCCATTTTAAGGGCTTAGGCAGAATCTGCCCTCTTAAATACAAGTTACATGAGATGACAATTATACATTCTGTTGTGATGGAATAAATAGTGAACATTTTGAGAGTGGCTTTGTCTACATAAAGTTTCTTCAAATCTAAGATGTACTTAATATCCTTTTCAGAATATGTGAGAATTAGCTTTTTCCATTCCATCATATTTGTTTAATTTTTTGCATCTCTTAGATACTGGTAAGGCTCTTCATCATATTGTTTTTGTTTTTCATTGATTGTGCAGTTTCTTTTTCTCTTTTATTTTAGCAGCAGATGTTTTTATTTAAAAAATCTTTACTTTTAGCTTCACTGCTTTTCTTCACTTCTCGAGTAGTTTATTATACAGATGTTACCTGATAATTGATATAGTATCTGTGTTTCATCAAAAGGTGTATTTCTTATTACTAATTGTGAGGAAATTTAGTTTAGGTCATAAATTGGCACACTTTCATAATTTAAAGTTTTAGAAGTGTTACTTCTTCACTTTAGAAGGATTTATTGTTAGACATAATAGAGTTATTAACAAAAGAGAAAAAATATTGTTTGTTTTAATATTACTCAAATACCTTTCTATGTGGAACCCCACCAAATCTTACCAAATAAAACCCTATATATCTACTTCTATATCTACATATTTATACTTATGTATTTCTATACTTACATATCTATACTTACCTATATAGGGTTTAAAGTAAATCAAGCTTTTGAAAAGTATTTTATGTAAGAATTTATGGTCACAGAAATATTTTTATTATTTTTCAAACTAAGAATTTATATTTTGGCAAACTTTTAAATGTCTGATATGTTTTCCTTCCGTTTTCTTTTTTCCTTAAGCAGGAGGCACGAAGGAACAGGGATATAATAGTTTGTGCCTGAAGCATCAGATTTTTATTTGTTAAGAATTATATTTTGTGTCATATTCCGTAGTATCATTATTTTCCATTTCTATCCTGTACTATTTCTAAAATCTTCGTTTCTACACATACAAAATCCTAATGAAATTTTAGACCTTTTGTGAGGGTTTTGAAACTTCGTTGGATGGATTAAATGGAGGGTATCTTTGGTGTTTAAAGCCATACCGTGGCGGATTCATGTTGATGTATGGCAAAACCAATACAGTATTTTAAAGTAAAATAATAATAATAATAATAAATAACAAAATTTTAAAAAGACACAGTAAGATAAAAAAAAAAGCCATACCTATGGTGCATTCTTTTATTTTTGATATTTGATTTTGTTTGTCAGCATTTTTCAGAGTTTTGCTGTTGATCTTAGATTCTCTTCTTTGTTTAGTTATATCATGAGTGGATAAAATATTGTAAGCCTTGGATAGATTATTTGCACATTGCTTGAAATTGCTTGTTTCGAGATTTCACATGTAGCCACGATAACTGTGAAAGAATTTCAGGAATCTAAAGTTTTGCCTCTGGATAGTTCATCAGATCTAGTGAATCTGTAATCCTTGCCCAGAAGGTTTAATAATTTTAAGTTTCATGAACTAGCTGATATAATGAGAAATATGAAATCAAATATTTCCCTATAAATCAACATTTGCATAATACTGCTAACTTGTTTCCTTATGAGGTCATTCATTTCACTTTACAAATCCATTTCGTACTTGTTATCAGATCGCTGTCTGGGCGCATTGTTGGAGGAGTGTGGTGGTTCTTTACCCTGATCATAATCTCCTCCTACACGGCTAACCTAGCTGCCTTCCTGACTGTAGAGAGGATGGTGTCTCCCATCGAAAGTGCCGAGGACCTTTCTAAGCAAACAGAAATTGCTTATGGAACATTAGACTCTGGCTCCACCAAGGAATTTTTCAGGGTAAGAGATTCTGCTTTGTAAGTTCTTGTTTTGGTCTTAAAATTGAACCAACCTAAACTCTGTGCCTCCTTGCCTTTCCCATGGTCTGTACAAAGGTGCTATGTGAAGGTCACTTCCATCTCTGTCTCTAATTCTATTTTTGTTCCTCTTTTTTAATTTTTATTTTATACTGGAGTGTAGTTGACTTACATGTTGCGTTAGTTTCAGGTTTATAGCAAAGTGATTCAGTTGTACATATACATGCGTCTATTCTTTCTCAAATTCTTTTCCCATTTAGGTAATTAAAGAATACTTGGGTGAAGTTCCCTGTGCTATACAGTAGGTTCTTGTTGTTTATCAAATTTACATTTAGTAATATATATCTATTAATCCCCAAATCCCAATTTATCCCTCCTCTCCACCTTATCCTTTGGTAACCATAAGTTTGTTTTCTATTTCTGTTCTTAACCTTTTCTCTACCCTCTACCCTCCTTACCCCTGTATTTGGTACTATCTATTTTTTTTGATTCCTGACTCTTGGAGAAAAACACTATGTTGTAAAGAAATCTAGTTTTTATAAAAATTGATTTTCCTTTTGCAACAAAATTGGAGCAAAATCTAGTTAAAATTAAATTATTATTTTAAAAGAAAATGGTGTTATAGTTTGCTTTATGTTAAATAAGCTTGACTGTCAATTATCTTACATAATTTACAGTTGAGAACTGACTGTCAAATCAGTTATGTTAATTCTGTGTCAGGAAACCAATTATGTTCATGTGTGGAAATTCTGAGTTTTCTGTTAAACCCTCCAAGAAAAGGCTAACAAAGGTCTTCAACCTCCTAATTTTTAAAATGGGAATAATAATTATGTATCTATTAAATGTATTTTAGCTTTTAAAAGATCTGTGGCCCTATGTTCTCTGTCTAAAGGAACCAACCCAATAGGCTGATGGTATAATATTCTTTCCTTATACTCTTAATGGGATTCTCTCATTAAGGAATCCCACAAAGCTCAGACGGTAAAGTGTCTGCTCACAGTGTGGGAGACCTGAGTTTGATCCCTATGTTGGGAAGATCCCCTGGAGAAGGAAATGGCAACCCACTCTAGTACTTTTGCCTAGAAAATTCCATGGATGGAGGAGCCTGATAGGCTACAGTCCATGGGGTCGCAAAGAGTCGGACACAACTGAGTGACTTCTCTTCTTTTATACTCTTATCTCTCTGAAAGAGCTCATTCTATTAAAATGTTGAAATAAAGCAGATAAACCCTGGCATTAAGCCAAATAGATGGCATATGATGATCTGTAATAATCTGCAAGTATCTTTGAATGTATCTGAGATTGAGTGAAGATTAGGGCTTTCAACTTCCAGCTGAAGTAGTACATTGTGGTTTGAGGACTGTCTCATCCTGCATTACCATTGGTATCTTTTCCAAATAATATCAGTTGAGCTCCAGATGTGATGGCAGAAAATGTGGTTCTGTCAGACTGCTGACAACAGAGAGTAATTTGGATGTGAGTGGGGCAGCAGGACTTTGGCACTTCCACTAGGCACTGCAGTGTAAGCCAAGACTGTGGTCCTTTTGTAAGCGACTTTACTTTGACTTTAATGCTACCTGTGAATATTGCAATGCAGTTTTGCTGCTACTGACAGTTTTCTCCTACTGCTGAAAATAGTTGCAATGTGTGTATATTGTAGTGCTTAACATAGCGTGCTCTCTAGCCTCATCATGACAATGGAGCTATTAAATAAATTAGAATACTGTGTGGGCTTCCCTGGTGGTGCAGACGGTAAAGCGGCTGTCTGCAGTGCAGGAGACCTGGGTTCGATCCCTGGGTTGGGAAGATCCCCTGGAGAAGGAAATGGCAGCCCACTCCAGTATGATTCTCAGTTAGTATATTTTGAAACATTTAAATGTTATTTTTATTCCAATATGAGTTGCTTTTATTTTGTGGATATATTTTATTGGTATTCCTCCCTCTCTAAGTAAATGAGATCTATGAAGGGACTTGTTATAGCATGGTTTACTTACTGTACTTATGTTGATTAAAATAACCTTGATTCCAGACACTGTCTGTTGAGAGTTACTTTCATTAGCTTGTTTGGGACCAGCTATTCTCAATAACTGCACATTCAGAATCTCAGAGCTTTTCAGTATACCTTAACTCAACCATAGAAACGTATGCCTTAATCAGCACCTGGCCAAGATTTCATGATTAGAATATGTAAATTTCCCAGGAGACAGGATGAAAAGGCTAGATAACTCTGGGCAAAGGATACTTCAACTCTTGTGTTTCAGCTCAGTAACCCCACAGATATTGTGATTCCCACGTGCAGTATACACACTCATACACAAACAACCCTGACATATCTGCAGTGTGTCTTTTGCCTATATAGGATTATGGAACTTACTTTCTCTGGAGTAATAGAGAAGTGAGGTTTATTATCTTCTTGTTGTTATTGTTCAGTCCCTCCATCACGTCTAATTCTTTGCAACACCATGGACTACAGCACACAAGGCTTCCCTGTCCTTCACCATCTCCCAAAGTTTCCTCAAATTCATGTCCATTGAGTTGGTGATGCCATCCAACCATCTCATCCTCTGTCATCCCCTTCTCCTCCTGCCCTCAATCTTTCCCAACATTAGGGTCTTTTCTAATGAGTGAACTCTTCACATCAGGTGGCCAAACTATTGGAGTTTCAGTTTCAGCACAGTCCTTCCAATGAATATTCAGGATTGATTTCCTTAAGGTTTGAATGGTTTGATCTCTTTGCAGTCCAAGGGATTCTCAAGAGTCTTCTCCAACACCACAGTTCAAAAGCATCAATTTTTCAGTGCTCAGCTTTCTTTATAGTCCAACTCAGCCTTATTTATGGCCCAACATCAATATATGACTACTGGAAAAACCATAGCTTTGACTAGACAAACCTTTGTTGGCAAAGTAATGTCTCTGCTTTCTAGGCTGGTCAAAGCATTTCTTTAAAGAAGCAAGTGTCTTTTAATTTCATGGCTGCAGTCAACATCTGCAGTGATTTTGGAGACCAAGAAAATAAAGTTTGTCACTCTTTCCATTGTTTCCCTATCTATTTGCCATGAAATAATGGGACCAGATACCATTATCTTTGTTTTTTGAATCTTGAGTTTTAAGCTAGCTTTTTCACTTTCTTCTTTCATTTTCATCAAGAGCCTCTTCAGTTCCTCTTCACTTTCTGCCATAAGGGTGGTGTCATCTGCATATCTGAGGTTATTGCTGTTCTTCCCAGCAATCTTGATTCTAGCTGTGCTTAATCCAGCCCAGCATTTCACATGATGTACTCTGCACAGAAGTTAAATAAGCAGGCAGACAATATACAGCCTTGAAGTACTCCTTTCCCAATTTGGAACAAGTCCATTGTTCCATGTCCATTTCTAACTATTGTTTCTTGACCTACATACAGGTTTCTCATTAGGCAGGTAATGTGGTCTGGTATTCCCATCTCTTGAAGAATTTTCCAGTTTGGTGTGATCCACACAGTCAAGGCTTTAGCATAGTCAATGAAGAAGAAGTAGATGTTTTTCTGGAATTCTCTTGCTTTTTCTATGATCCAGCGGATGTTGGCAATTTGATCTCTGGTTCCTCTGCCTTTTCTCAATGCAGCTTGAATATCTGGAAATTCTTGGTTCGTGTACTGTTGAACCCTAACTTGGAGAATTTTGAGCATTACTTGTGCAGAAGTTTGTATATTCTTTGACATTGCCTTTCTTTGGGATTGGAATGAAAACTAACCTTTTCCAGTCCTGTGACCACTGCTGAGTTTTCCAAATTTGGTGGTATATTGACTGCAGCACTTTCACAGCATCATCTTTTTGAATTTGAAATTCCTCAACTGGAATTCCGTCGCCTCCACTAGCTGTGTTCATAGAGATGCTTCCTAAGACCCACTTGATTTGCATGCCAGGATATCTGGCTCTAGGTGAGTGATCACACCTTCATGATTATTTGGGTCATTAAGATATTTTTCATGTAGTTCTTCTGTGTATTCTTGCCACCTCTTCTTCATATCTTCTGCTTTTGTTAGGTCCATACCATTTCTGTCCTTTATTGTGCCCAGCTTTGCATGAAATGTTTCCTTGGCATCTCTAATTTTCTTGAAAATATCTCTAATCTTTCCCATTCTATTGTTTTCCTCTATTTCTTTGTATTGTTCACTTAAGAAGACTTTCTTATCTCTTCTTGCTATTCTTTGAAATTCTGCTTTCAGATGAGAATATCTTTCCTTTTTCCCTTTGCCTTTCACTTCTCTTCCTTTCTCAGCTATTTGTAAGGCCTCCTCAGACAACCATTTTGCCTTTTTGCCTTTCTTTTCCTTGGGGATGGTCTTGACCACTGCCTCGTGTACAGTGTTACGATCCTCTGTCCATAGTTCTAGACAGCCTGATAACTTTTATTAGTTTAACTTCCCAAGTCAGAGTCTTATCTCATGCATTGTCTCTGAATCTCACAGTATTTCTGTCTGATAGTCAGAGTGATCATTTTTGTTTGCATGTTGCGCATTACTAAACTAAATGTGAGGATTTGACCAAATTCTAGCAGGTAATGTGCGTGCTGAAGTCTTTTACTCCTAAAGCATTCTTCCCGTACACTGTTTTTCCTTGTGGAGAAAAGTCTCTGGATTTACTTCCCTGCCTTCATGCTCTGTTTCAATCCCCTCTGTTTGTTCTGTCAAGTTAGAGGATTATATTGGTAGAAATGCAATCAGTGCCTCACAGTTCTTCTCCATATACCTGCAAAAGGAGCTATGATAAATCAAGGTGACTAGGTCTCAGTGCATAAAGCATTAGTCAGCTTCTCTTTATCTTGAGAAGGAGGGGTAAGTACTCGAAAGTACTTAAAAGCCAGATTCTTCTGTTTGTAGCAGTAAAGGAAGGCTAACAGAACAACACACATCAGCCAAGTGAACAGGAGCCTGCCATTTTAAATATTCTCCATGAAAACAGGGCGTGGTTGTCATTTGAGAAAGTAGTACACAGAATATGTTGTTGTTCGGTCACTAAGTCATGTTCAACTCTTTGCAACCCCATGGACTGTAGCACACCAGGCCTCCCTGTCCCTCATCATCTCCCTGAGTTCGCCCAAGTTCATGTCCATTGAATCCATGATGTCATCCAACCATCTCATCCTCTGCTGCCCTCTTTTCCTCTTGCCTTTAATCTTTCCCAGCATCAGGGTGTTTTCTGGTGAGTGGGCTATTTGCATTGGGTGGCCAAATTATCAGAGCTTTAGCTTCACCATCAGTCCTTCCAATGAGTACTCAGGGTTGATTTCCCTTAGGATTGACTGGTTTGATCTTGCTGTCGAAGGGACTCTCAAGAGTCTTCTCCAGTATCACAATTCAAAAGCATCAGTTCTTTTGTGTTCAGCCTTCCTTATGGTCCAGCTCTTACATCTATACACGATTACTTGAAAGACCATAGTGATAGCTTATGGTGAACAATGCCTGATTTGTGATCTCTGAAGAAGAAGATTTAGCTTCGGGACCAGGAACCAGGCTTGATCATTCAAGAGCTTTTGTATAGCAGAGTTTTATTAAAGGGAAAAAGGGACAGAGAAAGCTTCTGATAGAGACATCAGAAGGGGACGGAGAGTAAGCCCCTCACTAGTCTTAGAAAAGGGAGTTATATACTTTTTAAATCGGTTATTACAGTAAATCAAAAGAATGTCTCAAGGTTGTCAAGATCTTACTAGAGCCACTCCCACAATTTAGATTTTAAGATGACAGGATTAGAACTAACAATAGAAAGGTCTTTCCAGACCCACTCCCATAATATACATTTTAAGATAATGGGATTAGTCATAAGGTTTTCAAGAAGGAGAAACTGTACTCAAGCAGGATACATTATTGTTATGTAACCTTACTATGTAATTCACACTTAAATGAAGAAAGCAGGGAAAACCACTAGACCATTCAGGTATGCCCTAAATCAAATCCCTTATGATTATACAGTGGAAGTGATAAATAGATTTAAGGGACTAGATCTGATAGATAGAGTGCCTGATGAACTATGGACAGAGGTTCGTGACATTGTACAGGAGACAGGAATCAAGACCATCCCCATGGAAAAGAAATGCAAAAAAGCAAAATGGCTGTCTGGGGAGGCCTTACAAATAGCTATAAAAAGAAGAGAAGCAAAAAGCAAAGGAGAAAAGGAAAGACTCAAGCATCTGAATGTAGAATTCCAAAGAAGAGCAAGAAGAAATAAGAAAGCCTTCCTCAATGATCAATGCAAAGAAATAGAGGAAAACAACAGAATGGGAAAGACTAGAGATCTCTTCAAGAAAATTAGAGATATCAAGGGAACATTTCATGCAAAGATGGGCTCAATAAAGGACAGAAATGGTCTGGACCTAACAGAAGCAGAAGATATTAAGGAGAGGTGGCAAGAATACACAGAACAACTGTACAAAAAGATCTTCACGACCCAGATAATCACGATGGTGTGATCACTCACCTAGAGCCAGATATCCTGGAATTTGAAGTCAAGTGGGCCTTAGAAAGCATCACTATGAACAAAGCTAGTGGAGGGGATGGAATTCCAGTTAAGCTATTTCAAATCCTAAAAGATGATGCTGTGAAAGTGCTGCACTCAATGTGCCAGCAAATTTGGAAGACTCAGCAGTGGCCATAGGACTGGAAAAGGTCAGTTTTCATCCCAATCCCAAAGAAAGGCAATGCCAAAGAATGCTCAAACTACCGCACAATTGCACTTGTCTCACACGCTAGTAAAGTAATGCTCAAAATTCTCCAAGCCAGGCTTCAGCAATACATGAACTGTGAACTTCCAGACGTTCAAGCTGGTTTTAGAAAAAGCAGAGGAACCAGAGACCAAATTGCCAACATCCACTGGATCATGGAAAAAGCAAGAGAGTTCCAGAAAAACATCTATTTCTGCTTTATTGACTATGCCAAAGCCTTTGACTGTGTGGATCACAATAAAGTGTGGGAAATTCTGAAAGAGATGTGAATACCAGACCACCTGACCTGTCTCTTGAGAAACCTGTATGCAGGTCAGGAAGCAACAGTTAGAACTGGACATGGAACAACAGACTGGTTCCAAATAGGAAAGGGAGTACGTCAAGGCTGTATATTGTCACCCTGCTTAGTTAACTACTATGCAGAGTACATCATGAGAAACGCTGGACTGGAAGAAGCAAAAGCTGGAATCAAGATTGCCGGGAGAAATATCAATAACCTCAGATATGCAGATGACATCACCCTTATGGCAGAAAGTGAAGAGGAACTAAAAAGGCTCTTGATGAAAGTGAAAGAGAGTGAAAAAGTTGGCTTAAAGCTCAACATTAAGAAAACGAAGATCATGGCATCTGGTCCCATCACTTCATGGCGAATAGATTGGGAAACAGTGGAAACAGTGTCAGACTTTTTATGTTTTTGGGCTCCAAAATCACTGCAGATGGTGACTGCAGCCATGAAATTAAAAGATGCTTACTCCTTGGAAGGAACGTTATGACCAATATAGATAGCATATTGAAAAGCAGAGACATTACTTTACCAACAAAGGTCCATCTAGTCAAGGCTATGGTTTTTCCTGTGGTCATGTATGGATGTGAGAGTTGGACTGTGAAGAAAGCTGAGTGCTGAAGAATTGATGCTTTTGAACTGTGGTTTTGGAGAAGACTCTTGAGAGTCCCTTGGACTGCAAGGAGATCCAACCAGTCCATTCTGAAGGAGATCAACCCTGGGATTTCTTTGGAAGGAATGATGCTAAAGCTGAAACTGCAGCACTTTGGCCACCTCATGCGAAGAGTTGACTCATTGGAAAAGACTCTGATGCTGGGAGGGATTGGGGGCAGGAGGAAAAGGGGACGACAGAGGATGAGATGGCTGGATAGCATCACTGACTTGATGGATGTGAGTCTGAGTGAACTCCGGGAGTTGGTGATGGACAGGGAGGCCTGGCGTGCTGCGATTCATGGGATCGCAAAGAGTCAAACATGACTGAGCGACTGAACTGAACTGAATTGAATCCTTACTGAGGAAGGTAGAAAAGAAAGTTTGTCCTTTCCTCCTCCTTGAGAATTCCAGGCCCCTATATCCTCCTTGACAGCCCCAGACCCCTCTCTCCTCCCTGAGGACCTTGGACTTCTTGTCAATTGACTAGGAATTGACTCTCTCAATAGCTTTGACTATACGGAAAAAGTATATGTTTCTTGAAATAAGTATACTTTGTCCATATATTTAAATTAAAAGGTGCTGCTAATTCATGAGTGATCCCTTCTCCAGGAGATCTTTCCAACCCTGGGATCAAACCCTGGTCCCAGGCATTGCAGGTGGGTTCTTAGCCACCAGGGAAGCCCATAACTAAATTAGTGTTGGGTAATTGGGTACCGTGGTGACCATAGTGAGAATAGTCTTCATTTTGCTTCTGACTCTAAAGATATTTTCAGGCACAGTCTGTCTTTTTGCAGTACCCATTACATCTCATACCCTTTCTCACAGAGTTTGTTGCATTCGGATATAAGGATTGAGTGCAGATCCCATTTAAAAAAGAATTCTGTTTATAGAGTGTAACTCCAAATGCACTGAATGAGATGAAGGTAATTTATAGACATTACAAGGGCAAAATGTAGTTGTTTTCCTTGACATTTTTTTCCCTTTAATTGGTAGGTTATACTACATAGTCTGGTCAAATTTCTAAGCTTAAGATGAAAGGTGTTACAAAGGAAATTTCCTTGCATGCACACCACACTCCATGCATTCCTAAAATTAACATTCATCACACACCTGGGGCATCCTCTCTCTCAACTGCCCTCTATCTTTAGGGGCATTTGGGGCTCCTGTAAACCGGGTGCAGGACAAGCAGAAAGCTGGGAGAGTGATCATCACGGCACCCAGACTGCCAGAAGCAAAGATGCAGATGGAATGGGCACGTCCCACACTGAAGACACGTGCTTGCTTTTTGTTCTCTGGCTGCCAGTTGTACTTACTTTCACCCCTGAGACATGAAAACTTGTCTCCAGTTGTTGGTACTTAAGATTCTAATAGTTATTTTATGTTTCCTTATATGATTTAATTTGGCCTTGCTACTGCTGCTAAGTCGCTTCAGTCGTGTCCGACTCTGTGTGACCCCATAGATGGCAGGCCATCAGGCTCCACCATTCCTGGGATTCTCGAGGCAAGAACACTGGAGTGGGTTGCCATTTCCTTCTCCAATGCATGAAAGTGAAAAGTCAAAGTGAAGTCACTCAGTCGTGTCCGACTCTTAGCGACCCCATGGACTGCAGCCTACCAGGCTCTTCCACCCATGGGATTTTCCAGGCAAGAGTACTGGAGTGGGGTGCCACTGCCCTCTCCAAATTCGGCTTTAGTGGTAGCTTTTCCTTTGTAATGCTGTTTATAAAGTGGGGTTTCATTATTTATGTTATTTTAAAATTTCTACTATCTCAGCGTTTATCAGGTCAACTTTTGTTTCTTGTCATAGCAAGAGCTCTGAATTTAGCCACTAGAGAAATTAATTTGAAAAGTTAGGTTTTTGTCTAAAGTTTAAAGATATATGAGTAGCTAAAAGATGGAAAATAACTTAAGACCATTTAGATTAAAGGGCCAGTTTTAAAACAGAGTTCAGAATTGCAGTCTTCAGTCTCAATATTAACTAAAGAGACGTCTTTGAAGGGATGAAAGCATCTTATATCAAATTAAAAGGTAACTATTTCATCTCATTTATAAGAATCTGTTTTGTTGTCATAAGGTGATGACAAATGTTCAGTTTTACTCTAAAATATTTTCATATTTCAGTTGCATAACTTAATAATTTTGGGTTATATTAATATTGCATTAATGAAGTCAGTATGTGTGCCTTATATTGAGAATTCCAGTTTTAGCTGCAAATTTTCTAACTTAAAAATCTATATGTTCTTTCAGTGATAATCAGTGAAACTAACTTGAATGAAATATTTGCTTTTTGCTACTAGAGAAAGTAAATAGAGGGCAATCTTGTAATCAACAAGAGATGTGAGAAAATAGACCCTACATCTTACTTTTCCAGAATTTTCTGTGCTTAGAACCCATATACATCCTTGTACAGAGTGAATGATAAAGTCTGAGTTATTTTGGAGCTATCAATCGTCCTTAATTATAGCACCACCGTAACACACCTATAATTAAGAAAGAATTAAGCTTTCAATTATAAACCACTATTTTTAGACTTTCACATTTTGATAATTTCCTCTTTCAATAAAAGAGGACAGATCTTGAAATAGATGAGTGTGTGCAGAGGAGGATTCTGTAAGAACTATGTATATTATGTTCCTACAGAAACTTAGATGTGGGGGATAGAAAATGGCTTGATAAATAAACCAATCATAGGCCTGTCAATCCATGAAACAAAAGTATTAACTTGCAGAGAGGAAATATTTCACGCCTATCCTAAATCCCCACACTGCAATCTGTTTATTTCCTCTGGGAGGATGAAGGACAGTGTGTTTCTGAGTAAGTGGTCTCCTTTAATTGTGCTGGTGTCGCAATGAACAGATTTTAAAATATTGTTAAAATAAAGGTGTCCCCTTTGTGTTCAACTAAGTTAATTATGCCTCCTTCAGAAGATCAATTTTGTCTGATAATAATCCATAAAAGTAATTGTTGTTACCCAGCATTGTAGACTTTTCACATAGTTTAAAAATAGTATAGATGATAGATAAATAGATGATGTTATACAGGTGTGCCTTACCTGAGTGAAAGGACTGGTTTGAAAGTTTTCTTTACTATATAATAATTACAAATACAAGAGAATTATAATGATTTATCATTTTAAAGGCTGTGACATGTTTTTAACTCCTTCCCTAGCATAAGACACACTTATGTTTATATATAAAACATTGATTGAAATATATTTATAAATAAAAATATTTGAACCACTATAGCAGCTTCCTATAGAACTACACTAAGTTCTCTTTCATTATAGTTACATTTTTCCCACTTACCATTTGTGTTTAACAGGAATACAAGCATAATTCCTTTATTTATATTTTATAGAACAGATTTCACTAATCTGTGGTAGTTGTCCATACTTATTTCATTATTTCTGGTATAGCTAAAGATTTTTCAACCATAGTTTCATATATATCACCTATTTCTATGTGGGTAGAATATACATCCTTCTAGCTTTGTTTATATAAATATAGATTTATTTTTAGCTTTGTGTATATGAGTATATCTACTTCATCTTCATATTATTTGAAAGATTATGAAAATGAAATGGATATAGTCATATGTATTTTACTAATATGAAAATGAACTATTTATAAGTCTTTCAGTTATACTTAACTCTTTAAATAGTTTCAAAGTACTCAGGACTAAATAAATGCTGAATGTGAATACATTAGCAACAAATAGCACTATATGACTGTGTTGTAAGTCTCTCATGGCTTGGTTAGTCATACTGTTACAGATTTTACTTCCCTAGGTTTTTTTTTCTTGTTGTTGAAGAGCTTGATTAGTCATAAAAAATCTTTACAGCTGACAACTCTGCATGTTCAAGGTTTCTCTAGATAATCCAGGACTGGTTGAAATCATTTCCTCTCTAGCTGGCATTTTGTTTCTCTGACATTTTAAATGTTCTCACCATTCCACAAAATATCTGAGAACAAGATTGAGTTCTTAAAGACTTTAAGGCTACTTTTAGCCTAAGATGCCTGGGGAAAGCCTGTGTTCTCTTATCCAGCTAAAGGCGGTAGTTTAACTGTGAAGGAAAGGTCAACATTTTATAAGATTAATTCACATTTCCTTTAAGATCTAATGTTCAGTTTAAAGGCCTTCATTTCATTAAGTAGTTTACAAATTCAGAAAGAAATGTATGCAAGACCATATTGAATGGTGCTTTGGGGATGAAAGCACTATGGAAGAAAAAGAAAACGGTATGTCTACTTGCTGAATTACAATTATCATGCAGAATGACAGCTTCTCCAAGACTAACTGCCATTTTGGTCCTTTTCTTCTTTCCATTGCAATTCTCAGCAAATCAGTGTGCTTCTGATCATTTCATTTAGAGAACACCTTTGTGACTCAAAAGGGAGTTGAAAGCTCACATTATCCTTTGGATAGATAATCTGACTCTTACCAAATTATAGGAGGCTTTCTATCATTGTCCATATTAAAGAGAAAATGCTCCTATCGCACTACTATCAAATCATGAGGTTAATTATTCTGGCCGAAAAGGTCCAAACAATAGAGAAAATTTGAGACTAATCTCTTATCTCAAAACTCTTCTAAAATTCCTGCCTAGATGCCTAAGAGAAGATAAATGTCAGTGTATACCTGTGCGAGTACTTTAGATGACTTGGTTTTCAATTCACTCTCTGTGCTTAAGTAAAAGAATCATCATGCTTGTCTCATTGGATATTCTGAACTAGTTGCCATGGTAACAAACACAGTCCAAAAGTTGTACAGAGAAAAGAAATAGAAATTTTGCAATTATTTAAATATACTGGAAGCAAAATCTGGACTAGATATGAATATTGTTGATAAAAGTTTGAAAATTCTTTAATTAGACTTTTGATATTTGAAGGAAAACTTGATGCTAAAGTAATTTTTACTTCATGCTTCCAACATACAATTTTGCCCTAGATCATAGTGAGTGATGATCAAACCCAAGGTGCTAGTGAATGTGATTATTTATGTTCACAGAATAATGAGATTTTAGAAATAAAATGTCAATTGGGAAAGTCAAGCAAAGTCAGATATTGTCAGGTTCCCCAAATTGATATTGCATCTAAGGGGACTTCCCTGGTGGTTCAGGGGCTAAGACTCTGGGCTCCCAATACAGGGGGCCTGGGTTCAATCCTTGGTCAAAGAACTAGATCCCACGTGTGTCTGTGTGTGTGTGTGTTAATTGCTCAGTCATGCCGACTCTTTGCAACCACACAGAATATAGACCACCAGGCTCCTCTGTCCATGGAATTCTGTAGGCAAGTACTGAAGTGAGGTTGACGTTCCCTTCTCCAGAGGATCTTACCAATCCAGAGATCAAACCTTGGTCTCCTGCATTGCAGGCAGATTCATTATCATCTGAGTCACCAGAGAAGCCCCAGATCCCACCTACCACAGCTAAAGAGTCTATAAGCCACAAATAGTCTACGTGCCGCATCTGAATATCCTGCATGCTGCCACAAAGATCCCAAGTGCTGCAACCAAATAAATAAGTTAAAAAAATTTTTTTTAGTATTTCATCTAAGGAAACAAAGATACAAGGAGGTGATTTCAGAACATAGTTGCCTCGAGAAATCCAGATCCTCCCTTTTTCTCCCAGATACACAGACTCAACAGCAGTTCGTTGACTCGGGGAGAACACAGTTAAGAGGCTCCTGCAAATCAAGTTGAGTGTGAAACCAGCCAGTCAAACCCTGTAGGAAAATTCACGGCCTCACTGGCTGCAGTGACTTCCCTGGCACAACATGTCCGTATTGGGAAGAAACACGTAGCTCTTGGTTTCTTTCTAGGGAGAGAGAGACTACTTGACTATTTTCATGTTATGACTTTTCGGAGGAACTGGTTTCTTTCTGTCTTGCCTGAATCTAAGCACTAAAAAGGGCATCAGGTTGGGGACCTCTGAGAATAAAGTTGAAGGTTTGGCCTGGCTTCCCTGGTGGTTCAGACGATAAAAAACCCACCTGCAATACAGGAGGCCCAGGTTTGATTCCTGAGTTGGGACGATCGCCTGGAGAAGGGAATGAATGGCAACCCACTCTGGCATTCTTGCCTGGAGAATTCTGTGGACAGAGAATCCTGACAGGCTATATATAGTCCATGGGATCACAAATAGACACGACTGAGTGACTTTCACTTTGACCTGGCACACACTCACTCAGCATAGACCTTCCCCTCCAGCTCAATGTGGTTAAATGGGGAAAACCCCTAATTCAAGCTTCCATTAGGGAAGGAGCAAACAAGTTGGAGTGTGGGTCCATTTCTTGGACTTTTCAAGGAACTGGTTCTGTCTTGCCTGCTCGGACCACTGCTGGGACCTGGCACGTGCTAGATGCCTGGGGGCTGCTGAGAACAGGAGGCAGCTGGTAGTTTGCTGCTGCTTCAGAGACCTGTGGTCCAGCACACAGAGACCAGGGCAGCTTGGTGGCCACTCCCTTGCCTTTGGAAGAAGACTAGTGTGTGCCTGCAATGTTCTGACCTTCCGTGGGGTGCTTTGGAGACTGCATTTCCTGACTTGGGCCTAGCATACTCTATAAGCCTAGAGGCTACAGATAATAAAACAGAGCTGGACAGACAGACATCAAAGGAGCACGAGATTATGAACTCTGGAAAAAAGCTTCCTGCAAATCCATCTGATTGGAAATTTACACATACAAGTCCAAAGAAGACATATCCACAGAAAATGTTTAAGAGGCCTTTGGAATATTTAACCAGGGTGATTGGTGAAGTTCTATCCCTATATGAAGTCAATCCATGAAGACTGGGAGAGGTGGCTGTTTTTTAAAAAGGCACAGATCCCAACATAAACTTATAAGGCACATAGGAAAAAACAACAAAAATGTGGCTCAAAGGAAAAACATTAATCTCCAGAAATCAAACTTTAAAAAAAAAAAATGGAGGTACCTGAATAACTTGGCAAAGAATTCCAAATATCTATTACAAAAATGCTCAAAGAGTTCAGGAAAATGATGCATGAACAAAATGAGAACATTAACAAAAGTAAAAAATATAAAAAAGAACCAAATGTTGAAAACAACTACAGTGACTGAATTAAAAAATTCACTATACTGATTCAACATCAGACTTGATCAAGCAGAAGAAAGAATCAGCAAACAAGTCATTTCAAAGTATACAGAGTATAAATAAGGGGAAAAAAAAAAAACAATGAAAAAAAGGTGAAGAAAGCCTAAGGGACTTGTGTGTGAAATAAACACATTATGGGACTTCCAGAATGAAAAGAGACAGAGAAAGGGGTAGAAAACTTATTTAAATAAAAATGGTTTTATAAATTTTTTCTAAATCTGGTGGGGAGGGCAGGGAGATAGACATCCAGATTTATGAAACCCAAAGAATCTTAAATAGGAGGAATTCAAGAAAAGTGTACTCAAAGAAACATTATAATCAAATTGTCAAATGTCAAAGACAATTTTGAAAACAGCAAGACAAATGTGCCTTGCTACATACACATGAGGACCCATAAGACTCTTAATGGACTTACCAGCAGAAAGCTTGTAGGTCAGAGAGAATGAGAGGATATATTCAAAGAGCTGGAAAAAGATAGTGCTAACTGAGAATGATGTGTCTAGAAAGACACTCTTTCAAAAATTAAGGAGAAATAAAGACATTCCAAGATAAACTAAAGCCGAGGGAGATAATCAGCACCACACCTGCTTTGCGGGAAGTGTTAAAAGAGGTCCTTCCCGTTGAAATGAAAGGATGCTAGATAGCAACACAAAGCATTTGCAAGTACAAAGCTCATTGGTAAAGGTGCATCGATAGATAAATATGGAATACTATGATGCTGTAATAGTGATGCATAAATGTCTTTTAATTCGAGAGGCTAAAATATAACTTTATAACTATAACTGTAACTATAAAATGTTAATGGATGTACAATATAAAGATAATTTGTGGCTTCCATAACACAAAGTGCAAAGGGAGTAAAAGAGTAGAAAATAACTAAGAACATAGAAAAGATTCAACAAAATCAGAAATGAAAGCAAAGACATTACAACTAATGCAAACTTTTCCAAACTATGAGACTACTGTGAATAATTATATGCCAAAAATTAATCTAGAAGAAATGGATAAATTTCTGGAAATATACCATATACTAAGATTAAGTCCTGAAGAAATAGAAAATCTGGATAGATCTACAACTAGTAAGGAGAGTGAATCAATAATAATAAAAACTTCCAATAAAGAAAAGTACATGATCACCCTCGTGGCTCAGCTGGTAAAGTATCTGCCTGCAATGCGGGAGATCAATGGGTCAGTCCCTGAATTGGGAAGATCCTCTGGAGAAGGAAAAGGCTACCCACTCCATTAATCTGGCCTGGAGAATTCCATGGACTGTATAGTCCACGGGGTCACAAAGAGTCAGACATGACTGAGCAATTGTCATTTTCACTTTCAGACAACTTCACTAGAAAATTTTACCATTTAAAGAAGAATTAATGACAATTTTCAAATTCCTCCAAAAGACAGAAGAGGAGGGAACACTTCTTCAGTTTACAATGCCAAGTATGCCAAAAACAACAACACAAAAGGAGAACTTCAAGCAAATATCCCAGATAAATATAGGTGCAAAAATCTTCAGCAAAATAGTAGCAAAGCAAATTCAACAGAAAGTTAAAAGGATCATACACCATGACCAAGTGGGATTTATTTTGTGATGCAAAGAAATTTCACCCTATAAAAATCAATTAGAGTGATTTTATCACAATAACAGAATAAAGAATAAAAATCATATGATGATCTAAGTACAAGCAGAAAAAGCATTTGAGGTAATTGAACACACTTTCATGATAAAAACACTCAGTAAACTAGGAATAGAAAGAAATTATCTCTATATAATAAAGTTCATAAATGAAGCCCATGGATGACATAATAATCAGTGCTGAACTTGAAATAGTTTCTCCCAAATCAGTAGCAAGACAAGGGTACCCACTCTTATCACTCTTTTTCAACGTAATACTGAAACTTCTAGCCAGAGAAATTAAGCAAGAAAAAGAAATAAAAGGCACCCAAGTTGGAAAACAAGTAAAAGTATCTCTGTTCACAGATGACTTGATCTTATATAGAGAAAACCTAAAGAATTCCACACACACACAAAAAAAAAACTTTTAGAACTAATAAGTTGAATAAATTTTCAGGACACAAAATCAATATATAGACATCAGTTTGTATTTCTGTATCCTAACAATGAATGATCTGAAAAGAAAATTAAGGGGAAAGTCCTATTTACAATAGTATCAGAAAGAATAAAATACTTAAAAATAAACTTAAACAAGGAGATAAAGACTTGTATGCCAAAAACTCCAAAGATTGCTGAAATAAAGAGCACACAAATAATTGGAAAGACATCTTCCGTTCATGGATTGAGAGACTTAATATTGTTAAAATGTCCATACTACACAAAGTATCTAAAGATTAAGATCAATCCCTATCAAAACCCCAATGTCAGTTTTTTTTTTTACAGAAATAGAAGATTTCTAAAATTTATATGGAAACACAAAGAATCAGAAATAATTAAACCAATCTTAAGAAATAAGAACAAAGCTAGAAGTCTTACACTCCCTGACTTCAAAACATTTTACAAAGGTATAGTAATGAAAACATTATGGCGCTGGCATAAAGACACATTTAGAGGCCAATGGAACAGAAGAGAGATCCCAGAAATATACGCATGCATGTACATTTAAGTGACCTTTGACAAAGGCATCAAGACCTCACAGTGGGGAAAGATAGTTTCCTCACAACAGTGTTGCTATAACTGAATATCCATATGCACAAGAATAAAATAAGAACTTTATACAATACACAAAACCCAACTCAAAATGGATTAACTATTTAAAGATTTATTGTTTCAGTAAGATATGAAGCAATAAATCTCCTTTAAGAAAACAAAGGAGATAAGCTTCATGGCTTAATGGCAACGAAAGCAAAATTAGACCAGTAGACTACATTAATTTTAAAAGCTTTTTAAAGACTGAAAAGGCAAAAGACTGAAAGACTTTCAAAAGATTGAAAAGGCAATCTATGGAATGGCAGAAAACACTTGGAAATTGGATAAAGGGTTAATATGCAAAACATCTAAAGTGCTCCTACAAGTCAATAGCAAAAACTAATAACCTCATTTAAAAACTGGAAAAGGACTTGAATGGACATTTCTCCAAAGAAGAGCAACAAATAAATGGTCAGCAGGTTATATGAAAAGGTACTCAATATCATTAATCATTATGGACATGCAAATCAACACCACAAGTAAGATCCCACCTCATACTGGTTAGACTGACCATTAGAAAAGAGAAAAAAAAAAAAAGTGTTGGTGGAGTTGTGTGGAAATTAAAGCTCTTGACCGGAATGCAAAACTGTGCAGCCCCTATATTAAACAGAATGGCATTTTCTCAATAAGTTAAAATAGAGCCACCACATGATCCAGCAATCCCACTTCCTCATAGTTATCCAAAATAATTAAAATCAGCATCTTGAAGGGATATCTGCAGTCCCACATTCATTGCAATGCTTTTCATAGTAGCTAAGCAATAGAAACAATCTACATGTCCATCAAAAGATGAAGTAAATGAAAAAATGTGGTATATTACTCAATGGAATATTCTTCAGCCTTAAGGAAGCTTCAACATGGTTGAAACTGGAGGACATAATGCTAAGTGAAATAAGCCAGTCACAGAAAGACAAATACCTAAAGATGCCTTATGATGTATCTGAAGTAACTGCACCCACTGAAGCAAAAGGGAGACTGGTAGTCACAGAGGCTGGAGGTGGGGGAAATAGGGAGCCTGATCAATGAGCATAGTTTCAGTCGTGCAAAATGAGAAACTTCTAGAAATCTTCTGTTCAACAACGTGTATGTACTTAAACAATACTGTATTATATGCTCACAGACTTGTTACAAAGATAGATTTCATATGTATTTTTTCTTACCACATTTGAAAGGAAAATAGAAAAAAAAAAAAACCTGCCTTGAGATAAGACACACACACACGCAAAATAAAACAAGCAAAAACTAAGGAAAGAAACTGTCTTAGTAGGAAATATTTTGTAGTATTTAAGATTTATAAGATCTCTCTCATCTTATGGTTGATGTTGCTTCTTAAAAATGTTGCCCAAGATTAAAAATAAAATTTTCATATTAGTGTTAAAATAAAATGAGGCAGCCATGAATATTTATGCCAATCATTAAAATGATGAGATAGATACATATAAATGCATGGCAGTTTTAAGGTGGCTAGTATAATACCGTATAGAGTTGACTCTTGAACAATTCAGGGGTTAATGGTCCCAACTCCATGCAGTTGAAAATCCACTTATAATTTTACAGTCTGTCCTCTGAATACAGGGTTCATCATCTGTAGGTTCAATGGACTTTGGATCCTATAGTACTGTGCATGTGTATTCAGTTGCTTAGTTGTGTCCAACTCTTTGTGCCCCTGTGGTACTATAGAATGCATTTAATGAAAAATATCCACTAAGTGGACCTTCATAGTTCAAACCCATGTTGGTCAAGCTTCAACTGTATTTAATGTTGTATAATATAGTTCACACTTAATATGGCTAGTATCCTCATACATATATGAAGTTAACTATGTATAAAGTCATTGTCCTATATTATGCTACTTCAACCAGTTTTTTCTTGCTAGTCTTTCATTCTTGACATGGCCAAAGAATGGTTACTTAAGCTAAATCCTTTTATAGGGAAGGCTGTTCTTTAATAATGAAGTAAAATTGTTAGTCACTCAGTCATGTGTGACTCTTTTCAACCCCATGGACTGTAGCCTGCCAGGCTCCTATGACCATGAAATTCTCCAGACAAGACGATTGGAATGGGTTGCCATTCCCTTCTCCAGGGGATCTTCCCAACCCAGGGATTGAACTCGGGTCTCCCTCATTACAGATAGATTCTTTACCATCTGAGCCACCAGAGAAGCCCAATGATGAAATAACTGATCTTTTTAATCCAAATAATTTATAATAGTGTAAATACAATAAACTTTTTGTGGCTCAGCTGGTAAAAAATCCTCCTGCAATGTGGGAGACCTGGGTTTGATTCCTGGGTTGGGAAGACCCCCTGAAGAAGGGAAAGTCTATCCAGTCCAGTATTCTGGCCTGGAAAATTCCATGAACTGTATAGTCTATGGGGTTGCAAAGAGTCAGACACAACTGAGCGACTTTCAGTTCATTTTTTCCAAGTTGGGTTAGTAGTGTGATGTTCAAGACTAAGCAAGGTAGAAAATACTATAACTTTGACTTACTAAAGAAATTTATACTGATAAGCTAAGGGACCCAACAGTTCTTGTGTATGTGAAATGTATTTTTGTGCATACTCTGTAACTTTTGCTACCATATCTTTTATGTTACTTCCTTTAATTTCCAAAACTTTTGCTCATCTACAAATTAAAATCAGTGAGTTTATTCTCTTGAGTTGTCCAAAGGTTAACTGTACAAACTATATTATAAAATACTACCCACATTAAATGTCCCCCATAAAATCAAATTTTCTTAAATAAAATTATTAAAAGAAATTTAGTCTTTGTATTGGGGCTTCTTTATTTTCCTTTTATAACCTCAGAGTGTTAAAACAACACTCTGAAACCTAGCAGTGGGACATACAGGAATATTTGCTAAAGTAATAACTTGTTATAAGGCACAGTGTAAACAGTCTAGTGATATTTTTCAAAACAGCTGTGTACCCCTAAAAATGTGTTCATTTAAAACAAAAAAGAATTAGATTAGTTAGCCAACAGCAAAAAACTGCTCCATAATTGCATACATCTTTCAATTGCTTTAAAAAATCCACACATAAAGTATTCTATTTTTGCTGTTGAGGTTGAATAAGGA
Source organism: Capra hircus (assembly GCF_001704415.2). Lineage (NCBI taxonomy): Eukaryota > Metazoa > Chordata > Mammalia > Artiodactyla > Bovidae > Capra > Capra hircus. Next base: position 29,303,750 of record NC_030824.1, read on the forward strand.
AGTGCAATCAAGGTGTTTTAGGATCAAATCCCACATTGCAGAAAAAGTTATATCTGTTACATGGTGAACTCAGATGGAATCAGCACTCTTGTCTTTAACTACAGGGCTTAGGTTATAGGTTCTGTTCTTATTTGAAATAACATAACATTTATAAAGAGTTAACCATAAAACCTTTCTTGAGTACAGCTTGTGAATGTTGACATGACACTTATCTAACATTCAATTCCACTTTGTTGCAATTTTCATTGTTAGAGTTTTTAGAAACATCTTTGAAAGGAAAACCTGCCTCCTAAGTCTTTTCATGCTTTGGTCCCCATTCTGACTTTAGTAATTGTATTCATTTTCATAATACAAATGGATCAAATACATGATAATAAGAATCATCTCTTCCTTACATTTTCGCATCAGCTAGCAGAATAATTATGTTTTCAAACCTTCATTTTACATATTTTTTAAAAAAGGAAAAAACATGAATGCTTTTAGATAGGGAGTAGATTCTCTACTTACTTCAGATACTCCATTCTCCACTAGCCCTTCCGGTCTGTTTCACTCACTCACATTTCTTTCTTGGCTCTCAGAGTGTAAGTTACAACTCTGTTACCTAGACTTTATTCCATTTAAACCTTCAAGCCTGTTAGCTTTTGAGGTAACTGAATCATATTAATAGCTTCCCCTTAAATTGTTGTTTACTGAAAACCTGGGTGAATTGTGGAAAGCTTCCATTCTGTGAATATGCGGTTGATTGAAACCATCTGCCAGATTTTGCTTTCGTCCCTGTTATATTTTACTTTGGTTTTTGGCTTATTTGCCTAGGCTCATAAAGTTGAAATATTGATTCTGCTATCTGAAACTTTGAAATATTTGTCATTTATATATTCATCCAAATTGACTAAAATACTAAGCACAGTGGGAAATGTATGAAATCAGTGGTATAACAAAAGTTTCCCTTCGACTCAGGATTTGAATAATAACCACTACTCTTCAGATGTTCAGTTCAGTTCAGTTCAGTTGCTCAGTCGTGTCCGACTCTTTGCGACCCTATTAATTGCAGCACGCCAGGCCTCCCTGTCCATCACCAACTCACGGAGTTCACTCAAACTCACGTCCATCGAGTCAGCGATGCCATCCAGCCATCTCATCCTCTGTCGTCCCCTTCTCCTTCTGCCCCCAATCCCTCCCAGCATCAAAGTCTTTTCCAATGAGACAACTCTTTGCATGAGGTGGCCAAAGTACTGGAGTTTCAGCTTTAGCATTATTCCTTCCAAAGAAATCCCAGGGCTGATCTCCTTCAGAATGGACTGGTTGGATCTCCTTGCAGTCCAAGGGACTCTCAAGAGTCTTCTCCAACACCACAGTTCAAAAGCATCAATTCTTTGGCGCTCAGCTTTCCTCTCAGTCCAATTTTCGCATCCATACATGACTATTGGAAAAACCATAGCCTTGACTAGACGGACCTTTGTTGGCAAAGTAATGTCTCTGCTTTTGAATATATTATCTAGGTTGGTCATAACTTTCCTTCCAAAGAGTAAGTGTCTTTTAATTTCATGGCTGCAGTCACCATCTGCCGTCATTTTGGAGCCCCCAAAAATAAAGTCTGACACTGTTTCCCCATCTATTTCCTGTGAAATGATGGGACCAGCTGCCATAATCTTAGTTTTCTGAATGTTGAGCTTTAAGCCAACTTTTTCACTCTCCTCTTTCACTTTCATCAAGAGGCTTTTACGTTCCTCTTCACTTTCTGCCATAAGGGTGGTGTCATCTGCATCTCTGAGGTTATTGATATTTCTCCCGGCAATCTTGATTCCAGCTTTTGCTTCTTCCAGCCCAGGGTTTCTCATGATGTACTCTGCATATAAGTTAAATAAGCAGGGTGAATAGCCTTGACATACTCCTTTTCCTATTTGGAACCAGTCTGTTGTTCCATGTCCAGTTCTAACTGTTACTTCCTGACCTGCATACAGATTTCTCAAGAGGCAGGTCAGGTTGTCTGGTATTCCCATCTCTTTCAGAATTTTCCACAGTTGATTCGACACAGTCAAAGGCTTTGGCATAGTCAATAAAGCAGAAATAGATGTTTTTCTGGAACTCTCTTGCTTTTTCAATGATCCAGCGGATGCTGGCAATTTGATCTCTGGTTCCTCTGCCTTTTCTAAAACCAACTTGAACTTCTGGAAGTTTGTGGTTCATGCATTGCTGAAGCCTGGCCTGGAGAATTTTGAGCATTACTTTGCTAGCGTGTGAGATGCGTGCAATTGTGCGGTAGTTTGAGCATTCTTTGGCATTGCCTTTCTTTGGGATTGGAATGAAAACTGACCTTTTTCAGTCACTGATATTTTAATTATTCTAAGTCGCTTCAGTCATGTCTGACCTTTTGCAATGTTATGGAATGTAGCCTGCCAGTCTCCTCTGTCTATGGGATTCTCCAGGCAAGAATACTGGAGTGGGTTGCCATGCCCTTCTCCAGAGGATCTTCCCAACCCAGGTATCGAACCTCATCTCTTGTGCCTCCTCCTTTGGCAGGCTGGTTCTTTACCACTAACACCACTTGGTAAGCTAGTTTAATTATAAGCCTGTCTAATTCTGATAGCCATAGCTCTCCATCTGATCCGCATGAATAGTATGAGCTATTTTATCAAATACGTTGATGGCACTCAAGAAGTTCTCTGTTCACGATAGACCTTAGATGGGCCAATAAGTAACCCTATTAAAAAATAAGAGATATGACTCTAGGGGATCACTTGCTGTTTCTCTTGCTTTGTCAATTCACATTATATGCCTGGGTGCATATATGGGTAATAAATAAGCTGTATAAGTAAGACAGCCTTCCCTGGTGGCTCAGCAGTAAAGAATGCACCTTACAATGCAGGAGACATAAGAGATGTGGGTTCTATCCCTGATTCAGGAAGATCCCCTGGAGTAGGGTATGGCAACCCACTCCAGTCTTCTTGCCTAGAGAATCCTACAGACAGAGGAACCTGGCGAGCTACAGTCCAAAGAATCACACAGAGTCCAGGCCACTGAAGTGACTTTGCCCGTGTGCACATTAGTTAGACACTTCATTAATAACATGATTTACTATTTGTAAGGGAATGAAAATATATGGAAATACCAATTACATTTTAAAATTTAAAGACATTGTTTTCCAAGCAGAAGGTTATTAGAAGGTTATGAGTCTGTCAATAATACAGGATATGCATTAACCTGACTATATATTTTTCACATTTGAAGGACCCCAGTTCGATTACTGGGTTGGGAAGATCCACTGGAGAGGGGAATGGCAACCCACTCCAGTATTCTTGCCTGGAGGATTCCATAGACAGAGGAGCTGGCGAACTATAGTCCATGGGGTCTCAAAGAGTTGGACAAAATTGAGTGACTTTCTCTTCACTTCAGTTCAATTCCAAATGCCAATGAGAACACTGAGGCATAACTTCGCTTTGCTTTTGGTTGATTAAAATGCTTCCATAAATCCAATTTATTTAAGCCTCAGTTTGCATTTTATTAAATTATACTCAAATAGTTAACTGATTTTCTCTAAATTTTATAATATTGTTAAGTGATTTGTTTTTTCTTAATAGAACATTGCTTATCTAAATATTATGCTTGAGTATTTTTCTGATTTAGAGTGTATATACACGCATTGGAGATTTGGGTATCCAGATTTTATTTTTGGTTCTTCTAGGGGCTGACAAAGCATGCTAATTTAGATAAGTTAGTTAATCTTTTCTCAGTCAAATAAATGCCTTGGAATACAGTAAGTGATTTTTAAGGTCCATTCTAGTGTTAATCCTTTGAAAAATTTAAGCTGTTAAAAATCCCTCTAGTTATATTCTTTCATAAATACCATTTCAAAGAAACTGAGAAACTGCTAGTTTAATATGAATCTTGTTAATATTATTGGTGAATTAATTAGTTTTATTTAAAATGAGATATTAATCATATAGAAAATCCTCACAAAGTCAAACAGGTTAAACCACACTTCTATGAAATATTTTATTAACTGCAGTCATTTATAAATAGGTAATTATTTCATTTTAATACAAAAAAGAAAAACATACTGTAAGACTACAGATAAAATGTTTACAATTACTTCAGACTTTAAGGATTCTAAAAATATTTTCCAGTGATCTGACCCATGACTTTATAGAATCGACAATCTGTATATAATTTTTATTTTATTTAAAATCCAAGAAGCTATAGTGTTAGGCATCAAATTTTCATAAAACTAAATAAACAAAGGAGTGTCTAAGAAAATGTATTTACTTCATTCAAATGTTTCCCCCTTTTTTTTACATGAAGTAAATGGCTTGTTTTTTGATTGTATAAAAATATTAGTACATGAACAAAACTTCATTTTTTTTTAAGCTAAAGGATGAATAAGAAGTGCTAAGTGACTGGAATTAAACTGTCTGAAAATATTTATGATATGACACAACTTGGTAATTTTTTTTTCCATGTATTGTCCAGGGACCATTTCTGCAGCTGTAGTTTTTTTCCATCATGGAAAATAATGAGCTTCTTTTTAAATTTTATGAAAAACTTTAAAAATAAAGAATTTTTTATTTTATCCATATAAGATAAATGTTCATTAGCAAAGTGATTTGAGAAGATGAAAACAATGTCTAGAGGTTTTATCATACACACTGAATACTTTATGTTTTCTTTTTTACTTTTCATTTTTGTCTTTCTATCGTTTTTGGCAAATAATGTAAAAAAAGCAGTATCAAAACTATTGAAGCCAAGTTTCAAAGCACTGCTGTTTGTTCAGGATTAACTTTTTTTTTTTTTTAATTGGAAGGTAATTGCTTTACAGCATTGTGTTGGCTTCTGCGTGCAGTATGAATCAGCCATAAGTATACGTATATGCCTTCCCTCTTGAGCCTCCCTAGCAATCCCTACCCCATCCCACTCCTCTAGGCTGTCACAGAGCACCGGGTTGAGGTTCCCGTGTTATACAGCAGCTTCCCATCCTCTCTATTTTATGCATGGTGACGTGTCGTCGCTCAGTCGTGTCCGACTCTTTGTGACCTGATGGACTGTAGCCTACCACGCTCCTTTGTCCATGGGATTTTCCAGGCAAGAGTACTGGAGTGGGTTGCCATTTCCTTCTCCAGAGGATCTTCCCAACCCAGGGATTGAACCCAGGTCTTCCGCATTGTAGGCAGACGCTTTACCGTCTGAGCTACCAGGGAAGTTCTTAATGCATGGTGAAAGTGAAAGTGAAGTGAAGTCGCTCAGTCGTGTCCGACTCTTTGTGACCTGATGGACTGTAGCTCACCACGTTCCTCCGTCCATGGGATTCTCCAGGCAAGAATACTGGAGTGGGTTGCCGTTTCCTTCTCCAGGGGAATCTTCCCAACCCGGAGATCCAACCCAGGTCTCCCGCATTGCAGGCAGACGCTTTAACCTCTGAGCCACCAGTGTATCTCAATTCACCCCACCCTCTCTGCCCGGCTGTGTTCACAAGTCTGTTCCCTGGGTGTGTGTCTCGAGTCCTGCTCTGCAAAAAGTTATCAGTATCACACTGTTTGTATTAATATTTATGTTCTGCAGCATGTTCTCAGCTCATAGCCTCAAAATGAATCTACAGATGGAAATTGAAATACAATATTTCCTTGATATGAAGTATACCTACCAAAGTAGGTGTTACTGTGGGAATATACCAACCAAAATGTGACATTATGGTTACCAGTTAAAATCCATGAGTTGAGGAAAAGTTGGATTTATCTCTTAGGTATTTTACTGTCTTATAAATAACCTAAATCAAATACTAGTCTAGTATATTGAGGAAATAAAGTTTTACTTCAAAATTTTCATTACTGGAATTGATCTTTATTGGGGGAATCACATTAAAGCAAAGCTACTTTCAGTGATGGACAAAGGCATAAAAGGAGTTTTAGATCTTTTATTTGCCAATGTAATATATTCTTCATGTTTTTATTCCACCAGTCAGAGGAATAATTGTACCTTTGCCTGTAAAGCTAATCTGGGTCTTTGAAAACATGTCTCTCTAACTATGAAAGAAGTTGCTCTAAAATTTATACCTTAATAATGTCTTTGGAGCTTCCCAGGTGCACTAGTGGTAAAGAACCCGCTTGCCCATACAGGAGACTCAAGAGATGTGAGTTCAATACCTGGGTTGGAAAGATCCCCCAGCGGAGGGGTGGCCACCCACTCCAGTATTCTTGCCTGGAGAATCCCATGGGCAAAGAAGGCTGGCGGGCTACAGTCCTTAGAGACACAAACAGTCAGATACTACTGAAACGACTTAGCATTCACGCAGTAATATCTTTGGTCTTTTTATCTCCACCAGGCTACTACTTCTCCTTGACTTTCAATCTATATTTAGATGTTCTGAAATGTTGTAGAGCCCCTCTTGGGACACTGATTTCCTTTATCTTCAATTTCTCTGTTCATTTCCTTCAGGTGACAAATTTGTAGGTTTATTTCCTTAGAGCCCATTTTCCTGTTCCAGCCACTGTCTGCTTCATTGTTTCAAATATGACCTCCCTTAGAACTTTGAAAATAACCCTCTTAAAAGAGTCTCTTAATGACATTCTTGTTGAAATGAACTATTTTGTGTGTGTTTCCTGCCTTGTATAAATGATGCCCTGTTTATTGAAAGTGTTAGTCTGGCAGTCCTATCTGACTCTACAACCAAATGGACTGTAGCCCACCAGGCTTCTTTGTCCAGGAATTCTCCAGGCAAAAATACTGGAGTGGGTAGCCATCCCCTTCTCTAGGGGATCTTCCTGACCCAGGGATCAAACCCTCATCTCCTGTGTCTTCTGCATTGTGGGTGAATTCTTTACCACTGAGTCACAGGGGAAGCCCATTTATTTTATTCTTAATAACCCTCAATGACTTAAGTTTTCTCCAGGACTGTGTTACCAAGGCTACATGTCTTTTTCTTAGATTTGTTTTGTAACAGTTACACAAAAATAATTTTATAATCTTTTATGTTAACACACCATTCACATTTATTGTACATGTGTGTGTATGCTAAGTCACTTCAGTTGTGTCAGACTGTATGCAGCCCTATGGATTGCACACCCATCTTTGTCTATGGGATTTTCTGGACAAGAATACTGGAGTGGGATGCCATGTCCTCCTCCAGGGGATCTTTCTGACCCAGGGATTGAACCCGGATCTCCGTTTCCTGCATTGGCAGGCAGATTTTTTTACCACTAGTGCCACCTGGTAAGTCCTTATTATATATAGTAAAGCAAGCTATTGAAAGATAAAGTTTTCCAAGTCAGTATTATTTTAGCTTCACCTGAGACATATTGAGATATGAAGACTTCTAATGATACACAACACAGAAAGTGACAAGAGACATTCAGTTCAAAATATTAAGGTGTTCTTGATTCAATTTGACTATATTTTATTTATTTATGTTGGAAATTATATCTGGAAAATAAATGAACAGCAGATGCATTCTACTCAGGAGGAAACCTAGTAGAGAAAATTAAAATTCTAGGGTATGCTGCTGCTGCTGCTGCTAAGTCACTTCAGTTGTGTTGGACTCTGTGCGACCCCGTGGACTGCAGCCTACCAGGCTCCTCCGTCCATGGGATTTTCCAGGCAAGGGTACTGGAGTGGGGTGCCATTGCCTTCTCCTTAGGGTATGCTAGTAGATTTTAAAAGCTTGATCTCAAATAAGTGACTATAACTCAAACATAGACAAGTTTGTTCACGGATTGCAGACTTGTAAATGGCAGAGGATAAACAGAATGAGACTTACAGATATATATTTTTTTTGCCTGATAAAAGTAGTGGTTGCCAGGGACAATGTGAATTCCTGATGACATCTAGAATGGAAAAGTGGGCCCTACTAGGAGTTCCACAGGAAAGTTAGATCAGGCAAAACACTGAAATCCTAAAAGAAAAGGCAGTTCTTTTGTCTCAAATACACATTTTTTATAGACTGTCAACCAAATGGACTAGAAATTATAGGTAGTTAACTTGCATGGTGACTCTTGAATCTTTACATTCAGAAGGCTCTAGGTCAAGGTTTTTTCCCTTATTATTTGTTATGCTTCCTCAGACATCGTGCTCTTTCTAGAAAGAAAAGAGAGGATTTTCATGAAATGTATGTCTATTTACTTTGAAGTGAAAGTGAGATTGAGAGATTATCGAAAATGTGGAACATTTAACAACTCTGTAAGCTCACTCTGCCATTCAGGAGTCTCTGTTTAGAACCTTTGGACATCATTCATATTTGGGAATCATTTAGAACTCCCATGGTAGCAAAAAATGTTCTGCTGACATTTTGAGAAGGTATTCAATATTTTTTCAGAAATTAGTGGGTAAATAAGATTTTCTTTCTTTTTTTTTTTGTTTTTGTTTTTGTTTTTTGGAAAGTGGACTGTGTCAGAGTTAACAGACTAAACAGTGAAGAATGTTTGCACGTCAGTGCCTGTATTTTCTACTAATTTTCAAATAAATGTATATGTTTCATAAGGATAATAACTATTTTCTTTAAAAAGTCACTTTTTCCTAACAGGAAAAAGGCTTATTTAACTGGTAGAAGAGTTAATGCCTGTATTAATGTATAAGAAGAGGAAATTAAACTAAATTAAAATGACTGTTGGCTTCTATCACCAGAAAAGGCAGCTGTCTTTTTCTTAGATATAATTATATCAATTGTGTTTATATAGAACTTTTCCCCAGCAGTACTAGAAAATGGTCATGTTTTCTAAGCAAATGTTAAAATTATTTTCTTTGAAATATTAGTCAAATTGATACCCTTATTACTAACATCAGACCATGAAAAGGGATTTGAATAGCCGTGTGCAAAGAGCCTTGACTCCTTAAGAGACACAGGGTAATCAGGATCAGTTTCCTGACCAAGCTGTGATTTATCTCCTTATCTCTTCATCAAAACATGATGGCAGATACCATCCTAAAGGAATTCACTTCACTTTATCATACTTCCTAAAAGAGTAGTTCACTTGATTTAATATGTAAACTTAGAAAGTGCCGTATTCTTTGGCTTAGTAGTGATTGAGACTTAAATTTGCAGAGGGATGGGAAAGAGAATTGTCATGATCCCTGATAAAGACTTAGAACTTATACCTAGGGCGATCTTGGAAATGGCTATCTTGGAAACAGAGATTGGAAACCATCCTTCCAGCCCACTTTCCTCCTTCATTGCATCATTCTCTTCTCTCCAGATGGGAACTCTGATTAGTATTATGAATGGTAGGAAAGTAGGTACTTTACATAAAAACTTGCTTGTGTCATCTTCTACGTGCTCAAACTTAAACACTGCTTACAAGGGTGGGTGGTCATCATGGCCTGTTGTTCATTTTTGAAGTCCACACATAGAGGCCGATTAAATCAACCTGATCAGTATTTGACTTGTATTTTTTGACTGTTGCCTAAATTTTATGGATGCTTTTGATGTAGAATAATGTCTGTAACATGAATTGATAAAATATGAAATTTAAATAGGAAGTACTATGTATTACCTTAGTTGACCACGTAGGATTTTTTTTTTTTTCTTTTCAGTCTCCTTGTAAATATATTCTAAGAAATGAGTGGTCAAGAGGTTGGAACTGTAGTATCTTTTTCAGTGTATAAGACCACTGAACTTATAAATTAAGCTAAATTAAACATTGTCACTTAAATTGTCTTGGCACTAAAAAATGATGATGATGAATTGTCATTCAGGTTAAAGGATGGAAAGCCTAAGGGAGAATTTCACTTTGCCTTTGGATTGATGGTTTTCTTGATGATTACTTTTTTGATTGCTGTAGTTTTGGAAAAGAACAGGATTTCAAGGCATCATCTGTTTAGCTATTTAGTTCAGACTAACAACTTTTATGATATTGTCAATAGAAGCTAGGCATAGATCCCTTGAATTGTCTCTAAGTATAAAATTTAGTCAGCTTTTTTTTCTAGTCTTTTTCTGAAGACAACTAGAAAATTCAAATTAATAAGTTCTTTGTCCTAATGAATATTAGGACAATTAATGAGTATTTTTCAACATAACAAATTTGTACTATCTATGAATTGCTTGCACACCTTTAACCAAACCTATTCAAACAAATACTCTTGGAAAGATATGGTTATGAATATGTTTCATTAATTTGTTAAAGAAGTAAACAGTAAACTAATACCTGGGAGGCAAATGAATTAACACACTGTGAGAAAATGTGAAATATATATCTTCTGATCTATGAAAAAAATTGTTTTAACATTTATGCAGAGAAGCAATGTGTATTTTAAGATCTTAGATTATTTGTAGATTTTATTAATCCAAAATTACATCATAAACTACTGCTCAATTAAAAAATATCATGTTGTAATACATGTAAACCCTGATCATAAAAAGTGACTGACTTAATAGAGCCTTGTATTTTTTATGCCTAGGTTAACATGTCAGAACATCTTTCAAAGGAGGCAGGACCACAAAGACAGGGATGGAATAACCTAATCAAAACATTATATAGCTGTGTGCATTTCCCCCCTAGATTGCATGTTACAATCCTTTAATCTTTCAAAAGAATATTCTATCCATACATTGAGAAATATCTTTAACTAGAAACCACTTATGAATGAAATAGGAAATTTTACCACACTCAGTGAATATGATCTTTGACCTGATTCATGCCATTTAAATGTCCTATTAAAAAATTTAGTTTTTAAAGAGAAATTATCTTGAGTTTAATTTGTATTTTTCCTTTTAACTTCATTGCTAACTTTTGCATTTTCTCTGAATATTGTTTATGAAGCATTTTATGTATATTTAGCAATTCAAAACTGATATTTCAGATTTGGAATAATTGGCATGTTTAATGAATAGTTGGCTTTATAATCTAATTGTGCAATTTCATTTTGAACTCTATCAGCCTATGATTTTGTTTGAAAGCATTTTGATACTACTAGTGAACTCGTGTTCAGCTGCTTGCTACTCCAATAACTTGAGAGGCAAGTGTCAGTAGGAAGAAAATTGCTTTAATTAGAAAAGCCAGCAATCTAGGGAGGAGATGGACTCATGTCCTGAGACCAGCTCCCACGATTCTGGTTAGTCATGGTAGGTTTTCAAGGGAAAAATGGAGGGAGAATCTCAAGGAGTGGCGGAGGCAGGAGAGTGGGTTCTGCATTTTCCTCTGTGTCTGCAGGCTGGCTGACTCTGTTCAGATGTTATCTTGCCCAAGTGATCTGCCTGCAAGTTTGCTAAAGCAACAGTTATGTGTGGAGAGCTAGTCATTCTTTAACTGCTGAATTCTTACCTCTTTTTATCTAGGAGACGAATCAACAGCTCAGGCATTGCATGGTGTGCATTCGGGAGAGCCCAAATTAGGAGTTAGTTTCAATTGTCTAGGGATCTCACTTCTACAATTGGGTTTTTAAGGTTAGGCGGGGACAGAGATGGGTAAACAGGGAAAGGGCTAAAGAGTTGCTTTCAATTCCCCACTGTCAGACATCATTCCATTTCTATAGGATTGCAGTGAAGATCCATCATCTCTATCTGCTTCCTGCTGACTTAGAGCGCTGTATTCTCAGAGTGGAAGACGTCAGCATGATTCTATAGCATCTCCTTACTGACAGTGTTAGCTGCCCACCTACCTATACTAGCAGAACAAGCTACACTCATTTTTATGCCCACAAAGATAGAGTTATTATGAGCAAAGTGTTAATCCCTTTCTCTGGAGATCAGTTCTTGGAATTGTATTAGGCATAGACTCAATGTGGCTCAAGATGGTGCAGCTTATGTCATAGCTGCAGTCTAGTCATCATGCAGTTAGCTTTTCCCCTCTGGTGGCAGCTGTAGTATCTGTTAAAAATAACTCAGGAGTGTGCATCAGACACTGAGACGGTGACATTCTATTGTCTTGATCATTAACTGCTCGAGCCTGCTCTTTTGTGACTCAGGGAGGCCTGAGAGACTTCAGCTTTTCTACAAACAAGAGGTAGGGAACATGGAGGGGTCTTTGTACTTGAACAGGGAGGAGGGGTGCTGGGAGAGGAGCTGCATGGTTCTCTTTGCTTCCAGTATCACTTGTTTTTGTGGGAATTTGCATGACAATAAAGATCTTGAAGTTTAATAAGATTTAATAATATTTAATATGTAATCAAAGACAAATACTTTTACATCTTCCAATTTGTCAGAGAATGCTTTATAGTGTTCTATAAAGTAAAACAATATAAATGCCTTCTACAGTAGACAAAGGTTCAAATAAAGCAAAGATGCTCTTATTCTTTCTAACCAATTCCAAAATATTCTGTTAGCATACATTATGAACCTTTATATGCAAGATACT